>NC_060125.1:12624795-12936706 GCF_021461395.2 Schistocerca americana | reverse complement strand
GTCGGCATTGTGCCTTTTGTATTAAATTCCGATTGCAATTTCTGCGTTTCATCGTCAATAAGAAGGTATAAGGCATACAGTAAACCTGAAGTCAAGCATCGGAATCTATAACTAGTGTCACAGGAATGGTTGAAAACATAGTCAGTACTTAAGTCGGCATTGTGCCTTTTGTATTTCATTCCGATGCAATTTCTGTGTTTCATCGTCAATACGAAGGTCCAAGGGACACAGTAAACCTGAAGTGAAGCAACGGAATCTATAACTAGAGCCACAGGAATGGGTCAAAACATAGCCAGTAAGAAGAGTCAGTCTTCATGTACTTAAGTCGCCATTGTGCCTTTTGTATTTAATTCCGATGCAATTTCTGTGTTTCATCGTCAACAAGAAGGTCAGAGGGATACAGTAAAACTGAAGTGAAGCATCGGAATCAACAACTAGTGTCATAGGAATGGTTAAAAACAGAGACAGTAAGAAGAGTAAGTCTTCTTGTACTTGTGTCGGCATTGTGCCTTTTGTATTTAATTCCGATGCAACTTCTGTGTTTCATCGTCAATAAGAAGGTCCAAGGGATACAGTAAACCTGAAGTGAAGCATCGGAATCAATAACTAGTGTCACAGGAATCGTTCAAAACATTGTCAGTAAGAAGAGTCGGTCTTCATGTACTTAAGTCGGCATTGTGATTTGTATTTAATTCCGATGCAATTTCTGTGTTTCATCGTCAATAAGAAGGTCCAAGGGATACAGTAAACCTGAAGTGAAGCATCGGAATCTATAACTAGAGCCACAGGAATGGTTCAAAACATAGTCAGTAAGATGAGTCAGTCTTAATGTACTTAAGTCGCCATTGTGCCTTTTGTATTTAAATCCGATGCAATTTCTGTGTGTCATCGTCAATAAGAAGGTCAGAGGGATACAGTAAACCTGAAGTGAAGCATCGTAATCAATAACTAGTGTCATAGGAATGGTTCAAAACATAGACAGCAAGAAGAGTCAGTCTTCTTGTACCTGAGTCGGCATTGTGCCTTTTGTATTAAATTCCGATGCAATTTCTGTGTTTCATCGTCAATAAGAAGGTCCAAGGGATACAGTAAACCTGGAGTGAGGCATAGAAATTTATAACTAGTGTCACAGGAATGGGTCAAAACATAGTCAGTAAGAAGAGTCAGTCTTCATGTACTTAAGTCGCCATTGTGCCTTTTGTACTTAATTCCGATGCAATTTCTGTGTTTCATCGTCAATAAAAAGGTCCAAAAGATACGGTAAACCTGAAGTGAAGCATCGGAATCTATAACTAGTGTCATAGGAATGGTTCAAAACATAGACAGTAAGAAGAGTCAGTCTTCTTGTACTTGAGTCGGCATTGTGCCTTTTGTATTAAATTCCGATTGCAATTTCTGTGTTTCAACGTCAATAAGATAGTCAGGGGGATACAGTAAACCTGAAGTGAAGCGTCGGAATCTATAACTAGTGTCACAGGAATGGTTCAAAGCATAGTCAGTAAGAACAGTCAGTCTTCTTGTCCTTAAGTCGGCATTGTGCCTTTTGTATTTAATTCCGATGCAATTTCTGTGTTTCATCGTCAATAAAAAGGTCCAAAAGATACGGTAAACCTGAAGTGAAGCATCGGAATCTATAACTAGTGTCATAGGAATGGTTCAAAACATAGACAGTAAGAAGAGTCAGTCTTCTTGTACTTGAGTCGGCATTGTGCCTTTTGTATTTAATTCCGATGCAATTTCTGTGTTTCATCGTCAATAAGAAGGTCCAAGGGATACAGTAAACCTGAACTGAAGCATCGGAATCTGTAACTAGTATCACAGGAATGGTTCAAAACATAGTCAGTAAGAAGAGTCGGTCTTCATGTACTTAAGTCGGCATTGTGCCTTTGGGATTTATTCCCGATGCAATTTCTGTGTTTCATCGTCAATAAGAAGGTCAAAGGGATACAGTAAACCTGAAGTGAAGCATCGGAATCAATAACTAGTGTCATAGGAATGGTTCAAAACATAGACAGTAAGAAGAGTCAGTCTTCTTGTACTTGAGTCGGCATTGTGCCTTTTGTATTAAATTCCGATTGCAATTTCTGTGTTTCATCGTCAATAAGAAGGTTTAAGGCATACAGTAAACCTGAAGTCAAGCATCGGAATCTATAACTAGTGTCACAGGAATGGTTCAAAACATAGTCAGTACTTAAGTCGGCATTGTGCCTTTTGTATTTCATTCCGATGCAATTTCTGTGTTTAATCGTCAATAAGAAGGTCCAAGGGATACAGTAAACCTGAACTGAAGCATCGGAATCTGTAACTAGTGTCATAGGAATGGTTCAAAACATAGACAGTAAGAAGAGTCAGTCTTCTTGTACTTGAGTCGGCATTGTGCCTTTTGTATTTCATTCCGATGCAATTTCTGTGTTTCATCGTCAATAAGAAGGTCCAAGGGATACAGTAAACCTAAAGTGAAGCATCGGAATCTATAACTAGTGTCACAGGAATAGTTCAAAACATAGTCAGTACTTAAGTCGGCGTTGTGCCTTTTGTATTTCATTCCGATGCAATTTCTGTGCTTCATCGTCAATAAGAAGGTCCAAGGGATACAGTAAAATTGAAGTGAAGCATCGGAATCTATAACGAGTGTCATAGGAATGGTTCAAAACATAGTCAGTAAGATGAGTCAGTCGTCATGTACTTAAGTCGCCATTGTGCCTTTTGAATTTAATTCCGACGCAATTTCAGTGTTTCTTCGTCAATAAGAAGGTCCAAGGGAAACAGTAAACCTGAAGTGAAGCATCGTAATCTATAACTAGTGTCACAGGAATGGTTCAAAACATAGTCAGTAAGAAGAGTCAGTCTTCATGTACTTAAGTCGCCATTGTGCCTTTTGTATTTAATTCCGATGCAATTTCTGTGTTTCATCGTCAACAAGAAGGTCAGAGGGATACAGTAAAACTGAAGTGGAGCATCGGAATCAATAACTAGTGTCATAGGAATGGTTAAAAACAGAGACAGTAAGAAGAGTAAGTCTTCTTGTACTTGCGTCGGCATAGTGCCTTTTGTATTTAATTTCGATGCAACTTCAGTGTTTCATCGTCAATAAGAAGGTCCAAGGGAAACAGTAAACCTGAAGTGAAGCATCGGAATCTATAACTAGTGTCATAGGAATGGTTCAAATCATAGACAGTAAGTAGAGTCAGTCTTCTTGTACTTGAGTCGGCATTGTGCCTTTTGTATTTTTTTTTTCGATGCAATTTCTGTGTTTCATCGTCAATGAGAGGGTCAGAGGGATACAGTAAACCTGAAGTGAAGCATCGGAATCTATAACTAGTGTCACAGGAATGGTTCAAAACACAGTCAGTAAGAAGAGTCGGTCTTCATATACTTATGTCGGCATTGTGTCTTTTGTATTTAATTCCGGTGCAATTTCTGTGTTTCAACGTCAATAAGATAGTCAGGGGGATACAGTAAACCTGAAGTGAAGCATCGGAATCTATAACTAGTGTCACAATAATGGTTCAAAGCATAGTCAGTAAGAACAGTCAGTCTTCTTGTCCTTAAGTCGGCATTGTGCCTTTTGTATTTAATTCCGATGCAACTTCTGTGTTTCATCGTCAATAAGAAGGTCCAAGGGATACAGTAAACCTGAAGTGAAGCATCGGAATCAATAACTAGTGTCACAGGAATCGTTCAAAACATTGTCAGTAAGAAGAGTCGGTCTTCATGTACTTAAGTCGGCATTGTGATTTGTATTTAATTCCGATGCAATTTCTGTGCTTCATCGTCAATAAGAAGGTCCAAGGGATACAGTAAACCTGAAGTGAAGCATCGGAATCTATAACTAGAGCCACAGGAATGGTTCAAAACATAGTCAGTAAGATGAGTCAGTCTTAATGTACTTAAGTCGCCATTGTGCCTTTTGTATTTAAATCCGATGCAATTTCTGTGTGTCATCGTCAATAAGAAGGTCAGAGGGATACAGTAAACCTGAAGTGAAGCATCGTAATCAATAACTAGTGTCATAGGAATGGTTCAAAACATAGACAGCAAGAAGAGTCAGTCTTCTTGTACCTGAGTCGGCATTGTGCCTTTTGTATTAAATTCCGATGCAATTTCTGTGTTTCATCGTCAATAAGAAGGTCCAAGGGATACAGTAAACCTGGAGTGAAGCATAGGAATTTATAACTAGTGTCACAGGAATGGGTCAAAACATAGTCAGTAAGAAGAGTCAGTCTTCATGTACTTAAGTCGCCATTGTGCCTTTTGTACTTAATTCCGATGCAATTTCTGTGTTTCATCGTCAATAAAAAGGTCCAAAAGATACGGTAAACCTGAAGTGAAGCATCGGAATCTATAACTAGTGTCATAGGAATGGTTCAAAACATAGACAGTAAGAAGAGTCAGTCTTCTTGTGCTTGAGTCGGCATTGTGCCTTTTGTATTAAATTCCGATTGCAATTTCTGTGTTTCAACGTCAATAAGATAGTCAGGGGGATACAGTAAACCTGAAGTGAAGCGTCGGAATCTATAACTAGTGTCACAGGAATGGTTCAAAGCATAGTCAGTAAGAACAGTCAGTCTTCTTGTCCTTAAGTCGGCATTGTGCCTTTTGTATTTAATTCCGATGCAATTTCTGTGTTTCATCGTCAATAAAAAGGTCCAAAAGATACGGTAAACCTGAAGTGAAGCATCGGAATCTATAACTAGTGTCATAGGAATGGTTCAAAACATAGACAGTAAGAAGAGTCAGTCTTCTTGTACTTGAGTCGGCATTGTGCCTTTTGTATTTAATTCCGATGCAATTTCTGTGTTTCATCGTCAATAAGAAGGTCCAAGGGATACAGTAAACCTGAAGTGAAGCATCGGAATCTGTAACTAGTGTCACAGGAATGGTTCAAAACATAGTCAGTAAGAAGAGTCGGTCTTCATGTACTTAAGTCGGCATTGTGCCTTTGGGATTTAATCCCGATGCAATTTCTGTGTTTCATCGTCAATAAGAAGGTCAAAGGGATACAGTAAACCTGAAGTGAAGCATCGGAATCAATAACTAGTGTCATAGGAATGGTTCAAAACATAGACAGTAAGAAGAGTCAGTCTTCTTGTACTTGAGTCGGCATTGTGCCTTTTGTATTAAATTCCGATTGCATATTTCTGTGTTTCATCGTCAATAAGAAGGTTTAAGGCATACAGTAAACCTGAAGTCAAGCATCGGAATCTATAACTAGTGTCACAGGAATGGTTCAAAACATAGTCAGTACTTAAGTCGGCATTGTGCCTTTTGTATTTCATTCCGATGCAATTTCTGTGTTTAATCGTCAATAAGAAGGTCCAAGGGATACAGTAAACCTGAACTGAAGCATCGGAATCTATAACTAGTGTCATAGGAATGGTTCAAAACATAGACAGTAAGAAGAGTCAGTCTTCTTGTACTTGAGTCGGCATTGTGCCTTTTGTATTTCATTCCGATGCAATTTCTGTGTTTCATCGTCAATAAGAAGGTCCAAGGGATACAGTAAACCTAAAGTGAAGCATCGGAATCTATAACTAGTGTCACAGGAATAGTTCAAAACATAGTCAGTACTTAAGTCGGCATTGTGCCTTTTGTATTTCATTCCGATGCAATTTCTGTGCTTCATCGTCAATAAGAAGGTCCAAGGGATACAGTAAAATTGAAGTGAAGCATCGGAATCTATAACGAGTGTCATAGGAATGGTTCAAAACATAGTCAGTAAGATGAGTCAGTCGTCATGTACTTAAGTCGCCATTGTGCCTTTTGAATTTAATTCCGACGCAATTTCAGTGTTTCTTCGTCAATAAGAAGGTCCAAGGGAAACAGTAAACCTGAAGTGAAGCATCGTAATCTATAACTAGTGTCACAGGAATGGTTCAAAACATAGTCAGTAAGAAGAGTCAGTCTTCATGTACTGAAGTCGCCATTGTGCCTTTTGTATTTAATTCCGATGCAATTTCTGTGTTTCATCGTCAACAAGAAGGTCAGAGGGATACAGTAAAACTGAAGTGAAGCATCGGAATCAATAACTAGTGTCATAGGAATGGTTAAAAACAGAGACAGTAAGAAGAGTAAGTCTTCTTGTACTTGTGTCGGCATAGTGCCTTTTGTATTTAATTTCGATGCAACTTCAGTGTTTCATCGTCAATAAGAAGGTCCAAGGGAAACAGTAAACCTGAAGTGAAGCATCGGAATCTATAACTGGTGTCATAGGAATGGTTCAACTCATAGACAGTAAGTAGAGTCAGTCTTCTTGTACTTGAGTCGGCATTGTGCCTTTTGTATTTTTTTTTTTTCGACGCAATTTCAGTGTTTCATCGTCAATAAGAAGGTCAGAGGGATACAGTAAACCTGAAGTGAAGCATCGGAATCAATAACTAGTTCATAGGAATGGTTCAAGACATAGACAGTAAGAAGAGTCAGTCTTCTAGTACTTGAGCCGGCATTGTGCCTTTTGTATTAAATTCCGATGCAATTTCTGTGTTTCATCGTCAATAAGAAGGTCCAAGGGATACAGTAAACCTGAAATTAAGCATCGGAATCTATAACTAGTGTCACAGGAATGGTTCAAAACATAGTCAGTACTTATGTCTTCATTGTGCCTTTTGTATTTCATTCCGATCCAATTTCTGTGTTTCATCGTCAATAAGAAGGTCCAAGGTATACAGTAAACCTGAAGTGAAGCATCGAAATCTATAACTAGTGTCACAGGAATGGTTCAAAACATAGTCAGAAAGTGGAGTCAGTCTTCTTGTACTGAAGTCGGCATTGTGCCTTTTGTATATAATTCCGATGCAACTTCTGTGTTTCATCGTTAATAAGAAGGTCCAAGGGATACAGTAAACCTGAAGTGAAGCATCGTAATCTATAACTAGTGTCATAGGACTGGTTCAAAACGTAGACAGTAAGAAGAGTCAATATTCTTGTACTTGTGTCGGCATTGTGCCTTTTGTATTTAATTCCGATGCAATTTCTGTGTTTCATCGTCAATAAGAAGGTCCAAGGGATACAGTAAACCTAAAGTGAAGCATCGGAATCTATAACTAGTGTCACAGGAATGGTTCAAAACATAGTCAGTACTTAAGTCGGCATTGTGCCATTTGTATTTCATTCCGATGCAATTTCTGTGTTTCATCGTCAATGAGAAGGTCCAAGGGATACAGTAAACCTGAATTGAAGAATCGGAATCTATAACTAGTGTCACAGGAATGGTTCAAAACATAGACAGTAAGATGAGTCAGTCTTCATGTACTTGAGTCGGCATTGTGCCTTTTGTATTTAATTCCGATGCAACTTCTGTGTTTCCTCGTCAATAAGAAGGTCCAAGGGAAACAGTAAACCTGAAGTGAAGCATCGTAATCTATAACTAGTGTCACAGGAATGGTTCAAAACATAGTCAGTAAGAAGAGTCAGTCTTCATGTACTTAAGTCGCCATTGTGCCTTTTGTATTTAATTCCGATGCAATTTCTGTGTTTCATCGTCAACAAGAAGGTCAGAGGGATACAGTAAAACTGAAGTGAAGCATCGGAATCAATAACTAGTGTCATAGGAATGGTTAAAAACAGAGACAGTAAGAAGAGTAAGTCTTCTTGTACTTGTGTCGGCATAGTGCCTTTTGTATTTAATTTCGATGCAACTTCTGTGTTTCATCGTCAATAAGAAGGTCCAAGGGAAACAGTAAACCTGAAGTGAAGCATCGGAATCTATAACTAGTGTCATAGGAATGGTTCAAATCATAGACAGTAAGTAGAGTCAGTCTTCTTGTACTTGAGTCGGCATTGTGCCTTTTGTATTTTTTTTTTCGATGCAATTTCTTTGTTTCATCGTCAATAAGAGGGTCAGAGGGATACAGTAAACCTGAAGTGAAGCATCGGAATCTATAACTAGTGTCACAGGAATGGTTCAAAACACAGTCAGTAAGAAGAGTCGGTCTTCATATACTTATGTCGGCATTGTGTCTTTTGTATTTAATTCCGGTGCAATTTCTGTGTTTCAACGTCAATAAGATAGTCAGGGGGATACAGTAAACCTGAAGTGAAGCATCGGAATCTATAACTAGTGTCACAATAATGGTTCAAAGCATAGTCAGTAAGAACAGTCAGTCTTCTTGTCCTTAAGTCGGCATTGTGCCTTTTGTATTTAATTCCGATGCAATTTCTGTGTTTCATCGTCAATAAAAAGGTCCAAAAGATACGGTAAACCTGAAGTGAAGCATCGGAATCTATAACTAGTGTCATAGGAATGGTTCAAAACATAGACAGTAAGAAGAGTCAGTCTTCTTGTACTTGAGTCGGCATTGTGCCTTTTGTATTTAATTCCGATGCAATTTCTGTGTTTCATCGTCAATAAGAAGGTCCAAGGGATACAGTAAACCTGAACTGAAGCATCGGAATCTGTAACTAGTGTCACAGGATTGGTTCAAAACATAGTCAGTAAGAAGAGTCGGTCTTCATGTACTTAAGTCGGCATTGTGCCTTTGGGATTTAATCCCGATGCAATTTCTGTGTTTCATCGTCAATAAGAAGGTCAAAGGGATACAGTAAACCTGAAGTGAAGCTTCGGAAATTATAACTAGTGCCATGGGAATGGTTCAAAACATAGAGAGTAAGAAGAGTCAGTCTTCTTGTACTTGAGTCGGCATTGTGCCTTTTGTATTTAATTCCGATGCCATTTCTGTGTTTCATCGTCAATAAGAAGGTCCAAGGGATACAGTAAACCTGAAGTGAAGCATCGGAATCTATAACTAGAGTCATAGGAGTGGTTCAGAACATCGACAGTAATATGAGTCAGTCTTCATGTACTTAAGTCGCCATTGTGCCTTTTGTATTTCATTCCGATGCAATATCTGTGTTTTTTTATCCTCAATAAGAAGGTCGGAGGGATACAGTAAACCTGAAGTGAAGCATCGGAATCAATAACTAGTGTCATAGGAGTGATTCAAAACATAGACAGTAAGAAGAGTCAGTCTTCTTGTACTTGAGACGGCATTGTGCCTTTTGTATTAAATTCCGATGCAATTTCTGTGTTTCATCGTCAATAAGAAGGTTTAAGGGATACAGTAAACCTGAAGTCAAGCATCGGAATCTATAACTAGTGTCACAGGAATGGTTCAAAACATAGTCAGTATTTAAGTCGGCATTGTGCTTTTTGTATTTCATTCCGATGCAATTTCTGTGTTTCATCGTCAATAAGAAGGTCCAAGGGATACAGTAAACCTGAACTGAAGCATCGGAATCTATAACTAGTGTCACAGGAATGGTTCAAAACATAATCAGTAAGATGAGTCAGCCTTCATATACTTAAGTCGCCAATGTGCCTTTTGTATTTAATTCCGACGCAATTTCTGTGTTTCATCGTCAATAAGAAGGTTTAAGGGATACAGTAAACCTGAAGTCAAGCATCGGAATCTATAACTAGTGTCACAGGAATGGTTCAAAACATAGTCAATACTTATGTCGGCATTGTGCCTTTTGTATTTCATTCCGATGCAATATCTGTGTTTCATCGTCAATAAGAAGGTCCAAGGTATACAGTAAACCTGAAGTGAAGCATCGAAATCTATAACTAGTGTCACAGGAATGGATCAAAACATAGTCAGAAAGATGAGTCAGTCTTCTTGTACTGAAGTCGGCATTGTGCCTTTTGTATTTAATTCCGATGCAACTTCTGTGTTTCATCGTTAATAAGAAGGTCCAAGGGATACAGTAAACCTGAAGTGAAGCATCGGAATCTATAACAAGTGTCATAGGAATGGTTCAGAACATAGACAGTAAGAAGAGTCAATATTCTTGTAGTTGTGTCGGCATTTTGCCTTTTGTATCTAATTCCGATGCAATTTCTGTGTTTCATCGTCAATAAGAAGGTCCAAGGGATACAGTAAACCTAAAGTGAAGCTACGGAATCTATAACTAGTGTCACAGGAATGGTTCAAAACGTAGTCAGTACTTAAGTCAGCATTGTGCCTTTTGTATTTCATTCCGATGCAATTTCTGTGTTTCATCGTCAATAAGAAGGTCCAAGGGATACAGTAAAATTGAAGTGAAGCATCGGAATCTATAACGAGTGTCATAGGAATGGTTCAAAACATAGTCAGTAAGATGAGTCAGTCTTTATGTACTTAAGTCGCCATTGTGCCTTTTGTATTTCATTCCGATGCAATTGCTGTGTTTTATCGTCAATAAGAAGGTCGCAGGGATACAGTAAACCTGAAGTGAAGCATCGGAATCAATAACTAGTGTCATAGGAATGGTTCAAAACATAGACAGTAAGAAGAGTCAGTCTTCTTGTACTTGAGTCGGCATTGTGCCTTTTGTATTTAATGCCGATTGCAATTTCTGTGTTTCATCGTCAATAAGAAGGTTTAAGGCATACAGTAAACCAGAAGTCAAGCATCGGAATCTATAACTAGTGTCACAGGAATGGTTCAAAACATAGTCAGTACCTAAGTCGGCATTGTGCCTTTTGTATTTCATTCCGATGCAATTTCTGTGTTTCATCGTCAATAAGAAGGTCCAAGGGATACAGTATACCTGAACTGAAGCATCGGAATCTATAACTAGTGTCATAGGAATGGTTCAAAACATAGACAGTAAGAAGAGTCAGTCTTCTTGTACTTGAGTCGGCATTGTGCCTTTTGTATTTCATTCCGATGCAATTTCTGTGTTTCATCGTCAATAAGAAGGTCCAACGGATACAGTAAACCTAAAGTGAAGCATCGGAATCTATAACTAGTGTCACAGGAATGGTTCAAAACATAGTCAGTACTTAAGTCGGCATTGTGCCTTTTGTATTTCATTCCGATGCAATTTCTGTGTTTCATCGTCAATAAGAAGGTCCAAGGGATATAGTAAAATTGAAGTGAAGCATCGGAATCTATAACAAGTGTCATAGGAATGGTTCAAAACATAGTCAGTAAGATGAGTCAATCGTCATGTACTTAAGTCGCCATTGTGCCTTTTGAATTTAATTCCGACGCAATTTCAGTGTTTCATCGTCAATAAGAAGGTCAGAGGGATACAGTAAACCTGAAGTGAAGCATCGTAATCTATAACTAGTGTCATAGGAATGGTTCAAAACGTAGACAGTAAGAAGAGTCAGTATTCTTGTACTTGAGCCGGCATTGTGCCTTTTGTATTAAATTCCGATGCAATTTCTGTGTTTCATCGTCAATAAGAAGGTCCAAGGGATACAGTAAACCTGAAGTGAAGCATCGGAATCTGTAACTAGTGTCACAGGAATGGTTCAAACCATAGTCAGTAAGAAGAGTCGGTCTTCATGTACCTATGTCGGCATTGTGCCTTTTGTATTTAATTCCGGTGCAATTTCTGTGTTTCAACGCCAATAAGAAATTCAGAGGGATACAGTAAGCCTGAAGTGAAGCATCGGAATCTATAACTAGTGTCACAGGAATGGTTCAAAACATAGACAGGAAGAAGAGTCAGTCTTCTTGTACTTGAGTCGGCATTCTGTCTTTTGTATTAAATTCCGATGCAATTTCTGTGTTTCATCGTCAATATGAAGGTCCTAGGGATACAGTACTCGTGAAGTCAAGCATTGGAATCTATAACTAGTGTCACTGGAATGGTTCAAAACATAGACATTAAGAAGATTCAGTCTTTTTGTACTTAAGTCAGCATTGTGCCTTTTGTATTTAATTCCGATGTAGTTTCTGTGTTTCATCGTCAATAAAAAGGTCCAAATGATACAATAAATCTGAAGTGAAGCATCGGAATCTATAATTAGTGTCAATGAAATGGTTCAAAACATAGACAGTAAGAAGAGTCAGTCTTCTTGTACTTAAGTCGGCATTGTGCCTCTTGTATTTAATTCCGGTGCCATTTCTGTGTTTCATCGTCAATAAGAAGGTCAGAGCGATACAGTCAACCTGAGGTGAAGCATCGGAATCTATAACTATTGTCACAGGAATGGTTCAAAGCATAGTCTGTAAGAACAGTCAGTCTTCTTGTCCTTAAGTCGGCATTGTGCCTTTTGTATCTAATTCCGATGCAATTTCTGTGTTTCATCGTCAATAAGAAGGTCCAAGGGATACAGCAAACCTGGAGTGAAGCATCGGAATCAATAACTAGTGTCACAGGAATCGTTCAAAACATAGTCAGTAAGAAGAGTCGGTCTTCATGTACTTAAGTGGGCATTGTGCCTTTTGTATTTAATTCCGATGCAATTTCTGTGTTTCATCGTCAATAAGAAGGTCCAAGGGATACAGTAAACCTGAAGTGAAGCATCGGAATCTATAACTAGTGCCGCAGGAATGGTTCAAAACATAGTCAGTAAGATGAGTCAGTCTTCACTTACTTAAGTCGCCATTGTGCCTTTTATATTTAATTCCGATGCAATTTCTGTGTTTCTTCGTCAATACGAAGGTCAGAGGGATACAGTAAACCTGAAGTGAAGCATCGGAATCAATTACTAGTGTCATAGGAATGGTTCAAAACATAGTCAGTAAGAAGAAACAGTCTTCTTGTACTTGAGTCGGCGTTGTGCCTTTTGTATTTAATTCCGATGCAAATTCTGTGTTTCATCGTCAACAAGAAGGTCAGAGGGATACAGTAAAACTGAAGTGAAGCATCGGAATCAATAACTAGTGTCATAGGAATGGTTACAAACATAGACAGTAAGAAGAGTAAGTCTTCTTGTACTTGAGTCGTCATTGTGCCTTTTGTATTTAATTCCGATGCAACTTCTGTGTTTCATCGTCAATACGAAGGTCCAAGGGAAACAGTAAACCTGATGTGAAGCATCGGAATCTATAACTAGTGTCATAGGAATGGTTCAAAACATAGACAGTAAGAAGAGTCAGTCTTTTTGTACTTGAGTCTGCATTGTGCCTTTTGTATTTATTTCCGATGCACTCTCTGTGTTTCATCGTCAATAAGAAGGTCAGAGGGATACAATAAACCTGAAGTGAAACATCGGAATCTATAACTAGTGTCACTGGAATGTATCAAAACATAGTCAGTAAGAAGAGTCGGTCTTCATTTACTTATGTCGGCATTGTGCCTTTTTATTTAATTCCGGTGCAATTTCTGTGTTTCAACGTCAAAAAGAAAGTCAGAGGGATACAGTAAACCTGAAGTGAAGCATCGGAATCCATAACTAGTGTCACAGGAATGGTTCAAAACATAGTCAGTAAGAAGAGTCGGTCTTCATGTACTTAAATCGGCATTGTTTCTTTTGTATTTAATCCCGACGCAATTTTTGTGTTTCATCGTAAATAAGAATGTCAAAGGGATACAGTAAACCTGAAGTGAAGCATCGGAATCTATAACTAGTGCCATAGGAATGGTTCAAAGCATAGACAGTAAGAAGAGTCAGTCTTCTTGTACTTGAGTCGGCATTGTGCCTTTTGTATTAAATTCCGATGCAACTTCTGTGTTTCATCGTCAATAAGAAGGTCCAAGGGATACAGTAAACCTGGAGTGAAGCATAGGAATTTATAACTAGTGTCACAGGAATGGGTCAAAACATAGTCAGTACTTAAGTCAGCATTGTGCCTTTCGTATTTCATTCCGATGCAATTTCTGTGTTTCATCGTCAATAAGAAGGTCCAAGGGATACAGTACACCTGAAGTGAAGCATCGGAATCAATAACTAGTGTCACAGGAATCGTTCAAAACATAGTCAGTAAGAAGAGTCGGTCTTCATGTACTTAAGTCGGCATTGTGCCTTTTGAATTTAATTCCGATGCAATTTCTGTGGTTCATCGTCAAAAAGAAGGTCCAAGGGATACAGGAAACCTGAAGTGAAGCATCGGAATCGATAACTAGTGCCACAGGAATGGTTCAAAACATAGTCAGTAAGATGAGTCAGTCTTCATGTACTTAAGCCGCCATTGTGCCTTTTGTATTTAATTCCGATGCAATTTCTGTGTTTCATCGTCAATAAGAAGGTCAGAGGGATACAGTAAACCTGAAGTGAAGCATCGGAATCAATTACTAGTGTCATAGGAACGGTTCAAAACATAGACAGTAAAAATAGTCAGTCTCCTTGTACTTGAGTCGGCATTGTGCCTTTTGTATTAAATTCCGATGCAATTTCTGTGTTTCACCGTCAACAAGAAGGTCCAAGGGATTTAATAAACCTGAAGTGAAGCATCGGAATCTATAACTAGTGTCACAGGAATGGTTCAAAACATAGTCAGTAAGAAGAGTCGGTCTTCATGTACTTATGTCGGCATTGTGCCTTTTGTATTTAATTCCGGTGCAATTTCTGTGTTTCAACGTCAATAAGAAAGTCAGAGGGATACAGTAAACCTGAAGTGAAGCATCGGAATCTATAACTATTGTCACAGGAATGGTTCAAAGCATAGTCTCTAAGAACAGTCAGTCTTCTTGTCCTTAAGTCGGCATTGTGCCTTTTGTATCTAATTCCGATGCAATTTCTGTGTTTCATCGTCAATAAGAAGGTCCAAGGGATACAGTAAACCTGAAGTGAAGCATCGGAATCTATAACTAGTCTCATAGGAATGGTTCAAAACATAGTCAGCAAGAAGAGTCAGTCTTCTTGTACTTGAGTCGGCACTGTGCCTTTTGTAAATATTTCCGATGCAATATCTGTGTTTCATCGTCAATAAGAAGGTCCAAGGGATACAGTAAACCTGAAGTGAAGCATCGGAATCTATAACTAGTGTCACAGGAATGGTTCAAAGCATAGTCAGTAAGAAGAGTCGGTCTTCATGTAATTAAGTCATCATTGTGCCTTTTGTATTTATTACCGATCAAATTTCTGTGTTTCATCGTCAATAAGAAGGTCAAAGGGATACAGTGAACCTGAAGTGAAGCATCGGAATCTATAACTAGTGCCATAGGAATGGTTCAAAGCATAGTCAGTAAGAAGCGTCAGTCTTCTTGTACTTGAGTCGGCATTGTGCCTTTTGTATTAAATTCCGATGCAATATCTGTGTTTCATTGTCAATAAGAAGGTCCAAGGGATACAGTAAACCTGAAGTGAAGCATCGGAATCTATAACTAGTGTCACAGGAATGGTTCAAAGCATAGTCAGTAAGAAGAGTCGGTCTTCATGTACTTAAGTCGGCATTGTTTCTTTTGTATTTAATCCCGACGCAATTTTTGTGTTTCATCGTAAATAAGAAGGTCAAAGGGATACAGTAAACCTGAAGTGAAGCATCGGAATCTATAACTAGTGCCATAGGAATGGTTCAAAGCATAGACAGTAAGAAGAGTCAGTCTTCTTGTACTTGAGTCGGCATTGTGCCTTTTGTATTTAATTCCGATGCAACTTCTGTGTTTCATCGTCAATAAGAAGGTCCAAGGGAAACAGTAAACCTGATGTGAAGCATCGAAATCTATAACTAGTGTCACAGGAATGGATCAAAACATAGTCAGAAAGATGAGTCAGTCTTCTTGTACTGAAGTCGGCATTGTGCCTTTTGTATTTAATTCCGATGCAACTTCTGTGTTTCATCGTTAATAAGAAGGTCCAAGGGATACAGTAAACCTGAAGTGAAGCATCGGAATCTATAACAAGTGTCATAGGAATGGTTCAGAACATAGACAGTAAGAAGAGTCAATATTCTTGTAGTTGTGTCGGCATTTTGCCTTTTGTATCTAATTCCGATGCAATTTCTGTGTTTCATCGTCAATAAGAAGGTCCAAGGGATACAGTAAACCTAAAGTGAAGCTACGGAATCTATAACTAGTGTCACAGGAATGGTTCAAAACGTAGTCAGTACTTAAGTCAGCATTGTGCCTTTTGTATTTCATTCCGATGCAATTTCTGTGTTTCATCGTCAATAAGAAGGTCCAAGGGATACAGTAAAATTGAAGTGAAGCATCGGAATCTATAACGAGTGTCATAGGAATGGTTCAAAACATAGTCAGTAAGATGAGTCAGTCTTTATGTACTTAAGTCGCCATTGTGCCTTTTGTATTTCATTCCGATGCAATTGCTGTGTTTTATCGTCAATAAGAAGGTCGCAGGGATACAGTAAACCTGAAGTGAAGCATCGGAATCAATAACTAGTGTCATAGGAATGGTTCAAAACATAGACAGTAAGAAGAGTCAGTCTTCTTGTACTTGAGTCGGCATTGTGCCTTTTGTATTTAATGCCGATTGCAATTTCTGTGTTTCATCGTCAATAAGAAGGTTTAAGGCATACAGTAAACCAGAAGTCAAGCATCGGAATCTATAACTAGTGTCACAGGAATGGTTCAAAACATAGTCAGTACCTAAGTCGGCATTGTGCCTTTTGTATTTCATTCCGATGCAATTTCTGTGTTTCATCGTCAATAAGAAGGTCCAAGGGATACAGTATACCTGAACTGAAGCATCGGAATCTATAACTAGTGTCATAGGAATGGTTCAAAACATAGACAGTAAGAAGAGTCAGTCTTCTTGTACTTGAGTCGGCATTGTGCCTTTTGTATTTCATTCCGATGCAATTTCTGTGTTTCATCGTCAATAAGAAGGTCCAACGGATACAGTAAACCTAAAGTGAAGCATCGGAATCTATAACTAGTGTCACAGGAATGGTTCAAAACATAGTCAGTACTTAAGTCGGCATTGTGCCTTTTGTATTTCATTCCGATGCAATTTCTGTGTTTCATCGTCAATAAGAAGGTCCAAGGGATATAGTAAAATTGAAGTGAAGCATCGGAATCTATAACAAGTGTCATAGGAATGGTTCAAAACATAGTCAGTAAGATGAGTCAATCGTCATGTACTTAAGTCGCCATTGTGCCTTTTGAATTTAATTCCGACGCAATTTCAGTGTTTCATCGTCAATAAGAAGGTCAGAGGGATACAGTAAACCTGAAGTGAAGCATCGTAATCTATAACTAGTGTCATAGGAATGGTTCAAAACGTAGACAGTAAGAAGAGTCAGTATTCTTGTACTTGAGCCGGCATTGTGCCTTTTGTATTAAATTCCGATGCAATTTCTGTGTTTCATCGTCAATAAGAAGGTCCAAGGGATACAGTAAACCTGAAGTGAAGCATCGGAATCTGTAACTAGTGTCACAGGAATGGTTCAAACCATAGTCAGTAAGAAGAGTCGGTCTTCATGTACCTATGTCGGCATTGTGCCTTTTGTATTTAATTCCGGTGCAATTTCTGTGTTTCAACGCCAATAAGAAATTCAGAGGGATACAGTAAGCCTGAAGTGAAGCATCGGAATCTATAACTAGTGTCACAGGAATGGTTCAAAACATAGACAGGAAGAAGAGTCAGTCTTCTTGTACTTGAGTCGGCATTCTGTCTTTTGTATTAAATTCCGATGCAATTTCTGTGTTTCATCGTCAATATGAAGGTCCTAGGGATACAGTACTCGTGAAGTCAAGCATTGGAATCTATAACTAGTGTCACTGGAATGGTTCAAAACATAGACATTAAGAAGATTCAGTCTTTTTGTACTTAAGTCAGCATTGTGCCTTTTGTATTTAATTCCGATGTAGTTTCTGTGTTTCATCGTCAATAAAAAGGTCCAAATGATACAATAAATCTGAAGTGAAGCATCGGAATCTATAATTAGTGTCAATGAAATGGTTCAAAACATAGACAGTAAGAAGAGTCAGTCTTCTTGTACTTAAGTCGGCATTGTGCCTCTTGTATTTAATTCCGGTGCCATTTCTGTGTTTCATCGTCAATAAGAAGGTCAGAGCGATACAGTCAACCTGAGGTGAAGCATCGGAATCTATAACTAGTGTCATAGGAATGGTTAAAAGCATAGACAGTACGAAGAGTAAGTCTTCTTGTACTTGAGTCGGCATTGTGCCTTTTGTATTTAATTCCGATGCAAATTCTGTGTTTCATCGTCTATAAGAAGGTCAGAGGGATACAGTAAACCTGAGGTGAAGCGTCGGAATCTATAACTAGTGTCATAGGAATGGTTCAAAACATAGTCAGTAAGAAGAGTCGGTCTGCATGTACTTATGTCGGCATTGTGCCTTTTGCATTTAATTCCAGTGCAATTGCTGTGTATCAACGTCAATAAGAAGGTCCAAGGGATACAGTACACCTGAAGTGAAGCATCGGAATCAATAACTAGTGTCACAGGAATCGTTCAAAACATAGTCAGTAAGAAGAGTCGGTCTTCATGTACTTAAGTCGGCATTGTGCCTTTTGAATTTAATTCCGATGCAATTTCTGTGTTTCATCGTCAAAAAGAAGGTCCAAGGGATACAGTAAACCTGAAGTGAAGCATCGGAATCGATAACTAGTGCCACAGGAATGGTTCAAAACATAGTCAGTAAGATGAGTCAGTCTTCATGTACTTAAGCCGCCATTGTGCCTTTTGTATTAAATTCCGGTGCAATTTCTGTGTTTCAACGTCAATAAGAAAGTCAGAGGGATACAGTAAACCTGAAGTGAAGCATCGGAATCTATAACTATTGTCACAGGAATGGTTCAAAGCATAGTCTGTAAGAACAGTCAGTCTTCTTGTCCTTAAGTCGGCATTGTGCCTTTTGTATCTAATTCCGATGCAATTTCTGTGTTTCATCGTCAATAAGAAGGTCCAAGGGATACAGCAAACCTGGAGTGAAGCATCGGAATCAATAACTAGTGTCATAGGAATCGTTCAAAACATAGTCAGTAAGAAGAGTCGGTCTTCATGTACTTAAGTGGGCATTGTGCCTTTTGTATTTAATTCCGATGCAATTTCTGTGTTTCATCGTCAATAAGAAGGTCCAAGGGATACAGTAAACCTGAAGTGAAGCATCGGAATCTATAACTAGTGCCGCAGGAATGGTTCAAAACATAGTCAGTAAGATGAGTCAGTCTTCACTTACTTAAGTCGCCATTGTGCCTTTTATATTTAATTCCGATGCAATTTCTGTGTTTCTTCGTCAATACGAAGGTCAGAGGGATACAGTAAACCTGAAGTGAAGCATCGGAATCAATTACTAGTGTCATAGGAATGGTTCAAAACATAGTCAGTAAGAAGAAACAGTCTTCTTGTACTTGAGTCGGCGTTGTGCCTTTTGTATTTAATTCCGATGCAAATTCTGTGTTTCATCGTCAACAAGAAGGTCAGAGGGATACAGTAAAACTGAAGTGAAGCATCGGAATCAATAACTAGTGTCATAGGAATGGTTACAAACATAGACAGTAAGAAGAGTAAGTCTTCTTGTACTTGAGTCGTCATTGTGCCTTTTGTATTTAATTCCGATGCAACTTCTGTGTTTCATCGTCAATAAGAAGGTCCAAGGGAAACAGTAAACCTGATGTGAAGCATCGGAATCTATAACTAGTGTCATAGGAATGGTTCAAAACACAGACAGTAAGAAGAGTCAGTCTTTTTGTACTTGAGTCTGCATTGTGCCTTTTGTATTTATTTCCGATGCACTCTCTGTGTTTCATCGTCAATAAGAAGGTCAGAGGGATACAATAAACCTGAAGTGAAACATCGGAATCTATAACTAGTGTCACTGGAATGTATCAAAACATAGTCAGTAAGAAGAGTCGGTCTTCATTTACTTATGTCGGCATTGTGCCTTTTTATTTAATTCCGGTGCAATTTCTGTGTTTCAACGTCAAAAAGAAAGTCAGAGGGATACAGTAAACCTGAAGTGAAGCATCGGAATCCATAACTAGTGTCACAGGAATGGTTCAAAACATAGTCAGTAAGAAGAGTCGGTCTTCATGTACTTAAATCGGCATTGTTTCTTTTGTATTTAATCCCGACGCAATTTTTGTGTTTCATCGTAAATAAGAATGTCAAAGGGATACAGTAAACCTGGAGTGAAGCATCGGAATCTATAACTAGTGCCATAGGAATGGTTCAAAGCATAGACAGTAAGAAGAGTCAGTCTTCTTGTACTTGAGTCGGCATTGTGCCTTTTGTATTAAATTCCGATGCAATTTCTGTGTTTCATCGTCAATAAGAAGGTCCAAGGGATACAGTAAACCTGGAGTGAAGCATAGGAATTTATAACTAGTGTCACAGGAATGGGTCAAAACATAGTCAGTACTTAAGTCAGCATTGTGCCTTTCGTATTTCATTCCGATGCAATTTCTGTGTTTCATCGTCAATAAGAAGGTCCAAGGGATACAGTACACCTGAAGTGAAGCATCGGAATCAATAACTAGTGTCACAGGAATCGTTCAAAACATAGTCAGTAAGAAGAGTCGGTCTTCATGTACTTAAGTCGGCATTGTGCCTTTTGAATTTAATTCCGATGCAATTTCTGTGGTTCATCGTCAAAAAGAAGGTCCAAGGGATACAGGAAACCTGAAGTGAAGCATCGGAATCGATAACTAGTGCCACAGGAATGGTTCAAAACATAGTCAGTAAGATGAGTCAGTCTTCATGTACTTAAGCCGCCATTGTGCCTTTTGTATTTAATTCCGATGCAATTTCTGTGTTTCATCGTCAATAAGAAGGTCAGAGGGATACAGTAAACCTGAAGTGAAGCATCGGAATCAATTACTGGTGTCATAGGAACGGTTCAAAACATAGACAGTAAAAATAGTCAGTCTCCTTGTACTTGAGTCGGCATTGTGCCTTTTGTATTAAATTCCGATGCAATTTCTGTGTTTCACCGTCAACAAGAAGGTCCAAGGGATTTAATAAACCTGAAGTGAAGCATCGGAATCTATAACTAGTGTCACAGGAATGGTTCAAAACATAGTCAGTAAGAAGAGTCGGTCTTCATGTACTTATGTCGGCATTGTGCCTTTTGTATTTAATTCCGGTGCAATTTCTGTGTTTCAACGTCAATAAGAAAGTCAGAGGGATACAGTAAACCTGAAGTGAAGCATCGGAATCTATAACTATTGTCACAGGAATGGTTCAAAGCATAGTCTGTAAGAACAGTCAGTCTTCTTGTCCTTAAGTCGGCATTGTGCCTTTTGTATCTAATTCCGATGCAATTTCTGTGTTTCATCGTCAATAAGAAGGTCCAAGGGATACAGTAAACCTGAAGTGAAGCATCGGAATCTATAACTAGTCTCATAGGAATGGTTCAAAACATAGTCAGCAAGAAGAGTCAGTCTTCTTGTACTTGAGTCGGCATTGTGCCTTTTGTAAATATTTCCGATGCAATATCTGTGTTTCATCGTCAATAAGAAGGTCCAAGGGATACAGTAAACCTGAAGTGAAGCATCGGAATCTATAACTAGTGTCACAGGAATGGTTCAAAGCATAGTCAGTAAGAAGAGTCGGTCTTCATGTAATTAAGTCATCATTGTGCCTTTTGTATTTATTACCGATCAAATTTCTGTGTTTCATCGTCAATAAGAAGGTCAAAGGGATACAGTGAACCTGAAGTGAAGCATCGGAATCTATAACTAGTGCCATAGGAATGGTTCAAAGCATAGTCAGTAAGAAGCGTCAGTCTTCTTGTACTTGAGTCGGCATTGTGCCTTTTGTATTAAATTCCGATGCAATATCTGTGTTTCATCGTCAATAAGAAGGTCCAAGGGATACAGTAAACCTGAAGTGAAGCATCGGAATCTATAACTAGTGTCACAGGAATGGTTCAAAGCATAGTCAGTAAGAAGAGTCGGTCTTCATGTACTTAAGTCGGCATTGTTTCTTTTGTATTTAATCCCGACGCAATTTTTGTGTTTCATCGTAAATAAGAAGGTCAAAGGGATACAGTAAACCTGAAGTGAAGCATCGGAATCTATAACTAGTGCCATAGGAATGGTTCAAAGCATAGACAGTAAGAAGAGTCAGTCTTCTTGTACTTGAGTCGGCATTGTGCCTTTTGTATTAAATTCCGATGCAATTTCTGTGTTTCATCGTCAATAAGAAGGTCCAAGGGATACAGTAAACCTGGAGTGAAGCATAGGAATTTATAACTAGTGTCACAGGAATGGGTCAAAACATAGTCAGTACTTAAGTCAGCATTGTGCCTTTCGTATTTCATTCCGATGCAATTTCTGTGTTTCATCGTCAATAAGAAGGTCCAAGGGATACAGCAAACCTGGAGTGAAGCATCGGAATCAATAACTAGTGTCACAGGAATCGTTCAAAACATAGTCAGTAAGAAGAGTCGGTCTTCATGTACTTAAGTGGGCATTGTGCCTTTTGTATTTAATTCCGATGCAATTTCTGTGTTTCTTCGTCAATACGAAGGTCAGAGGGATACAGTAAACCTGAAGTGAAGCATCGGAATCAATTACTAGTGTCATAGGAATGGTTCAAAACATAGTCAGTAAGAAGAAACAGTCTTCTTGTACTTGAGTCGGCGTTGTGCCTTTTGCATTTAATTCCGATGCAAATTCTGTGTTTCATCGTCAACAAGAAGGTCAGAGGGATACAGTAAAACTGAAGTGAAGCATCGGAATCAATAACTAGTGTCATAGGAATGGTTACAAACATAGACAGTAAGAAGAGTAAGTCTTCTTGTACTTGAGTCGTCATTGTGCCTTTTGTATTTAATTCCGATGCAACTTCTGTGTTTCATCGTCAATATGAAGGTCCAAGGGAAACAGTAAACCTGATGTGAAGCATCGGAATCTATAACTAGTGTCATAGGAATGGTTCAAAACATAGACAGTAAGAAGAGTCAGTCTTTTTGTACTTGAGTCTGCATTGTGCCTTTTGTATTTATTTCCGATGCACTCTCTGTGTTTCATCGTCAATAAGAAGGTCAGAGGGATACAATAAACCTGAAGTGAAACATCGGAATCTATAACTAGTGTCACTGGAATGTATCAAAACATAGTCAGTAAGAAGAGTCGGTCTTCATTTACTTATGTCGGCATTGTGCCTTTTTATTTAATTCCGGTGCAATTTCTGTGTTTCAACGTCAAAAAGAAAGTCAGAGGGATACAGTAAACCTGAAGTGAAGCATCGGAATCCATAACTAGTGTCACAGGAATGGTTCAAAACATAGTCAGTAAGAAGAGTCGGTCTTCATGTACTTAAGTCGGCATTGTTTCTTTTGTATTTAATCCCGACGCAATTTTTGTGTTTCATCGTAAATAAGAAGGTCAAAGGGATACAGTAAACCTGAAGTGAAGCATCGGAATCTATAACTAGTGCCATAGGAATGGTTCAAAGCATAGACAGTAAGAAGAGTCAGTCTTCTTGTACTTGAGTCGGCATTGTGCCTTTTGTATTAAATTCCGATGCAATTTCTGTGTTTCATCGTCAATAAGAAGGTCCAAGGGATACAGTAAACCTGGAGTGAAGCATAGGAATTTATAACTAGTGTCACAGGAATGGGTCAAATCATAGTCAGTACTTAAGTCAGCATTGTGCCTTTCGTATTTCATTCCGATGCAATTTCTGTGTTTCATCGTCAATAAGAAGGTCCAAGGGATACAGCAAACCTGGAGTGAAGCATCGGAATCAATAACTAGTGTCACAGGAATCGTTCAAAACATAGTCAGTAAGAAGAGTCGGTCTTCATGTACTTAAGTCGGCATTGTGCCTTTTGCATTTAATTCAGATGCAATTTCTGTGTTTCATCGTCAATAAGAAAGTCCAAGGGATACAGTAAACCTGAAGTGAAGCATCGGAATCTATAACTAGTGCCACAGGAATGGTTCAAAACATAGTCAGTAAGACGAGTCAGTCTTCACTTACTTAAGTCGCCATCGTGATTTTTATATTTAATTCCGATGCAATTTCTGTGTTTCTTCGTCAATAAGAAGGTCAGAGGGATACAGTAAACCTGAAGTGAAGCATCGGAATCAATAACTAGTGTCATAGGAATGGTTCAAAACATAGTCAGTAAGAAGAAACAGTCTTCTTGTACTTGAGTCGGCGTTGTGCCTTTTGTATTTAATTCCGATGCAAATTCTGTGTTTCATCGTCAACAAGAAGGTCAGAGGGATACAGTAAAACTGAAGTGAAGCATCGGAATCAATAACTAGTGTCATAGGAATGGTTAAAAACATAGACAGTAAGAAGAGTAAGTCTTCTTGTACTTGAGTCGTCATTGTGCCTTTTGTATTTAATTCCGATGCAACTTCTGTGTTTCATCGTCAATAAGAAGGTCCAAGGGAAACAGTAAACCTGATGTAAAGCATCGGAATCTATAACTAGTGTCATAGGAATGGTTCAAAACATAGACAGTAAGAAGAGTCAGTCTTTTTGTACTTGAGTCTGCATTGTGCCTTTTGTATTTATTTCCGATGCACTCTCTGTGTTTCATCGTCAATAAGAAGGTCAGAGGGATACAAAAAACCTGAAGTGAAGCATCGGAATCTATAACTAGTGTCACAGGAATGTATCAAAACATAGTCAGTAAGAAGAGTCGGTCTTCATTTACTTATGTCGGCATTGTGCCTTTTTATTTAATTCCGGTGCAATTTCTGTGTTTCAACGTCAATAAGAAAGTCAGAGGGATACAGTAAACCTGAAGTGAAGCATCGGAATCTATAACTAGTGTCACAGGAATGGTTCAAAGCATGGTCAGTAAGAACAGTCAGTCTTGTTGTCCTTAAGTCGGCATTGTGCCTTTTGTATTTAATTCCAATGCAATTTCTGTGTTTCATCGTCAATAAAAAGGTCCAAGGGATACAGTAAACCTGAAGTGAAGCATCGGAATCTATAACTAGTGTCACAGGAATGGTTCAAATCATAGACAGTAAGAAGAGTCAGTCTTCTTGTACTTGAGTCGGCATTGTGCCTTTTGTATTTAATTCCGATGCAATTTCTGTGTTTCATCGTCAATAAGAAGGTCCAAGGGATACAGTAAACCTGAAGTGAAGCATCGGAATCAATAACTAGTGTCATGGGAATGGTTCAAAACATAGACAGTAAGAAAAGTCAGTCTTTTTGTACTTGAGTCGGCATTGTGCCTTTTGTATTAAATTCCGATGCAATTTCTGTGTTTCATCGTCAATAAGAAGGTTTAAGGGATACAGTAAACCTGAAATCAAGCATCGGAATCTATAACTAGTGTCACAGGAATGGTTCAAAACATAGTCAGTACTTAAGTCGGCATTGTGCCTTTTGTATTTCATTCCGGTGCAATTTCTGTGTCTCATCGTCAATAAGATGGTCCAAGGGATACAATAAACCTGAACTGAAGCATCGGAATCTATAACTAGTGTCACAGGAATGGTTCAAAACATAGACAGAAAGAAGAGTCAGTCTTCTTGTACTGAAGTCTGCATTGTGCCTTTTGTATTTAATTCCGATGCATTTTCTGTGTTTCATCGTTAATAAGAAGGTCAGAGGGATACAGTAAACCTGAAGTGAAGCATCGGAATGTATAACTAGTGTCATAGGAATGGTTCAAAACATAGACAGTAAGAAGAGTCAGTATTCTTGTACTTGTGTCGGCATTGTGCTTTTTGTATTTAATTCCGATGCAAAATCTGTGTTTCATCGTCAATAAGAAGGTCCAAGGGATACAGTAAACCTTATGTGAAGCATCGGAATCTATAACTAATGTCACAGGAATGGTTCAAAACATAGTCAGTACTTAAGTCGGCATTTTGCCTTTTGTATTTCATTCCGATGCAATCTCTGTGTTTCATCGTCAATAAGAACGTCCAAGGGATACAGTAAACCTGAACTGAAGCATCGGAATCTATAACTAGTGTCACAGGAATGGTTCAAAACATAGTCAGTAAGATGAGTCAGTCTTCATGTACTTGAGTCGGCATTGTGCCTTTTGTATTTAATTCCGATGCAACTTCTGTGTTTCATCGTCAATAAGAAGGTCCAAGGGAAACAGTAAACCTGAAGTGAAGCATCGGAATCTATAACTAGTGTCATAGGAATGGTTCAATACATAGACAGTAAGATGAGTCAGTCTTCTTGTACTTGAGTCGGCATTGTGCCTTTTGTATTTAATTCCGATGCAATTTCTGTGTTTCATCGTCAATAAGAAGGTCTGAGGGATACAGTAAACCTGAAGTGAAGCATTGGAATCTATAACTAGTGTCACAGGAATGGTTCTAAACATAGCCAGTAAGAAGAGTCGGCCTTCATGTACTTATGTCGGCATTGTGCCGTTTGTACTTAATTCCGGTGCAATTTCTGTGTTTCAACGTCAATAAGAACGTCCAAGGGATACAGTAAACCTGAAGTGAAGCATCGGAATCTATAACTAGTGTCACAGGAATGGTTCAAAGCATTGTCAGTAATAAAAGTCAGTCTTCTCGTCCTTAAGTCGGCATTGTGCCTTTTGTATTTAATTCCGATGCAATTTCTGTGTTTCATCGTCAATAAGAAGGTCCAAGGGATACAGTAAACCTGAAGTGAAGCAACGGAATCCATAACTAGTGTCATAGGAATGGTTCAAAACATAGACAGTAAGAAGAGTCAGTCTTCTTGTACTTGAGTCGGCATTGTGCCTTTTGTATTTAATTCCGATGCAATTTCTGTGTTTCTTCGTCAATAAGAAGGTCCAAGGGATACAGTAAACCTGAAGTGAAGCATCGGAATCTATAACTAGTATCACAGGAATGGTTCAAATCATAGTCAGTAAGAAGAGTCGGTCTTCATGTACTTAAGTCGGCATTGTGCCTTTTGTATTTAATCCCGATGCAATTTCTGTGTTTCATCGTCAATAAGAAGGTCAAAGGGATACAGTAAACCTGAAGTGAAGCATCGGAAACTATAACTAGTGCCATAGGAATGGTTCAAAACATAGACAGTAAGAAGAGTCAGTCTTCTTGTACTTTGAGTCGGCATTGTGCCTTTTGTATTTAATTCCGATGCAATTTCTGTGTTTCATCGTCAATAAGAAGGTCCAAGGGATGTAGTAAACCTGAAGTGAAGCATCGGAATCTATAACTAGTGTCATAGGAATGGTTCAAAACATAGTCAGTAAGATGAGTCAGTCTTCATGTACTTAAGTCGCCATTGTGCCTTTTGTATTTAATTCCGATGCAATTTCTGTGTTTCATCTTCAATAAGAAGGTCAGAGGGATACAGTAAAAATGAAGTCAAGCATCGGAATCTGTAACTAGTGTCACAGGAATGGTTCAAAACATAGTCAGTACTTAAGTCGGCATTGTGCCTTTTGTATTTCATTCCGATGCAATTTCTGTGTTTCATCGTCAATAAGAAGGTCCAAGGGATACAGTAAACCTGAACTGAAGCATCGGAATCTATAACTCGTGTCACAGGAATGGTTCAAAACATAGACAGTAAGAAGAGTCAGTCTTCATGTACTTAAGTCGCCATTCTGCCTTTTGTATTTAATTCCGACGCAATTTCTGTGTTTCATCGTCAATGAGAGGGTCAGAGGGATACAGTAAACCTGAAGTGAAGCTTCGGAATCAATAACTAGTGTCATAGGAATGGTTCAAGACATAGACAGTAAGAAGATTCAGTCTTCTAGTACTTGAGCCTCCATTGTGCCTTTTGTATTAAATTCCGATGCAATTTCTGTGTTTCATCGTCAATAAGAAGGTCCAAGGGATACAGTAAACCTAAAGTCAAGCATCGGAATCTATAACTAGTGTCACAGGAATGGTTCAAAACATAGTCAGTACCTATGTCGGCATTGTGCCTTTTGTATTTCATTCCGATGCAATATCTGTGTTTCATCGTCAATAAGAAGGTCCAAGGTATACAGTAAACCTGAAGTGAAGCATCGAAATCTATAACTAGTGACACAGGAATGGTTCAAAACATAGTCAGAAAGAAGAGTCAGTCTTCTTGTACTGAAGTCGGCATTGTGCCTTTTGTATTTAATTCCGATGCAACTTCTGTGTTTCATCGTCAATAAGAAGGTCCAAGAGATACAGTAAACCTCAAGTGAAGCATCGGAATCTATAACTAGTGTCATAGGAATGGTTCAAAACATAGACAGTAAGAAGAGTCAGTATTCTTGTACTTGTGTCGGCATTTTGACTTTTGTATTTAATTCCGATGCAATTTCTGTGTTTCATCGTCAATAAGAAGGTCCAAGAGATACAGTAAACCTAAAGTGAAGCATCGGAATCTATAACTAGTGTCACAGGAATGGTTCAAAACATAGTCAGTACTTAAGTCGGCATTGTGCCTTTTGTATTTCATTCCGATGCAATTTCTGTGTTTCATCGTCAATAAGAAGGTCCAAGGTATACAGTAAACCTGAAGTGAAGCATCGAAATCTATAACTAGTGTCACAGGAATGGTTCAAAGCATAGTCAGAAAGTAGAGTCAGTCTTCTTGTCCTGAAGTCGGCATTGTGCCTTTTGTATTTAATTCCGATGCAACGTCTGTGTTTCATCGTTAATAAGAAGGTCCAAGGGATACAGTAAATCTGAAGTGAAGCATCGGAATCTATAACTCGTGTCATAGAAATGGTTCAAAACATAGTCAGAAAGAAGAGTCAGTCTTCTTGTACTGAAGTCGGCATTGTGCCTTTTGTATTTAATTCCGATGCAACTTCTGTGTTTCATCGATAATAAGAAGGTCCAAGGGATACAGTAAACCTGAAGTGATGCATCGGAATCTATAACTAGTGTCATAGGAATGGTTCAAAACATAGACAGTAAGAAGAGTCAGTATTCTTGTACTTCTGTCGGCATTTTGCCTTTTGTATTTAATTCCGATGCAATTTCTTTGTTTCATCGTCAGTAAGGAGGTCCAAGGGATACAGTAAACCTTAAGTGAAGCATCGGAATCTATAACTAGTGTAACAGGAATGGTTGAAAACATAGTCAGTACTTAAGTCGGCATTGTGCCTTTTGTATTTCATTCCGATGCAATTTCTGTGATTCATCGTCAATAAGAAGGTCCAAGGGATACAGTAAAATTGAAGTGAAGCATCGGAATCTATAACTAGTGTCATAGGAATGGTTCAAAACATAGTCAGTAAGATAAGTCAGTCTTCATGTACTTAAGTCGCCATTGTGCCTTTTGTATTTCATTCCGATGCAATTTCTGTGTTTTATCGTCAATAAGACGGTCGGAGGGATACAGTAAACCTGAAGTGAAGCATCGGAATCAATAACTAGTGTCATAGGAATGGTTCAAAACATAGAGAGTAAGAAGAGTCAGTCTTCTTGTACTTGAGTCGGCATTGTGCCCTTTGTATTAAATTCCGATTGCAATTTCTGTGTTTCATATTCAATAAGAAGGTTTAAGGGATACAGTAAACCTGAAGTCAAGCATCGGAATCTATAACTAGTGTCATAGGAATGGTTCAAAACATAGTCAGTACTTAAGTCGGCATTGTGCCTTTTGTATTTCATTCCGATGCAATTTCTGTGTTTCATCGTCAATAAGAAGGTCCAAGGGATACAGTAAACCTCAAGTCAAGCATCGGAATCTATAACTAGTGTCACAGGAATATTTCAAAACATAGTCAGTACTTATGTCTTCATTGTGCCTTTTGTATTTCATTCCGATGCAATTTCTGTGTTTCATCGTCAATAAGAAGGTCCAAGGTATACAGTAAACCTGAAGTGAAGCAACGGAATCTATAACTAGTGTCATAGGAGTGGTTCAAAACATTGACAGTAAGAAGAGTCAGTATTCTTGTACTTGTGTCGGCATTGTGCCTTTTGTATTTAATTCCGATGAAATTTCTGTGTTTCATCGTCAATAAGAAGGTCCAAGGGATACAGTAAACCTAAAGTGAAGCATCGGAATCTATAACTAGTGTCACAGGAATGGTTAAAAACATAGTCAGTACTTAAGTCGGCATTGTGCCTTTTGTATTTCATTCCGATGCAATTTCTGTGTTTCATCGTCAATAAGAAGGTCTGAGGGATACAGTAAACCTGAAGTGAAGCATCGGAATCTATAACTAGTGTCACAGGAATGGTTCAAAACATAGTCAGTAAGAAGAGTCGGTCTTCATGTACTTATGTCGGCATTGTGCCTTTTGTATTTAATTCCGGTGCAATTTCTGTGTTTCAACGTCAATCAGAAAGTCAGAGGGATACAGTAAACCTGAAGTGAAGCATCGGAATCTATAACTAGTGTCAAATGGATTGGTTCAAAACATAGACAGGAAGAAGAGTCAGTCTTCTTGTACTTGAGTCGGCATTCTGCCTTTTGTATTAAATTCCGATACAATTTCTGTGTTTCATCGTCAATATGAAGGTCCTGGGGATACAGTAATCCTGAAGTCAAGCATCGGAATCTATAACTAGTGTCACAGGGATGGTTCAAAACATAGACAATAAGAAGATTCAGTCTTTTTGTACTTAAGTCAGCATTGTGCCTTTTGTATTTAATTCCGATGTAGTTTCTGTGTTTCATCGTCAATAAAAAGGTTCAAATGATACAATAAACCTGAAGTGAAGCATCGGAATCTATAACTAGTGTCAATGAAATGGTTCAAAACATAGACAGTAAGAAGAGTCAGTTTTCTTGTACTTAGGTCGGCATTGTGCCTCTTGTATTTAATTCCGATGCAATTTCTGTGTTTCATCGTCAATACGAAGGTCAGAGGGATACAGTAAACCTGAGGTGAAGCATCGGAATCTATAACTAGTGTCACAGGAATGGTTCAAAACATAGTCAGTAAGAAGACTCGGTCTTCATGTACTTATGTCGGCAATGTGCCTTTTGTATTTAATTCCAGCGCAATTTCTGTTTTTCAACGTCAATAAGAAGGTCCAAGGGATACAGTACACCTGACGTGAAGCATCGGAATCAATAACTAGTGTCACAGGAATCGTTCAAAACATAGTCAGTAAGATGAGTCAGTCTTCATGTACTTAAGTCGGCATTGAGCCTATTGTATTTAGTTCCGATGCAATTTCTGTATTTCATCGTCAATAAGGAGGTCCAAGGGATACAGTAAACCTGAAGTGAAGCATCGGAATCTATAACTAGTGCCACAGGAATGGTTCAAAACATAGTCAGTAAGATGAGTCAGTCTTCATGTACTTAAGCCGCCATTGTGCCTTTTGTATTTAATTTCGATGCAATTTCTGTGTTTCATCGTCAATAAGGAGGTCAGAGGGATACAGTAAACCTGAAGTGAAGCATCGTAATCAATATCTAGTGTCATAGGAATGGTTCAAAACATAGACAGTAAGAAGAGTCAGTCTTCTTGTACTTGAGTCGGCATTGTGCCTTTTGTATTTCATTCCGATGCAATTTCTGTGTTTCATCGTCAATAAGAAGGTCCAAGGGATACAGTAAACCTGAACTGAAGCATCGGAATCTATAACTAGTGTCACAGGAATGGTTCAAAACATAGTCAGTAAGATGAGTCAGTCTTCATGTACTTGAGTCGGCATTGTGCCTTTTGTATTTAATTCCGATGCAATTTCTGTGTTCCTTCGTCAATAAGAAGGTCCAAGGGAAACAGAAAACCTGAAGTGAAGCATCGGAATCTATAACTAGTGTCATAGGAATGGTTCAAAACATAGACAGTAAGATGAGTCAGTCTTCTTGTACTTGAGTCGGCATTGTGCCTTTTGTATTTAATTCCGATGCAATTTCTGTGTTTCATCGTCAATCAGAACGTCTGATGGATACAGTAAACCTGAAGTGAGGCATCGGAATCTATAACTAGTGTCACAGGAATGGTTCAAAACATAGTCAGTAAGAAGAGTCGGTCTTCATGTACTTATGTCGGCATTGTGCCTTTTGTATTTAATTCTGGTGCAATTTCTGTGTTTCAACGTCAATAAGAAAGTCAGAGGGATACCGTAAACCTGAAGTGAAGCATCGGAATCTATAACTAGTGTCACAGGAATGGTTCAAAACATAGACAGGAAGAAAAGTCAGTCTTCTTGTACTTGAGTCGGCATTCTGCCTTTTGTATTAAATTCCGATGCAATTTCTGTGTTTCATCGTCAATATGAAGGTCCTAGGGATACAGTTATCCTGAAGACCAGCATCGGAATCTATAACTAGTGTCACAGGAATGGTTCAAAACAAAGACAATAAGAAGATTCAGTCTTTTTGTGCTTAAGTCAGCATTATGCCTTTTGTATTTAATTCCGATGTAGTTTCTGTGTTTCATCGTCAATAAAAAGGTCCAAATGATACAATAAACCTGAAGTGAAGCATCGGAATCTATAACTAGTGTCAATGAAATGGTTCAAAACATAGACAGTAAGAAGAGTCAGTCTTCTTGTACTTAAGTCGGCTTTGTGCCTCTCGTATTTAATTCCGGTGCAATTTCTGTGTTTCATCGTCAATAAGAAGGTCAGAGCGATACAGTAAACCTGAAGTGAAGCATCGGAATCTATAACTAGTGTCGTAGGAATGGTTAAAAGCATAGACAGTAAGAAGAGTAAGTCTTCTTGTACTTGAGTCGGCATTGTGCCTTTTGTATTTAATTCAGATGCAAATTCTGTGTTTCATCGTCAATAAGAAGGTCAGTGGGATACAGTAAACCTGAGGTGAAGCATCGGAATATATAACTAGTGTCACAGGAATGGTTCAAAACATAGTCAGTAAGAACAGTCGGTCTTCATGTACTTATGTTGGCATTGTGCCTTTTGTATTTAATTCCAGTGCAATTGCTGTGTTTCAACGTCAATAAGAAGGTCCAAGGGATACAGTACACCTGAAGTGAAGCATCGGAATCAATAACTAGTGTCACAGGAATCGTTCAAACATAATCAGTAAGAAGAGTCGGTCTTCATGTACTTAAGTCGGCTTTGTGCCTTTTGTATTTAATTCCGATGCAATTTCTGTGTTTCATCGTCAATAAGAAGGTCCAAGGGATACAGTAAACCTGAAGTGAAGCATCGGAATCTATAACTAGTGCCACAGGAATGGTTCAAAGCATGGTCAGTAAGATGAGTCAGTCTTCATGTACTTAAGCCGCCATTGCGCCTTTTGTATTTAATTCCGATGCAATTTCTGTGTTTTATCGTCAATAAGAAGGTCAGAGGGATACAGTAAACCTGAAGTGAAGCATCGGAATCTATATCTAGTGTCATAGGAATGGTTCAAAACATAGACAGTAAAAAGAGTCAGTCTTCTTGTACTTGAGTCGGCATTGTGCCTTTTGTATTAAATTCCGATGTAATTTCTGTGTTTCATCGTCAATAAGAAGGCCCAAGGGATACAGTAAACCTGAAGTGAAGCATCGGAATCTATAACTAGTGTCACAGGAATGGTTCAAAACATAGTCAGTAAGAAGAGTCGGTCTTCATGTACTTATGTCGGCATTGTGCCTTTTGTATTAAATTCCGGTGCAATTTCTGTGTTTCAACGTCAATAAGAAAGTCAGAGGGATACAGTAAACCTGAAGGGAAGCATCGGAATCTATAACTAGTGTCACAGGAATGGTTCAAAGCATAGTCTGTATGAACAGTCAGTCTTCTTGTCCTTAAGTCGGCATTGTGCCTTTTGTATTTAATTCCGATGCAATTTCTGTGTTTCATCGTCAATAAGAAGGTCCAAGGGATACAGTAAACCTGAAGTGAAGCATCGGAATCTATAACTAGTGTCATAGGAATGGTTGAAATCATAGTCAGTAAGAAGAGTCAGTCTTCTTGTACTTGAGTCAGCATTGTGCCTTTTGTATTTAATTCCGATGCAATATCTGTGTTTCATCGTCAATTAGAAGGTCCAAGGGATACAGTAAACCTGAAGTGAAGCATCGGAATCTATAACTAGTGTCACAGGAATGGTTCAAAACATAGTCAGTAAGAAGAGTCGGTCTTCATGTACTTAAGTCGGCATTGTGCCTTTTGTATTTAATACCGATGAAATTTCTGTGTTTCATCGTCAATAAGAAGGTCAAAGGGATACAGTAAACCTGAAGTGAAGCATCGGAACCTATAACTAGTGCCATAGGAATGGTTCAAAGCATAGACAGTAAGAAGAGTCAGTCTTCTTGTACTTGAGTCGGCATTGTGCCTTTTGTATTAAATTCCGATGCAATTTCTGTGTTTCATCGTCAATAAGAAGGTCCAAGGGATACAGTAAACCTGGAGTGAAGCATAGGAATTTATAACTAGTGTCACAGGAATGGGTCAAAACATAGTCAGCAAGAAGATTCAGTCTTCATGTACTTAAGTCGCCATTGTGTCTTTTGCATTTCATTCCGATGCAATTTCTGTGTTTCATCGTCAACACGAAGGACAGAGGGATACAGTAAAACTGAAGTGAAGCATCGGAATCAATAACTAGTGTCATAGGAATGGTTAAAAACAGAGACAGTAAGAAGAGTAAGTCTTCTTGTACTTGAGTCGGCATTGTGCCTTTTGTATTTAATTCCGATGCAACTTCTGTGTTTCATCGTCAATAAGAAGGTCGAAGAGAAACAGTAAACCTGAAGTGAAGCATCGGAATCTATAACTAGTGTCATAGGAATGGCTCAAAACGTAGACCGTAAGAAGAGGCAGTCTTCTTGTACCTGAGTCGGCATTGTGCCTTTTGTATTTAATTCCGATGCAATTTCTGTGTTTCATCGTCAATAAGAAGGTCAGAGGGATACAGTAAACCTGAAGTGAAGCATCGGAATCTATAACTAGTGTCACAGGAATGGTTCAAAACATAGTCAGTAAGAAGAGTCGGTCTTCATGTACTTATGTCGGCATTCTGCCTTTTGTATTTAATTCCGGTGCAATTTCTGTGTTTCAACGTCAATAAGAAAGTCAGAGGGATACAGTAAACCTGAAGTGAAGCATCGGAATCTATAACTAGTGTCACAGGAATGGTTCAAAGCATAGTCAGTAAGAACAGTCAGTCTTCTTGTCCGTAAGTCGGCATTGTGCATTTTGTATTTAATTCCGATGCAATTTCTGTGTTTCATCGTCAATAAGAAGAACAGAGGGATACAGTAAACCTGAAGTGAAGCATCGGAATCAATATCTAGTGTCATAGGAATGGTTCAAAACATAGACAGTAAAAAGAGTCAGTCTTCTTGTACTTGAGTCGGCATTGTGCCTTTTGTATTAAATTCCGATGCAATTTCTGTGTTTCATCGTCAATAAGAATGCACAAGGGATACAGTAAACCTGAAGTGAAGCATCGGAATCTGTAACTAGTGTCACAGGAATGGTTCAAAACATAGTCAGTAAGAAAGTCGGTCTTCATGTACTTATGTCGGCATTCTGCCTTTTGTATTTAATTCCGGTGCAATTTCTGTGTTTCAACGTCAATAAGAAAGTCAGAGGGATACAGTAAACCTGAAGTGAAGCATCGGACTCTATAACTAGCGTCACAGGAATGGTTCAAAGCATAGTCTGTAAGAACAGTCAGTCTTCTTGTCCTTAAGTCGGCATTGTGCCTTTTGTATTTAAATCCGATGCAATTTCTGTGTTTCATTGTCAATAAGAAGGTCCAATGGATAAAGTAAACCTGAAGTGAAGCATCGGAATCTATAACTAGTGTCATAGGAATGGTTCAAAACATAGTCAGTAAGAAGAGTCAGTCTTCTTGTACTTGAGTCAGCATTGTGCCTTTTGTATTTAATTCCGATGCAATATCTGTGTTTCATCGTCAATTAGAAGGTCCAAGGGATACAGTAAACCTGAAGTGAAGCATCGGAATCTATAACTAGTGTCACAGGAATGGTTCAAAACATAGTCAGTAAGAAGAGTCGGTCTTCATGTACTTAAGTCGGCATTGTGCCTTTTGTATTTAATACCGATGAAATTTTTGTGTTTCATCGTCAATAAGAAGGTCAAAGGGATACAGTAAACCTGAAGTGAAGCATCGGAATCTATAACTAGTGCCATAGGAATGGTTCAAAGCATAGACAGTAAGAAGAGTTAGTCTTCTTGTACTTGAGTCGGCATTGTGCATTTTGTATTTAATTCCGTTGCAATTTCTGTGTTTCATCGTCAATAAGAAGAACAGAGGGATACAGTAAACCTGAAGTGAAGCATCGGAATCAATATCTAGTGTCATAGGAATGGTTCAAAACATAGACAGTAAAAAGAGTCAGTCTTCTTGTACTTGAGTCGGCATTGTGCCTTTTGTATTAAATTCCGATGCAATTTCTGTGTTTCATCGTCAATAAGAAGGCACAAGGGATACAGTAAACTTGAAGTGAAGCATCGGAATCTATAACTAGTGTCACAGGAATGGTTCAAAACATAGTCAGTAAAAAGAGTCAGTCTTCTTGTACTTGAGTCGGCATTGTGCCTTTTGTATTTAATTCCGATGCAATTTCTGTGTTTCATCGTCAATAAGATGGTCAGAGGGATACAGTAAACCTGAAGTGAAGCATCGGAATCTATAACTAGTGTCACAGGAATGGTTCAAAACATAGTCAGTAAGAAGAGTCGGTCTTCATGTACTTATGTCGGCATTCTGCCTTTTGTATTTAATTCCGGTGCAATTTCTGTGTTTCAACGTCAATAAGAAAATCAGAGGGACACAGTAAACCTGAAGTGAAGCATCGGAATCTATAACTAGTGTCACAGGAATGGTTCAAAGCATAGTTAGTAAGAACAGTCAGTCTTCTTGTCCTTAAGTCGGCATTGTGCATTTTGTATTTAATTCCGATGCAATTTCTGTGTTTCATCGTCTATAAGAAGGTCCAAGGGATACAGTAAACCTGAAGTGAAGCATCGGAATCTATAACTACTGTCATAGGAATGGTTCAAAACATAGTCAGTAAGAAGAGTCAGTCTTCTTGTACTTGAGTCGGCATTGTGCCTTTTGTATTTAATTCCGATGCAATATCTGTGTTTCATCGTCAATAAGAAGGTCCAAGGGATACAGTAAACTTGATGTGAAGCATCGGAATCTATAACTAGTGTCACAGGAATGGTTCAAAACATAGTCACTAAGAAGAGTCGGTCTTCATGTACTTAAGTCGGCATTGTTTCTTTTGTATTTAATCCCGATGCAATTTCTGTGTTTCATCGTAAATAAGAAGGTCAAAGGGATACAGTAAACCTGAAGTGAAGCATCGGAATCTATAACTAGTGCCATAGGAATGGTTCAAAGCATAGACAGTAAGAAGAGTCAGTCTTCTTGAACTTGAGTCGGCATTGTGCCTTTTGTATTTAATTCCGATGCAATATCTGTGTTTCATCGTCAATAAGAAGGTCCAAGGGATATAGTAAACCTGGAGTGAAGCGTAGGAATTTATAACTAGTGTCACAGGAATGGGTCAAAACATAGTCAGTACTTAAGTCGAGAATGTGCCTTTTGTATTTCATTCCGATGCAATTTCTGTGTTTCATCGTCAATAAGAAGGTCCAAGGGATACAGTAAACCTGAACTGAAGCATCGGAATCTATAACTAGTGTCACAGGAATGGTTCAAAACATAGTCAGTAAGATGAGTCAGTCTTCATGTACTTGAGTCGGCATTTTGCCTTTTGTATTTAATTCCGATGCAACTTCTGTGTTCCTTCGTCAATAAGAAGGTCCAAGGGAAACAGAAAACCTAAGTGAAGCATCGGAATCTATAACTAGTGTCATAGGAATGGTTCAAAACATAGACAGTAAGATGAGTCAGTCTTCTTGTACCTGAGTCGGCATTGTGCCTTTTGTATTTAATTCCGATGCAATTTCTGTGTTTCATCGTCAATCAGAACGTCTGAGGGATACAGTAAACCTGAAGTGAAGCATCGGAATCTATAACTAGTGTCACAGGAATGGTTCAAAACATAGTCAGTAAGAAGAGTCGGTCTTCATGTACTTATGTCGGCATTGTGCCTTTTGTATTTCATTCCGGTGCAATTTCTGTGTTTCAACGTCAATAAGAAAGTCAGAGGGATACAGTAAACCTGAAGTGAAGCATCGGAATCTATAACTAGTGTCACAGGAATGGTTCATAACATAGACAGGAAGAAAAATCTGTCTTCTTGTACTTGAGTCGGCATTCTGCCTTTTGTATTAAATTCCGATGCAATTTCTGTGTTACATCGTCAATATGAAGGTCCTAGGGATACAGTTATCCTGAAGACCAGCATCGGAATCTATAACTAGTGTCACAGGAATGGTTCAAAGCTAAGACAATAAGAAGATTCAGTCTTTTTGTGCTTAAGTCAGCATTATTCCTTTTGTATTTAATTCCGATGTAGTTTCTGTGTTTCATCGTCAATAAAAAGGTCCAAATGATTCAATAAACCTGAAGTGAAGCATCGGAATCTATAACTAGTGTCAATGAAATGGTTCAAAACATAGACAGTAAGAAGAGTCAGTCTTCTTGTACTTAAGTGGGCTTTGTGCCTCTCGTATTTAATTCCGGTGCAATTTCTGTGTTTCATCGTCAATAAGAAGGTCAGAGCGATACAGTAAACCTGAAGTGAAGCATCGGAATCTATAACTAGTGTCGTAGGAATGGTTAAAAGCATAGAAAGTGAAAAGAGTAAGTCTTCTTGTACTTGAGTCGGCATTGTGCCTTTTGTATTTAATTCCGATGCAAATTCTGTGTTTCATCGTCAATAAGAAGGCCAGTGGGATACAGTAAACCTGAGGTGAAGCATCGGAATATATAACTAGTGTCACAGGAATGGTTCAAAACATAGTCAGTAAGAACAGTCGGTCTTCATGTACTTATGTTGGCATTGTGCCTTTTGTATTTAATTCCAGTGCAATTGCTGTGTTTCAACGTCAATAAGAAGGTCCAAGGGATACAGTACACCTGAAGTGAAGCATCGGAATCAATAACTAGTGTCACAGGAATCGTTCAAACATAGTCAGTAAGAAGAGTCGGTCTTCATGTACTTAAGTCGGCTTTGTGCCTTTTGTATTTAATTCCGATGCAATTTCTGTGTTTCATCGTCAATAAGAAGGTCCAAGGGATACAGTAAACCTGAAGTGAAGCATCGGAATCTATAACTAGTGCCACAGGAATGGTTCAAAGCATGGTCAGTAAGATGAGTCAGTCTTCATGTACTTAAGCCGCCATTGTGCCTTTTGTATTTAATTCCGATGCAATTTCTGTGTTTCATCGTCAATAAGAAGGCCCAAGGGATACAGTAAACCTGAAGTGAAGCATCGGAATCTATAACTAGTGTCACAGGAATGGTTCAAAACATAGTCAGTAAGAAGAGTCGGTCTTCATGTACTTATGTCGGCATTGTGCCTTTTGTATTAAATTCCGGTGCAATTTCTGTGTTTCAACGTCAATAAGGAAGTCAGAGGGATACAGTAAACCTGAAGGGAAGCATCGGAATCTATAACTAGTGTCACAGGAAAGGTTCAAAGCATAGTCTGTAAGAACAGTCAGTCTTCTTGTCCTTAAGTCGGCATTGTGCCTTTTGTATTTAATTATGATGCAATTTCTGTGTTTCATCGTCAATAAGAAGGTCCAAGGGATACAGTAAACCTGAAGTGAAGCATCGGATTCTATAACTAGTGTCATAGGAATGGTTCAAATCATAGTCAGTAAGAAGAGTCAGTCTTCTTGTACTTGAGTCAGCATTGTGCCTTTTGTATTTAATTCCGATGCAATATCTGTGTTTCATCGTCAATTAGAAGGTCCAAGGGATACAGTAAACCTGAAGTGAAGCATCGGAATCTATAACTAGTGTCACAGGAATGGTTCAAAGCATAGTCAGTAAGAAGAGTCGGTCTTCATGTACTTAAGTCGGCATTGTGCCTTTTGTATTTAATACCGATGAAATTTCTGTGTTTCATCGTCAATAAGAAGGTCAAAGGGATACAGTAAACCTGAAGTGAAGCATCGGAATCTATAACTAGTGCCATAGGAATGGTTCAAAGCATAGACAGTAAGAAGAGTCAGTCTTCTTGTACTTGAATCGGCATTGTGCCTTTTGTATTAAATTCCGATGCAATTTCTGTGTTTCATCGTCAATAAGAAGGTCCAAGGGATACAGTAAACCTGGAGTGAAGCATAGGAATTTATAACTAGTGTCACAGGAATGGGTCAGAACATAGTCAGTAAGAAGATTCAGTCTTCATGTACTTAAGTCGCCATTGTGCCTTTTGCATTTCATTCCGATGCAATTTCTGTGTTTCATCGTCAACACGAAGGACAGAGGGATACAGAAAAACTGAAGTGAAGCATCGGAATCAATAACTAGTGTCATAGGAATGGTTAAAAACATAGACAGTAAGAAGAGTAAGTCTTCTTGTACTTGAGTCGGCATTGTGCCTTTTGTATTTAATTCCGATGCAACTTCTGTGTTTCATCGTCAATAAGAAGGTCCAAGAGAAACAGTAAACCTGAAGTGAAGCATCGGAATCTATAACTAGTGTCATAGGAATGGTTCAAAACGTAGACCGTAAGAAGAGGCAGTCTTCTTGTACCTGAGTCGGCATTGTGCCTTTTGTATTTAATTCCGATGCAATTTCTGTGTTTCATCGTCAATAAGAAGGTCAGAGGGATACAGTAAACCTGAAGTGAAGCATCGGAATCTATAACTAGTGTCACAGGAATGGTTCAAAACATAGTCAGTAAGAAGAGTCGGTCTTCATGTACTTATGTCGGCATTCTGCCTTTTGTATTTAATTCCGGTGCAATTTCTGTGTTTCAACGTCAATAAGAAAGTCAGAGGGATACAGTAAACCTGAAGTGAAGCATCGGAATCTATAACTAGTGTCACAGGAATGGTTCAAAGCATAGTCAGTAAGAACAGTCAGTCTTCTTGTCCTTAAGTCGGCATTGTGCATTTTGTATTTAATTCCGATGCAATTTCTGTGTTTCATCGTCAATAAGAAGAACAGAGGGATACAGTAAACCTGAAGTGAAGCATCGGAATCAATATCTAGTGTCATAGGAATGGTTCAAAACATAGACAGTAAAAAGAGTCAGTCTTCTTGTACTTGAGTCGGCATTGTGCCTTTTGTATTAAATTCCGATGCAATTTCTGTGTTTCATCGTCAATAAGAAGGCACAAGGGATACAGTAAACCTGAAGTGAAGCATCGGAATCTATAACTAGTGTCAGAGGAATGGTTCAAAACATAGTCAGTAAGAAGAGTCGGTCTTCATGTACTTATGTCGGCATTCTGCCTTTTGTATATAATTCCGGTGCAATTTCTGTGTTTCAACGTCAATAAGAAAGTCAGAGGGATACAGTAAACCTGAAGTGAAGCATCGGACTCTATAACTAGCGTCACAGGATTGGTTCAAAGCATAGTCTGTAAGAACAGTCAGTCTTCTTGTCCTTAAGTCGGCATTGTGCCTTTTGTATTTACTTCCGATGCAATTTCTGTGTTTCATTGTCAATAAGAAGGTCCAAGGGATACAGTAAACCTGAAGTGAAGCATCGGAATCTATAACTAGTGTCATAGGAATGGTTCAAAACATAGTCAGTAAGAAGAGTCAGTCTTCTTGTACTTGAGTCAGCATTGTGCCTTTTGTATTTAATTCCGATGCAATATCTGTGTTTCATCGTCAATTAGAAGGTCCAAGGGATACAGTAAACCTGAAGTGAAGCATCGGAATCTATAACTAGTGTCACAGGAATGGTTCAAAACATAGTCAGTAAGAAGAGTCGGTCTTCATGTTCTTAAGTCGGCATTGTGCCTTTTGTATTTAATACCGATGAAATTTCTGTGTTTCATCGTCAATAAGAGCGTCAAAGGGATACAGTAAACCTGAAGTGAAGCATCGGAATCTATAACTAGTGCCATAGGAATGGTTCAAAGCATAGACAGTAAGAAGAGTCAGTCTTCTTGTACTTGAGTCGGCATTGTGCATTTTGTATTTAATTCCGATGCAATTTCTGTGTTTCATCGTCAATATGAAGAACAGAGGGATACAGTAAACCTGAAGTCAAGCATCGGAATCAATATCTAGTGTCATAGGAATGGTTCAAAACATAGACAGTAAAAAGAGTCAGTCTTCTTGTACTTGAGTCGGCATTGTGCCTTTTGTATTAAATTCCGATGCAATTTCTGTGTTTCATCGTCAATAAGAAGGCACAAGGGATACAGTAAACCTGAAGTGAAGCATCGGAATCTATAACTAGTGTCACAGGAATGGTTCAAAACATAGTCAGTAAAAAGAGTCAGTCTTCTTGTACTTGAGTCGGCATTGTGCCTTTTGTATTTAATTCCGATGCAAATTCTGTGTTTCATCGTCAATAAGAAGGTCAGAGGGATACAGTAAACCTGAATTGAAGCATCGGAATCTATAACTAGTGTCACAGGAATGGTTCAAAACATAGTCAGTAAGAAGAGTCCGTCTTCATGTACTTATGTCGGCATTCTGCCTTTTGTATTTAATTCCGGTGCAATTTCTGTGTTTCAACGTCAATAAGAAAATCAGAGGGACACAGTAAAGCTGAAGTGAAGCATCGGAATCTATAACTAGTGTCACAGGAATGGTTCAAAGCATAGTCAGTAGGAACAGTCAGTCTTCTTGTCCTTAAGTCGGCATTGTGCATTTTGTATTTAATTCCGATGCAATTTCTGTGTTTCATCGTCTATAAGAAGGTCCAAGGGATACAGTAAACCTGAAGTGAAGCATCGGAATCTATAACTACTGTCATAGGAATGGTTCAAAACATAGTCAGTAAGAAGAGTCAGTCTTCTTGTACTTGAGTCGGCATTGTGCCTTTTGTATTTAATTCCGATGCAATATCTGTGTTTCATCGTCAATAAGAAGGTCCAAGGGATACAGTAAACTTGATGTGAAGCATCGGAATCTATAACTAGTGTCACAGGATTGGTTCAAAACATAGTCAGTAAGAAGAGTCGGTCTTCATGTACTTAAGTCGGCATTGTTTCTTTTGTATTTAATCCCGATGCAATTTCTGTGTTTCATCGTAAATAAGAAGGTCAAAGGGATACAGTAAACCTGAAGTGAAGCATCGGAATCTATAACTAGTGCCATAGGAATGGTTCAAAGCATAGACAGTAAGAAGAGTCAGTCTTCTTGAACTTGAGTCGGCATTGTGCCTTTTGTATTTCATTCCGATGCAATATCTGTGTTTCATCGTCAATAAGAAGGTCCAAGGGATATAGTAAACCTGGAGTGAAGCATAGGAATTTATAACTAGTGTCACAGGAATGGGTCAAATCATAGTCAGTACTTAAGTCGTCATTGTGCCTTTTGTATTTCATTCCGATGCAATTTCTGTGTTTCATCGTCAATAAGAAGGTCCCCAGGGATACAGCAAACCTGGAGTGAAGCATCGGAATCAATAACTAGTGTCACAGGAATCGTTCAAAACATAGTCAGTAAGAAGAGTCGGTCTTCATGTACTTAAGTCGGCATTGTGCCTTTTGTATCTAATTCCGATGCAATTTCTGTGTTTCATCGTCAATAAGAAGGTCCAAGGGATACAGTAAAGCTGAAGTGAAGCATCGGAATCTATAACTAGTGCCACAGGAATGGTTCAAAACATAGTCAGTAAGATGAGTCAGTCTTCATGTACTTATGTCGCCATTGTCCTTTTGTTTTTAATTCCGATGCAATTTCTGTGTTTCATCGTCAATAAGAAGGTCAGAGGGATACAGTAAACCTGAAGTAAAGCATCGGAAACAATAACTAGTGTCATAGGAATGGTTCAAAACATAGACAGTAAGAAGAGTAAGTCTTCTTGTACTTGAGTCGGCATTGTGCCTTTTGTATTAAATTCAGATGCAATTTCTGTGTTTCATCGCCAATAAGAAGGTCCAAGGGATACAGTAAACCTGGAGTGAAGCTTAGGAATTTATAACTAGTGTCACAGGAATGGGTCAAATCATAGTCAGTAAGAAGAGTCAGCCTTCATGTACTTAAGTCGCCATTGTGCCTTTTGTATTTAATTCCGATGCAAATTCTGTGTTTCATCGTCAACAAGAAGGTCAGAGGGATACAGTAAAACTGAAGTGAAGCATCGGAATCAATAACTAGTGTCATAGGAATGGTTCAAAACATAGACAGTAAGAAGAGTCAGTCTTCTTGTACTTGAGTCAGCATTGTGCCTTTTGTATTTAATTCCGATGCACTTTCTGTGTTTCATCGTCAATACAAAGGTCAGAGGGATACAATAAACCTGAAGTGAAGCATCGGAATCTATAACTAGTGTCACAGGAATGTATCAAAACATAGTCAGTAAGAAGAGTCGGTCTTCATATACTTATGTCGGCATTGTGCCTTTTGTATTTAATTCCGGTGCAATTTCTGTGTTTCAACGTCAATAAGAAAGTCAGAGGGATACAGTAAACCTGAAGTGAAGCATCGGAATCTATAACTAGTGTCACAGGAATGGTTCAAAGCATAGTCAGTAAGAACAGTCAGTCTTCTTGTCCTTAAGTCGGCATTGTGCCTTTTGTATTTAATTCCAATGCAATTTCTGTGTTTCATCGTCAATAAAAAGGTCCAAGGGATACAGTAAACCTGAAGTGAAGCATCGGAATCTATAACTAGTGTCATAGGAATGGTTCAAAACATAGACAGCAGGAAGAGTCAGTCTTCTTGTACTTGAGTAGGCATTGTGCCTTTTGTATTTAATTCCGATGCAATTTCTGTGTTTCATCGTAAATAAGAAGGTCAAAGGGATACAGTAAATCTGAAGTGAAGCATCGGAATCTATAACTAGTGCCATAGGAATGGTTCAAAACATAGACAGTAAGAAGAGTCAGTCTTCTTGTACTTGAGTCGGCATTGTGCCTTTTGTATTTAATTCCGATGCAATTTCTGTGTTTCATCGTCAATAAGAAGGTCCAAGGGATACAGTAAACCTGAAGTGAAGCATCGGAATCTATAACTAGTGTCATAGGAATGGTTCAAAACATAGTCAGTAAGATGAGTCAGTCTTCATGTACTTAAGTCGCCATTGTGACTTTTGTATTTAATTCCGATGCAATTTCTGTGTTTCATCGTCAATAAGAAGGTCGGAGGGATACAGTAAACCTGAAGTGAAGCATCGGAATCAATAACTGGTGTCATGGGAATGGTTCGAAACATAGACAGTAAGAAGAGTCAGTCTTGTTGTACTTGAGTCGGCATTGTGCCTTTTGTATTAAATTCCGATGCAATTTCTGTGTTTCATCGTCATTAAGAAGGTTTAAGGGATACAGTAAACCTGAAATCAAGCATCGGAATCTATAACTAGTGTCACAGGAATGGTTCAAAACATAGTCAGTACTTAAGTCGGCATTGTGCCTTTTGTATTTTATTCCGGTGCAATTTCTGTGTTTCATCGTGAATAAGAAGGTCCAAGGGATACAGTAAACCTGAGCTGAAGCATCGGAATCTATAACTACTGTCACAGGAATGGTTCAAAACATAGTCAGAAAGAAGAGTCAGTTTTCTTGTACTGAAGTCGGCATTGTGCCTTTTTTATTTAATTCCGATGCAACTTCTGTGTTTCATCGTTAATAAGAAGGTCCACGGGATACAGTAAACTAGAAGTGAAGCATCGGAATCTATAACTAGTGTCATAGGAATAGTTCAAAACATAGACAGTAAGAAGAGTCAGTATTCTTGTACTTGTGTCGGCATTGTGCCTTTTGTATTTAATTCCGATGCAATTTCTGTGTTTCATCGTCAATAAGAAGGTCCAAGGGATACAGTAAACCTTAAGTGAAGCATCGGAATCTATAACTAATGTCACAGGAATGGTTCAAAACATAGTCAGTACTTAAGTCGGCATTTTGCCTTTTGTATTTCATTCCGATGCAATCTCTGTGTTTCATCGTCAGTAAGAAGGTCCAAGGGATACAGTAAACCTGAACTGAAGCATCGGAATCTATAACTAGTGTCACAGGAATGGATCAAAACATAGCCAGTAAGAAGAGTCGGTCTTCATGTACTTATGTCGGCATTGTGCCTATTGTACTTAATTCCGGTGCAATTTCTGTTTCAACGTCAATAAGAAAGTCAGAGGGATACAGTAAACCTGAAGTGAAGCATCGGAATCTATAACTAGTGTCACAGGAATGGTTCAAAGCATAGTCAGTAAGAACAGTCAGTCTTCTCGTCCTTAAGTCGGCATTGTGCCTTTTGTATTTAATTCCGATGCTATTTCTGTGTTTCATCGTCAATAAGAAGGTCCAAGGGATACAGTAAACCTGAAGTGAAGCATCGGAATCTATAACTAGTGTCATAGGAATGGTTCAAAACATAGTCAGTAAGATGAGTCAGTCTTCATGTACTTAAGTCGCCATTGTGCCTTTTGTATTTAATTCCGATGCAATTTCTGTGTTTTATCGTCAATAAGAAGGTCAGAGGGTTACAGTAAACCTGAAGTCAAGCATCGGAATCTATAACAACTGTCACAGGAATGGTTCAAAACATAGTCAGTACTTAAGTCGGCATTGTGCCATTTGTATTTCATTCCGATGCAATTTCTGTGTTTCATCGTCAATAAGAAGGTCCAAGGGATACAGTAAACCTGAACTGAAGCATCGGAATCTATAACTTGTGTCACAGGAATGGTTCAAAACATAGTCAGTAAGATGAGTCAGTCTTCATGTACTTAAGTCGCCATTCTGCCTTTTGTATTTAATTCCGACGCAATTTCTGTGTTTCATCGTCAATGGGAAGGTCAGAGGGATACAGTAAACCTGAAGTGAAGCATCGGAATCAATAACTAGTGTCATAGGAATGGTTCAAGACGTAGACAGTAAGAAGAGTCGGTCTTCATGCACTTATGTCGGCATTGTGCCTTTTGTATTAAATTCCGATGCAATTTCTGTGTTTCATCGTCAATAAGAATGTCCAAGGGATACAGTAAACCTAAAGTCAAGCATCGGAATCTATAACTAGTGTCACAGGAATGGTTCAAAACATAGTCAGTACTTAAGTCGGCGTTGTGCCTTTTGTATTTCATTCCGATGCAATTTCTGTGTTTCATCGTCAATAAGAAGGTCCAAGGTATACAGTAAACCTGAAGTGAAGCATCGAAATCTATAACTAGTGTCACAGGAATGGTTCAAAACATAGTCAGAAAGAAAAGTCAGTCTTCTTGTACTGATGTCGGCATTGTGCCCTTTGTATTTAATTCCGATGCCACTTCTGTGTTTCATCGTTAATACAAAGGTCCAAGGGATACTGTAAACCTGAAGTGAAGCATCGGAACCTATAACATGTGTCATAGGAATTTTTCAAAACATAGAAAGTAAGAAGAGTCAGTATTCTTGTACTTGAGTCGGCATTGTGCCTTTTGTATTTAATTCCGATGCAATTTCTGTGTTTCATCGTCAATAAGAAGGTCCAAGGGATACAGTAAACCTAAAGTGAAGCATCAGAATCGATAACTAGTGTTAATGGAATGGTTCAAAACATAGACAGTAAGAAGAGTCAGTCTTCTTGTACTTAAGTCGGCATTGTGCCTTTTGTATTTAATTCCAGTGCAATTTCTGTGTTTCATCGTCATTAAGAAGCCCAGAGGGATACAGTAAACCTAAAGTGAAGCATCGGACTCTATAACTAATGTCACATGAATGGTTCAAAACATAGTCAGTAAGAAGAGTCAGTCTTCTTGTACTTAAGTCGGCCTTGTGCCTTTTGTATTTAATTCCGATGCAATTTCTGTGTTTCATCGTCAATAAGAAGGTCCAAGGGAGACAGCAAACCTGGAGTGAAGCATCGGAATCAATAACTAGTGTCACAGGAATCGTTCAAAACATAGTCAGTAAGAAGAGTCGGTCTTCATGTACTTAAGTCGGCATTGTGCCTTTTGTATCTAATTCCGATGCAATTTCTGTGTTTCATCGTCAATAAGAAGGTCCAAGGGATACAGTAAACCTGAAGTGAAGCATCGGAATCTATAACTAGTGCCACAGGAATGGTTCAAAACATAGTCAGTAAGATGAGTCAGTCTTCATGTACTTATGTCGCCATTGTCCTTTTGTTTTTAATTCCGATGCAATTTCTGTGTTTCATCGTCAATAAGAAGGTCAGAGGGATACAGTAAACCTGAAGTAAAGCATCGGAAACAATAACTAGTGTCATAGGAATGGTTCAAAACATAGACAGTAAGAAGAGTAAGTCTTCTTGTACTTGAGTCGGCATTGTGCCTTTTGTATTAAATTCAGATGCAATTTCTGTGTTTCATCGCCAATAAGAAGGTCCAAGGGATACAGTAAACCTGGAGTGAAGCTTAGGAATTTAAAACTAGTGTCACAGGAATGGGTCAAATCATAGTCAGTAAGAAGAGTCAGCCTTCATGTACTTAAGTCGCCATTGTGCCTTTTGTATTTAATTCCGATGCAAATTCTGTGTTTCATCGTCAACAAGAAGGTCAGAGGGATACAGTAAAACTGAAGTGAAGCATCGGAATCAATAACTAGTGTCATAGGAATGGTTCAAAACATAGACAGTAAGAAGAGTCAGTCTTCTTGTACTTGAGTCAGCATTGTGCCTTTTGTATTTAATTCCGATGCACTTTCTGTGTTTCATCGTCAATACGAAGGTCAGAGGGATACAATAAACCTGAAGTGAAGCATCGGAATCTATAACTAGTGTCACAGGAATGTATCAAAACATAGTCAGTAAGAAGAGTCGGTCTTCAAATACTTATGTCGGCATTGTGCCTTTTGTATTTAATTCCGGTGCAATTTCTGTGTTTCAACGTCAATAAGAAAGTCAGAGGGATACAGTAAACCTGAAGTGAAGCATCGGAATCTATAACTAGTGTCACAGGAATGGTTCAAAGCATAGTCAGTAAGAACAGTCAGTCTTCTTGTCCTTAAGTCGGCATTGTGCCTTTTGTATTTAATTCCAATGCAATTTCTGTGTTTCATCGTCAATAAAAAGGTCCAAGGGATACAGTAAACCTGAAGTGAAGCATCGGAATCTATAACTAGTGTCATAGGAATGGTTCAAAACATAGACAGCAGGAAGAGTCAGTCTTCTTGTACTTGAGTAGGCATTGTGCCTTTTGTATTTAATTCCGATGCAATTTCTGTGTTTCATCGTCAATAAGAAGGTCAAAGGGATACAGTCAATCTGAAGTGAAGCATCGGAATCTATAACTAGTGCCATAGGAATGGTTCAAAACATAGACAGTAAGAAGAGTCAGTCTTCTTGTACTTGAGTCGGCATTGTGCCTTTTGTATTTAATTCCGATGCAATTTCTGTGTTTCATCGTCAATAAGAAGGTCCAAGGGATACAGTAAACCTGAAGTGAAGCATCGGAATCTATAACTAGTGTCATAGGAATGGTTCAAAACATAGTCAGTAAGATGAGTCAGTCTTCATGTACTTAAGTCGCCATTGTGACTTTTGTATTTAATTCCGATGCAATTTCTGTGTTTCATCGTCAATAAGAAGGTCGGAAGGATACAGTAAACCTGAAGTGAAGCATCGGAATCAATAACTAGTGTCATGGGAATGGTTCGAAACATAGACAGTAAGAAGAGTCAGTCTTGTTGTACTTGAGTCGGCATTGTGCCTTTTGTATTAAATTCCGATGCAATTTCTGTGTTTCATCGTCATTAAGAAGGTTTAAGGGATACAGTAAACCTGAAATCAAGCATCGGAATCTATAACTAGTGTCACAGGAATGGTTCAAAACATAGTCAGTACTTAAGTCGGCATTGTGCCTTTTGTATTTCATTCCGGTGCAATTTCTGTGTTTCATCGTGAATAAGAAGGTCCAAGGGATACAGTAAACCTGAGCTGAAGCATCGGAATCTATAACTACTGTCACAGGAATGGTTCAAAACATAGTCAGAAAGAAGAGTCAGTCTTCGTGTACTGAAGTCGGCATTGTGCCTTTTGTATTTAATTCCGATGCAACTTCTGTGTTTCATCGTTAATAAGAAGGTCCACGGGATACAGTAAACTAGAAGTGAAGCATCGGAATCTATAACTAGTGTCATAGGAATAGTTCAAAAAATAGACAGTAAGAAGAGTCAGTATTCTTGTACTTGTGTCGGCATTGTGCCTTTTGTATTTAATTCCGATGCAATTTCTGTGTTTCATCGTCAATAAGAAGGTCCAAGGGATACAGTAAACCTTAAGTGAAGCATCGGAATCTATAACTAATGTCACAGGAATGGTTCAAAACATAGTCAGTACTTAAGTCGGCATTTTGCCTTTTGTATTTCATTCCGATGCAATCTCTGTGTTTCATCGTCAGTAAGAAGGTCCAAGGGATACAGTAAACCTGAACTGAAGCATCGGAATCTATAACTAGTGTCACTGGAATGGATCAAAACATAGCCAGTAAGAAGAGTCGGTCTTCATGTACTTATGTCGGCATTGTGCCTATTGTACTTAATTCCGGTGCAATTTCTGTTTCAACGTCAATAAGAAAGTCAGAGGGATACAGTAAACCTGAAGTGAAGCATCGGAATCTATAACTAGTGTCACAGGAATGGTTCAAAGCATAGTCAGTAAGAACAGTCTGTCTTCTCGTTCTTAAGTCGGCATTGTGCCTTTTGTATTTAATTCCGATGCTATTTCTGTGTTTCATCGTCAATAAGAAGGTCCAAGGGATACAGTAAACCTGAAGTGAAGCATCGGAATCTATAACTAGTGTCATAGGAATGGTTCAAAACATAGTCAGTAAGATGAGTCAGTCTTCATGTACTTAAGTCGCCATTGTGCCTTTTGTATTTAATTCCGATGCAATTTCTGTGTTTTATCGTCAATAAGAAGGTCAGAGGGTTACAGTAAACCTGAAGTCAAGCATCGGAATCTATAACAACTGTCACAGGAATGGTTCATAACATAGTCAGTACTTAAGTCGGCATTGTGCCATTTGTATTTCATTCCGATGCAATTTCTGTGTTTCATCGTCAATAAGAAGGTCCAAGGGATACAGTAAACCTGAACTGAAGCATCGGAATCTATAACTTGTGTCACAGGAATGGTTCAAACCATAGTCAGTAAGATGAGTCAGTCTTCATTTACTTAAGTCGCCATTCTGCCTTTTGTATTTAATTCCGACGCAATTTCTGTGTTTCATCGTCAATGGGAAGGTCAGAGGGATACAGTAAACCTGAAGTGAAGCATCGGAATCAATAACTAGTGTCATAGGAATGGTTCAAGACGTAGACAGTAAGAAGAGTCGGTCTTCATGCACTTATGTCGGCATTGTGCCTTTTGTATTAAATTCCGATGCAATTTCTGTGTTTCATCGTCAATAAGAATGTCCAAGGGATACAGTAAACCTAAAGTCAAGCATCGGAATCTATAACTAGTGTCACAGGAATGGTTCAAAACATAGTCAGTACTTAAGTCGGCGTTGTGCCTTTTGTATTTCATTCCGATGCAATTTCTGTGTTTCATCGTCAATAAGAAGGTCCAAGGTATACAGTAAACCTGAAGTGAAGCATCGAAATCTATAACTAGTGTCACAGGAATGGTTCAAAACATAGTCAGAAAGAAAAGTCAGTCTTCTTGTACTGATGTCGGCATTGTGCCTTTTGTATTTAATTCCGATGCCACTTCTGTGTTTCATCGTTAATACGAAGGTCCAAGGGATACTGTAAACCTGAAGTGAAGCATCGGAACCTATAACATGTGTCATAGGAATTTTTCAAAACATAGAAAGTAAGAAGAGTCAGTATTCTTGTACTTGAGTCGGCATTGTGCCTTTTGTATTTAATTCCGATGCAATTTCTGTGTTTCATCGTCAATAAGAAGGTCCAAGGGATACAGTAAACCTAAAGTGAAGCATCAGAATCAATAACTAGTGTTAATGGAATGGTTCAAAACATAGACAGTAAGAAGAGTCAGTCTTCTTGTACTTAAGTCGGCATTGTGCCTTTTGTATTTAATTCCAGTGCAATTTCTGTGTTTCATCGTCATTAAGAAGCCCAGAGGGATACAGTAAACCTAAAGTGAAGCATCGGACTCTATAACTAATGTCACATGAATGGTTCAAAACATAGTCAGTAAGAAGAGTCAGTCTTCTTGTACTTAAGTCGGCCTTGTGCCTTTTGTATTTAATTCCGATGCAATTTCTGTGTTTCATCGTCAATAAGAAGGTCCAAGGGATACAGTTAACCTGGAGTGAAGCATCGGAATCTATAACTAGTGTCACAGGAATGGTTTAAAACATAGTCAGTAAGAAGAGTCGGTCTTCATGTACTTAAGTCAGCTTTGTGCCTTTTGTATATAATTCCGGTGCAATATCTGTGTTTCATCGTCAATAAGAAGGTCAGAGGGATAGAGTAAACCTGAAGTGAAGCATCGGAATCTATAACTAGTGTCACAGGAATGGTTAAAACATAGTCAGTAAGAAGAGTCAGTCTTCTTGTCCTTAAGTCGGCATTGTCCCTTTTGTATTTAATTCCGATGCAATTTCTGTGTTTCATCGTCAATAAGAAGGTCCAAGGGATACAGTAAACCTAGAGTGAAGCATCGGAATCTATAACTAGTGTCACAGGAATGGTTCAAAACATGGACAGTAAGAAGATACAGACTCCTTGTACTTAAGTCGGCATTGTTTCATTTGTATTTAGCTCCGATACAATTTCTGTGTAACATCGACAATAAGAAGGTCCAAGGGATACAGTAAACCTGAAGTGAAGCATCGGAATCTATAACTAGTGTCACAGGAATGGTTCAAAACATAGACAGTAAGGAGAGTCAGTCTTCTTGTACTTAAGTCGGCATTGTGCCTTTTGTATTTCATTCCGGTTCAATTTCTGTGTTTCATCGTCAATACGAAGGTCAGAGGAATGCAGTAAACCTGAAGTGAAGCATCGGAATCTATAACTAGTGTCACAGGAATGGTTCAAAATATAGTCAGTAAGAACAGTCGGTCTTCATGTACTTAAATCGGCATTGTGCCTTTTGTATTTAATTCCGATGCAATTTCTGTGTTTCATCGTCAATAAGAAAGTCCAAGGGATACACTAAACCTGAAATGAAGCATCGGAATCTATAACTAGTGTCACAGGATGGGTTCAAGACATAGACAGTAGGAAGAGTCAGTCTTCTTGTACTTAAATCGGCATTGTGCCATTTGTATTTAATTCCGATGCAATTTCTGTGTTTCATCGTCAATAAGAAGGTCCAAAGGATACAGTAAACCTGAAGTGAAGCATCGGAATCTATAACTAGTGTCACAGGAATGGTAAAAACATAGACAGTAAGAAGAGTCAGTCTTCTTGTACTTAAGTCGTCATTGTGCCTTTTCAATTTAATTTCGATGCAATTTCTGTGTTTCATTGTCAATAAGAAGGTCAGAGGGATACAGTAAACCTGAAGTGAAGCATGGGAATCTATAACTAGTGTCACAGGAATGGTTCAAAACATAGACAGTAAGAAGAGTCAGTCTTCTTGTACTTAAGTCGGCATTGTGCCTTTTGTATTTAAGTCCGATGCAATTTCTGTGTTTCATCGTCAATAAGAAGGTCAGAGGGATACAGTAACCATGAAGTGAAGCATCTGAATCTATAACTAGTGTCACAGGAATGGTTCAAACATAGTCAGTAAGAAGGGTCGCCCTTCACGTATTTAAGTCGGCATTGTGCCCTTTGTATTTAATTCCGGTGCAATTTCTGTGTTTCATCGTCAATACGAAAGTCAGAGGGATACAGTAAACCTGAAGTGAAGCATCGGAATCTATAACTAGTGTCACAGGAATGGTTAAAAACATAGTCAGTAAAAACAGTCAGTATTCCGGTCCTTAAGTCGGCATTGTGCCTTTTGTATTTAATTCCTATGCAATTTCTGTGTTTCATCGTCAATAAGAAGGTCCAAGCGATACAGTAAACCTGAGTTGAAGCATCGGAATCTATAACTAGTGTCACAGGAATGGTTCAGAACATAGACAGTAAGAAGATACAGTCATCTTGTACTTTAGTTGGCATTGTGCCTTTTGTATTTAATTCCGATGCAATTTCTGTGTTTCATCGTCAATAAGAAGGTCCAAGGGATACAGTAAACCAGAAGTGAAGCATCGGAATCTATAACTAGTGTCACAGGAATGGCTCAAATCATAGACAGTATGAAGAGTCAGTCTTCGTGTACTTAAGTCGGCATTGTGCCTTATCTATTTAATTCCGATGGAACTTCAGTGTTTCATCGTCAGTATGAAGGTCCAAGTGATTCAGTAAGCCTGGAGTGAAGCATCGGAATCTATAACTAGTGACAATGGATTGGTTCAAAACATAGTCAGTAAGAACAGTCGGTCTTCATGTACTTAAGTCGGCATTGTGCCTTTTGTATTTAATTCCGATGCAACTTCTGTGTTTCATCGTCAATAAGAAGGTCCAAGGGAAACAGTAAACCTGAAGTGAAGCATCGGAATCTATAACTAGTGTCATAGGAATGGTTCAAAACATAGACAGTAAGAAGAGTCGGTCTTCATGTACTTATGTCGGCATTGTGCATTTTGTATTTAATTCCGGTGCAATTTCTGTGTTTGAACGTCAATAAGAAGGTCTAAGGGATACAGTACACCTGGAGTGAAGCATCGGAATCAATAACTAGTGTCACAGGTATCGTTCAAAACATAGTCGCTAAGAAGAGTCGGTCTTCATGTACTTAAGTCGGCATTGTGCCTTTTGTATTTAATTCCGATGCAATTTCTGTGTTTCATCGTCAATAAGAAGGTCCAAGGGGTACAGTAAACCTGAAGTGAAGCATCGGAATCTATAACTAGTGCCACAGGAATGGTTCAAAACATAGTCAGTAAGATGAGTCAGTCTTCATGTACTTAAGTCGCCATTGTGCCTTTTGTACTTAATTCCGATGCAATATCTGTGTTTCATCGTCAATAAGAAGGTCAGAGGGATACAGTAAACCTGAAGTGAAGCATCGGAATCAATAACTAGTGTCATAGGAATGGTTCAAAACATAGACAGTAAGAAGAGTCAGTCTTCTTGTACTTGAGACGGCACTGTGCCTTTTGTATTCAATTGCGATGCAATTTCTGTGTTTCATCGTCAATACGAAGGTCCAAGGGATTCAGTAAACCTGGAGTGAAGCATAGGAATTTATAACTAGTGTCACAGGAATGGGTCATAACATAGTCAGTACGAAGTGTCCGTCTTCTTGTACTTGAGTCGGCATTGTGCCATTTGTATTTAATTCCGATGCAATTTCTGTGTTTCATCGTCAATAAGAAGGTCAGAGGGATACAGTAAACCTGAAGTGAAACATCGGAATGTATAACTAGTGTCACAGGAATGGTTCAATACATAGTCAGTGAGAAGAGTCGGTCTTCATGTACTTATGTCGGCATTGTGCCTTTTGTATTTAATTCCGGTGCAATTTCTGTGTTTCAACGTCTATAAGAAAGTCAGAGGGATACAGTAAACCTGAAGTGAAGCATCGGAATCTATAACTAGTGTCACAGGAATGGTTCAAAGCATAGTCAGTAAGAAAAGTCAGTCTTCTTGTCCTTAAGTCGGCATTGTGCCTTTTGTATTTAATTCCGATGCAATTTCTGTGTTTCATCGTCAATAAGAAGGTCCAAGGGATACAGTAAAGCTGAAGTGAAGCATCGGGATCTATAACTAGTGTCATAGGAATGGTTCAAAACATAGACAGTAAGAAGAGTCAGTCTTCTTGTACTTGAGTCGGTATTGTTCCTTTTGTATTTAATTCCGATGCAATTTCTGTGATTCATCGTCAATAAGAAGGTCCAAGGGATACAGTAAACCTGAAGTGAAGCATCTGAATCTATAACTAGTGTAACAGGAATGGTTTCAAACATAGTCAGTAAGAAGTGTCTGTCTTCTTGTCCTTAAGTCGGCCTTGTGCCTTTTGTATTTAATTCCGATGCAATATCAGTGTTTCATCGTCAATAGGAAGGTCCCAGGGATACAGTAAACCTGGAGTGAAGCATCGGAATCTATAACTAGTGTAACAGGAAAGGTTCAAAACATAGTCAGTAAGAAGAGTCAGTCTTCTTGTCCTTAAGTCGGCCTTGTGCCTTTTGTATTTAATTCCGAAGCAATTTCTGTGTTTCATCGTCAATAAGAAGGTCCAAGGGATACAGTAAACCTGAAGTGAAGCATCGGAATCTATAACTAGTGTCACAGGAATGGTTCAAAACATAGTCAGTAAGAAGAGTCGGTCTTCATGCACTTATGTCGGCATTGTGCTTTTTGTATTTAATTCCGATGCAATTTCTGTGTTTCATCGTCAATAAGAAGGTCTAAGGGATAAAGTAAACCTGAAGTGAAGCATCCGAATCTATAACTAGTGTAACAGGAATGGTTCAAAACATAGTCAGTACGAAGAGTCAGTCTTCATGTACTTATGTCGGCATTGTGCCTTTTGTATTTATTTCGGATGCAATTTCTGTGTTTCATCGTCAATAAGAAGGTCCAAGGGTTACAGTAAACATGAAGTGAAGCATCGGAATCTATAACTAGTGTCACAGGAATGGTTGATAACATAGTCTGTAGGAAGAGTCAGTCTTCTTGTACTTAAGTTGGCATTTTCCCTAATCTATTTAATTCCGATGCATTTTCAGTGTTTCACCGTCAATAGGAAGGTCCAAATGATAATGTAAACCTGGAGTGAAGCATCGGAATCTATAACTAGTGTCAATGGAATGGTTCAAAACATAGACAGTAAGCAGAGTCAGTGTTCTTGTACTTAAGTCGGAATTGTGCCTTTTGTATTTAACTCCAGTGCAATTTCTGTGTTTCATAATCAATAAGGAGGCCAGAGGGATACAGTAAACCTGAAGTGAAGCATCGGAATCCTTAACTAGTGCCACAGGAATGGTTCAAAACATAGACAGTAAGAAGATTCAGTCTTCTTGTACATAAGTCGGCATTGTGCCTTTTGTATTTAATTCCGATGCACTTTCTGTGTTCCATCGTCAATAAGAAGGTCCAAGGGATACAGTAAACCTGAAGTGAAGCATCGGAATCTACAACTAGTGTCACAGGAATGGTTCAAAACATAGTCAGTAAGAAGAGTCAGTCTTCTTGTCCTTAAGTCGGCATTGTGCCTTTTGTATTTAATTCCGATGCAATTTCTGTGTTCATCGTCAATAAGAAGGTCCAAGGGATACAGTAATCCTGGAGTGAAGCATCGGAATCTATAACTAGTGTCACAGGAATTGTTCAAATCATAGACATTAAGAAGATACGGTCTTGTTGTACTTAAGTCGGCATTGTGCCTCTTGTATTTAATTCCAATGCAATTTCTGTGTTTCATCGTCAATAAGAAGGTCCAAGCGATACAGTAAACCTGAAGTGAAGCAACGGAATCTATAACTAGTGTCACAGGAATGGTTCATAACATAGTCAGTAAGAAGAGTCAGTCTTCTTGTACTTACGTCGGCATTGTGCCTTTTGTATTTCATTCTGATGCAATTTCTGTGTTTCATCGTCAATAAGAAGGTCAGAGGGATACAGTAACCCTGAAGTGAAGCATCGGAATCTTTAACTAGTGTCACAGGAATAGTTCAAAGCATTGTCAGTAAGAAGAGTCGCTCTTCATGTACTTAAGTCGGCATTGTGCCTTTTGTATTTAATTCCGATGCAATTTCTGTGTTTCATCGTCAATAAGGAGGAGCGAGGGGTACAGTAAACCTGAAGTGAAGCATCGGAATCTATAACTAGTGTCACAGGAATGGGTCAAAACATAGACAGTAGGAAGAGTCAGTCTTCTTGTACTTAAATCGGCATTGTGCCATTTGTATTTTATTCCGATGCAATTTCTGTGTTTCATCGTCAACAAGAAGGTCCAAGGGATACAGTAAACCTGAAGTGAAGCTTCGGAATCTATAACTAGAGTAACAGGAATGGTTCAAAACATAGACAGTAAGGAGAGTCAGTCTTCTTGTACTTAAGTCGGCATTGTGCCTTTTGTATTTAATTCCGATGTAGTTTCTGTGTTTCATCGTCAATAAAAAGGTCCAAATGATACAGTAACCCTCAAGTGAGGCATCGGAATCTATAACTAGTGTCAATGGAATAGTTCAAAACATAGACAGTAAGAAGAGTCAGTCTTCTTGTACTTAAGTCGGCATTGTGCCTTTTGTATTTAATTCCGATGCAATTTCTGTGTTTCATCGTCAATACGAAGGTCTGAGCGATACAGTAAACCTGAAGTGAAGCATCGGAATCTATAACTAGTGTCCCAGGAATGGTTCAAAACATAGTCAGAAAGGATAGTCAGTCTTCTTGTTCTCTAGTCAACATTGTGCCTTTTGTATTTAACTCCGATGCAAATTCCGTGTACGTCGTCAATAAGAAGGTCCTAAGGATACAGTAGACCTGGAGTGAAGCATCGGAATCTATAACTAGTGTCACAGGAATTTTTCATAACATAGTTAGTAAGAAGAGTCAGTCTTCATGTACTTAAGACGGCATTGTGCCTTTTGTATTTAATTCCGATGCAATTTCTGTGTTTCATCGTCAATAAGAAGGTCCAAGGGATACAGTAAACCTGAAGTGAAGCATCGGAATCTATAACTAGTGTCAATGGAATGGTTCAAAACATAGACAGTAAGAAGAATCAGTCTTCTTGTACTTAAGTCGGCATTGTGCCTATTGTATGTAATTCCGGTGCAATTTCTGTGTTTCATCGTCAATAAGAAGGTCAGAGGGATACAATAAACCTGAAGTGAAGCATCGGAATCTGTAACTAGTAAAACAGGAATGGTTCAAAACATAGTCAGTAAGAAGAGTCAGTCTTCTTGTCCTTAAGTCGGCCTTGTGTCTTTTGTATTTAATTCCGAACCAATTTCTGTGTTTCGTCGTCAATAAGAAGGTCCAAGGGTTACAGTAAACATGAAGTGAAGCATCGGAATCTATAACTAGTGTCACAGGAATGGTTCAAACATAGTCTGTAGGAAGAGTCAGTCTTCTTGTACTTAAGTCGGCATTTCCCTAATCTATTTCATTCCGATGCAATTTCAGTGTCTCATCGTCAACAGGAAGGTCCAAATGACGCAGTGAACCTGGAGTGAAGCTTCGGAATCTATAACAAGTGTCAATTGAATGGTTCAGATCATAGACAGTAAGCAGAGTCAGTCTTCTTGTACTTAAGTCGGCATTGTGCCTTTTGTATTTAACTCCAGTGCAATTTCTGTGTTTCATAGTCAATAAGAAGGTAAGAGGGATACAGTAAATCTGAAGTGAAGCATCGGAATCTATAACTAGTGTCACAGGAAAGATTCAAAACATAGACAGTAAGAAGATACAGTCTTCTTGTACATAAGTCGGCATTGTGCCTTTTGTATTTAATTCCGATGCACTTTCTGTGTTTCATCGTCAATAAGAAGGACCGAGGGATACAGTAAACCTGAAGTGAATCATCGGAATCTATAACTAGTGTCACGGAATGGTTCAAAATATAGTCAGTAAGAACAGTCGGTCTTCATGTGCTTAAATCGGCATTGTGCCTTTTGTATTTAATTCCGATGCAATTTCTGTGTTTCATCGTCAATAAGAAAGTCCACGGGATACACTAAACCTGAAATGAAGCATCGGAATCTTTAACTAGTGTCACAGGAATGGTTCAAAACATAGACAGTAGGAAGAGTCAGTCTTCTTGTACTTAAATCGGCATTGTGCCATTTGTATTTAATTCCGATGCAATTTCTGTGTTCCATCGTCAATAAGAAGGTCCAAGGGATACAGTAAACCTGAAGTAAAGCATCGGAATCTATAACTAGTGTCACAGGACTGGTAAAAACATAGACAGTAAGAAGAGTCAGTCTTCTTGTACTTAAGTCGTCATTGTGCCTTTTCAATTTAATTTCGATGCAATTTCTGTGTTTCATCGTCAATAAGAAGGTCAGAGGGATACAGTAAACCTGAAGTGAAGCATGGGAATCTATAACTAGTGTCACAGGAATGGTTCAAAACATAGACAGTAAGAAGAGTCAGTCTTCTTGTACTTAAGTCGGCATTGTGCCTTTTCTATTTAATACCGATGCAATTTCTGTGTTTCATCGTCAATAAGAAGGTCAGAGGGATACAGTAACCATGAAGTGAAGCATCTGAATCTATAACTAGTGTCACAGGAATGGTTCAAACATAGTCAGTAAGAAGGGTCGCCCTTCACGTATTTAAGTCGGCATTGTGCCCTTTGTATTTAATTCCGGTGCAATTTCTGTGTTTCATCGTCAATACGAAAGTCAGAGGGATACAGTAAACCTGAAGTAAAGCATCGGAATCTATAACTAGTGTCACAGGAATGGTTAAAAACATAGTCAGTAAAAACAGTCAGTATTCCTATCCTTAAGTCGGCATTGTGCCTTTTGTATTTAATTCCTATGCAATTTCTGTGTTTCATCGTTAATAAGAAGGTCCAAGCGATACAGTAAACCTGAGTTGAAGCATCGGAATCTATAACTAGTGTCACAGGAATGGTTCAGAACATAGACAGTAAGAAGATACAGTCATCTTGTACTTAAGTTGGCATTGTGCATTTTGTATTTAATTCCGATGCAATTTCTGTGTTTCATCGTCAATAAGAAGGTCCAAGGGATACAGTAAACCAGAAGTGAAGCATTGGAATCTATAACTAGTGTCACAGGATAGGCTCAAATCATAGACAGTATGAAGAGTCAGTCTTCGTGTACTTAAGTCGGCATTGTGCCTTTTCTATTTAATTCCGATGGAACTTCAGTGTTTCATCGTCAGTATGAAGGTCCAAGTGATTCAGTAAACCTGGAGTGAAGCATCGGAATCTATAACTAGTGACAATGGATTGGTTCAAAACATAGTCAGTAAGAACAGTCGGTCTTCATGTACTTAAGTCGGCATTGTGCCTTTTGTATTTAATTCCGATGCAACTTCTGTGTTTCATCGTCAATAAGAAGGTCAGAGGGATAGAGTAAACCTGAAGTGAAGCATCGGAATGTATAACTAGTGTCAAGGGATGGTTCAAAACATAGTCAGTGAGAAGAGTCGGTCTTCATGTACTTATGTCGGCATTGTGCCTTTTGTATTTAATTCCGGTGCAATTTCTGTGTTTCAACGTCTATAAGAAAGTCAGAGGGATACAGTAAACCTGAAGTGAAGCATCGGAATCTATAACTAGTATCACAGGAATGGTTCAAAGCATAGTCAGTAAGAACAGTCAGTCTTCTTGTCCTTAAGTCGGCATTGTGCCTTTTGTATTTAATTCCGATGCAATTTCTGTGTTTCATCGTCAATAAGAAGGTCCAAGGGATACAGTAAAGCTGAAGTGAAGCATCGGAATCTATAACTAGTGTCATAGGAATGGTTCAAAACATAGACAGTAAGAAGAGTCAGTCTTCTTGTACTTGAGTCGGCATTGTTCCTTTTGTATTTAATTCCGATGCAATTTCTGTGATTCATCGTCAATAAGAAGGTCCAAGGGATACAGTAAACCTGAAGTGAAGCATCGGAATCTATAACTAGTGTAACAGGAATGGTTTAAAACATAGTCAGTAAGAAGAGTCAGTCTTCTTGTCCTTAAGTCGGCCTTGTGCCTTTTGTATTTCATTCCGATGCAATATCAGTGTTTCATCGTCAATAGGAAGGTCCCAGGGATACAGAAAACCTGGAGTGAAGCATCGGAATCTATAACTAGTGTAACAGGAATGGTTCAAAACATAGTCAGTAAGAAGAGTCACTCTTCTTGTCCTTAAGTCGGCCTTGTGCCTTTTGTATTTAATTCCGAAGCAATTTCTGTGTTTCATCGTCAATAAGAAGGTCCAAGGGATACAGTAAACCTGAAGTGAAGCATCGGAATCTATAACTAGTGTCACAGGAATGGTTCAAAACATAGTCAGTAAGAAGAGTCGGTCTTCATGCACTTATGTCGGCACTGTGCCTTTTGTATTTAATTCCGATGCAATTTCTGTGTTTCATCGTCAATAAGAAGGTCTAAGGGATAAAGTAAACCTGAAGTGAAGCATCCGAATCTATAACTAGTGTAACAGGAATGGTTCAAAACATAGTACGAAGAGTCAGTCTTCATGTACTTATGTCGGCATTGTGCTTTTTATATTTAATTCGGATGCAATTTCTGTGTTTCATCGTCATTATGAAGGTCCAAGGGTTACAGTAAACATGAAGTGAAGCATCGGAATCTATAACTAGTGTCACAGGAATGGTTGATAACATAGTCTGTAGGAAGAGTCAGTCTTCTTGTACTTAAGTCGGCATTTTCCCTAATCTGTTTAATTCCGATGCATTTTCAGTGTTTCACCGTCAATAGGAAGGTCCAAATGATAATGTAAACCTGGAGTGAAGCATCGGAATCTATAACTAGTGTCAATGGAATGGTTCAAAACATAGACAGTAAGCAGAGTCAGTCTTCTTGTACTTAAGTCGGCATTGTGCCTTTTGTATTTAACTCCAGTGCAATTTCTGTGTTTCATAGTCAATAAGAAGGCCAGAGGGATACAGTAAACCTGAAGTGAAGCATCGGAATCCTTAACTAGTGCCACAGGAATGGTTCAAAACATAGACAGTAAGAAGATTCAGTCTTCTTGTACATAAGTCGGCATTGTGCCTTTTGTATTTAATTCCGATGCACTTTCTGTGTTCCATCGTCAATAAGAAGGTCCAAGGGATACAGTAAACCTGAAGTGAAGCATCGGAATCTATAACAAGTGTCACAGGAATGGTTCAAAACATAGACAGTAAGAAGAGTCAGTCTTCTTGTCCTTAAGTCGGCATTGTGCCTTTTGTATTTAATTCCGATGCAATTTCTGTGTTCATCGTCAATAAGAAGGTCCAAGGGATACAGTAATCCTGGAGTGAAGCATCGGAATCTATAACTAGTGTCACAGGAATTGTTCAAATCATAGACATTAAGAAGATACGGTCTTGTTGTACTTAAGTCGGCATTGTGCCTTTTGTATTTAATTCCAATGCAATTTCTGTGTTTCATCGTCAATAAGAAGGTCCAAGCGATACAGTAAACCTGAAGTGAAGCAACGGAATCTATAACTAGTGTCACAGGAATGGTTCATAACATAGTCAGTAAGAAGAGTCAGTCTTCTTGTACTTACGTCGGCATTGTGCCTTTTGTATTTCACTCTGATGCAATTTCTGTGTTTCATCGTCAATAAGAAGGTCAGAGGGATACAGTAACCCTGAAGTGAAGCATCCGAATCTTTAACTAGTGTCACAGGAATAGTTCAAAGCATTGTCAGTAAGAAGAGTCGCTCTTCATGTACTTAAGTCGGCATTGTGCCTTTTGTATTTAATTCCGATGCAATTTCTGTGTTTCATCGTCAATACGGAGGAGCGAGGGGTACAGTAAACCTGAAGTGAAGCATCGGAATCTATAGCTAGTGTCACAGGAATGGTTCAAAATATAGTCAGTAAGAACAGTCGGTGCTCATGTACTTAAATCGGCATTGTGCCTTCTGTATTTAATTCCGATGCAATTTCTGTGTTTCATCATCAATGAGAAGGTCCAAGGGATACAGTAAACCTGAAGTGAAGCATCGGAATCTATAACTAGAGTCACAGGAATGGTTCAAAACATTGACAGTAAGGAGAGTCAGTCTTCTTGTACTTAAGTCGGCATCGTGCCTTTTGTATTTCATTCCGGTGCAATTTCTGTGTTTCATCGTCAATACGAAGGTCAGAGGAATGCAGTAAACCTGAAGTGAGGCATCGGAATCTATAACTAGTGTCACAGGAATGGTTCAAAACATAGACAGGAAGAAGAGGCAGTCTTCTTGTACTTGAGTCGGCATTCTGCCTTTTGTATTAAATTCCGATGCAATTTCCGTGTTTCATCGTCAATAAGAAGGTCCTAGAAATACAGTAATCCTGAAGTCAAGCATCGGAAGCTATAACTAGTGTCACAGGAATGGTTCAAAACATAGACAATAAGAAGATTCAGTCTTTTTGTACTTAAGTCAGCATTGTGCCTTTTGTATTTAATTCCGATGTAGTTTCTGTGTTTCATCGTCAATAAAAAGGTCCAAATGATACAGTAAACCTGAAGTGAAGCATCGGAATCTATAACTAGTGTCAATGGAATAGTTCAAAACATAGACAGTAAGAAGAGTCAGTCTTCTTGTACTTAAGTCGGCATTGTGCCTTTTGTATTTAATTCCGATGCAATTTCTGTGTTTCATCGTCAATAAGAAGGTCCAAGGGATACAGTAAACCTGAAGTGAAGCATCGGAATCTATAACTAGTGTCCCAGGAATGGTTCAAAACATAGTCAGAAAGGATAGTCAGTCTTCTTGTTCATAAGTCAACATTGTGCCTTTTGTATTTAACTCCGATGCAAATTCTGTGTGCATCGTCAATAAGAAGGTCCTAAGGATACAGTAGACCTGGAGTGAAGCATCGGAATCTATAACTAGTGTCACAGGAATTTTTCAAAACATAGTCAGTAAGAAGAGTCAGTCTTCATGTTCTTAAGACGGCATTGTGCCTTTTGTATTTAATTCCGATGCAATTTCTGTGTTTCATCGTCAATAAGAAGGTCCAAGGGATACAGTAAACCTGAAGTGAAGCATCGGAATCTATAACTAGTGTCAATGGAATGGTTCAAAACATAGACAGTAAGAAGAATCAGTCTTCTTGTACTTAAGTCGGCATTGTGCCTATTGTATTTAATTCCGGTGCAATTTCTGTGTTTCATCGTCAATAAGAAGGTCAGAGGGTTACAATAAACCTGAAGTGAAGCATCGGAATCTGTAACTAGTGTAACAGGAATGGTTCAAAACATAGTCAGTAAGAAGAGTCAGTCTTCTTGTCCTTAAGTCGGCCTTGTGCCTTTTGTATTTAATTCCGAACCAATTTCTGTGTTTCATCGTCAATAAGAAGGTCCAAGGGTTACAGTGAACATGAAGTGAAGCATCGGAATCTATAACTAGTGTCACAGGAGTGGTTCAAACATAGTCTGTAGGAAGAGTCAGTCTTCTTGTACTTAAGTCGGCATTTCCCTAATCTATTTAATTCCGATGCAATTTCAGTGTCTCATCGTCAACAGGAAGGTCCAAATGACGCAGTGAACCTGGAGTGAAGCTTCGGAATCTATAACAAGTGTCAATTGAATGGTTCAAAACATAGACAGTAAGCAGAGTCAGTCTTCTTGTACTTAAGTCGGCATTGTGGCTTTTGTATTTAACTCCAGTGCAATTTCTGCGTTTCATAGTCAATAAGAAGGTAAGAGGGATACAGTAAATCTGAATTGAAGCATCGGAATCTATAACTAGTGTGACAGGAAAGGTTCAAAACATAGACAGTAAGAAGATACAGTCTTCTTGTACATAAGTCGGCATTGTGCCTTTTGTATTTAATTCCGATGCAATTTCTGTGTTTCATCGTCAATAAGAAGATCCAAGGGATACAGTAAACCTGAAGTGAAGCATCGGAATCTATAACTAGTGTCACAGGAATGGTAAAAACATAGACAGTAAGGAGAGTCAGTCTTCTTGTACTTAAGTCGTCATTGTGCCTTTTCAATTTAATTTCGATGCAAGTTCTGTGTTTCATCGTCAATAAGAAGGTCAGAGGGATACAGTAAACCTGAAGTGAAGCATGGGAGTCTATAACTAGTGTCACAGGAATGGTTCAAAACATAGACAGTAAGAAGAGTCAGTCTTCTTGTACTTAAGTCAGCATTGTGCCTTTTCTATTTAATTCCGATGCGATTTCTGTGTTTCATCGTCAATAAGAAGGTGAGAGGGATGCAGTAAACATGAAGTGAAGCATCTGAATCTATAACTAGTGTCACATCAATGGTTCAAACGTAGTCAGTAAGAAGGGTCGCCCTTCACGTATTTAAGTCGGCATTGTGCCCTTTGTATTTAATTCCGGTCAAATTTCTGTGTTTCATCGTCAATACGAAAGCCAGAGGGATACAGTAAACCTGAAGTGAAGCATCGGAATCTATAACTAGTGTCACAGGAATGGTTAAAAATATAGTCAGTAAAAACAGTCAGTATTCCCATCCTTAAGTCGGCATTGTGCCTTTTGTATTTAATTCCTATGCAATTTCTGTGTTTCATCGTCAATAAGAAGGTCCAAGCGATACAGTAAACCTGAGTTGAAGCATCGGAATCTATAACTAGTGTCACAGGAATGGTTCAGAACATAGACAGTAAGAAGATACAGTCATCTTGTACTTAAGGTGGCATTGTGCCTTTTGTATTTAATTCCGATGCAATTTCTGTGTTTCATCGTCAATAAGAAGGTCCAAGGGATACAGTAAACCAAAAGTGTAGCATCGGAATCTATAACTAGTGTCACAGGAATGGTTCAAACATAGTCTGTAGGAAGAGTCAGTCTTCTTGTACTTAAGTCGGCATTTCCCTAATCTATTTAATTCCGATGCAATTTCAGTGTCTCATCGTCAACAGGAAGGTCCAAATGACGCAGTGAACCTGGAGTGAAGCTTCGGAATCTATAACAAGTGTCAATTGATTGGTTCAAAACATAGACAGTAAGCAGAGTCAGTGTTCTTGTACTTAAGTCGGCATTGTGCCTTTTGTATTTAACTCCAGTGCAATTTCTGTGTTTCATAGTCAATAAGAAGGTAAGAGGGATACAGTAAATTTGAAGTGAAGCATCGGAATCTATAACTAGTGTGACAGGAAAGGTTCAAAACATAGACACTAAGAAGATACAGTCTTCTTGTACATAAGTCGGCATTGTGCCTTTTGTATTTAATTCCGATGCACTTTCTGTGTTTCATCGTCAATAAGAAGGACCGAGGGATACAGTAAACCTGAAGTGAAGCATCGGAATCTATAACTAGTGTCACAGGAATGGTTCAAAATATAGTCAGTAAGAACAGTCGGTCTTCATGTGCTTAAATCGGCATTGTGCCTTTTGTATTTAATTCCGATGCAATTTCTGTGTTTCATCGTCAATAAGAAAGTCCACGGGATACACTAAACCTGAAATGAAGCATCGGAATCTATAACTAGTGTCACAGGAATGGTTCAAAACATAGACAGTAGGAAGAGTCAGTCTTCTTGTACTTAAATCGGCATTGTGCCATTTGTATTTAATTCCGATGCAATTTCTGTGTTTCATCGTCAATAAGAAGGTCCAAGGGATACAGTAAACCTGAAGTGAAGCATCGGAATCTATAACTAGTGTCACAGGAATGGTAAAAACATAGACAGTAAGAAGAGTCAGTCTTCTTGTACTTAAGTTGTCATTGTGCCTTTTCAATTTAATTTCGATGCAATTTCTGTGTTTCATCGTCAATAAGAAGGTCAGAGGGATACAGTAAACCTGAAGTGAAGCATGGGAATCTATAACTAGTGTCACAGGAATGGTTCAAAACATAGACAGTAAGAAGAGTCAGTCTTCTTGTACTTCAGTCGGCATTGTGAATTTTCTATTTAATTCCGATGCAATTTCTGTGTTTCATCGTCAATAAGAAGGTCAGAGGGATGCAGTAACCTTGAAGTGAAGCATCTGAATCTATAACTAGTGTCACAGGAATGGTTCAAACATAGTCAGTAAGAAGGGTCGCCCTTCACGTATTTAGGTCGGCATTGTGCCATTTGTATTTAATTCCGGTGCAATTTCTGTGTTTCATTGTCAATACGAAGGTCAGGGGGATACAGTAAACCTGAAGTGAAGCATCGGAATCTATAACTAGTGTCACAGGAATGGTTAAAAACATAGTCAGTAAAAACAGTCAGTATTCCTATCCTTAAGTCGGCATTGTGCCTTTTGTATTTAATTCCTATGCAATTTCTGTGTTTCATCGTCAATAAGAAGGTCAAGCGATACAGTAAACCTGAGTTGAAGCATCGGAATCTATAACTAGTGTCACAGGAATGGTTCAGAACATAGACAGTAAGAAGATACAGTCATCTTGTACTCAAGTTGGCATTGTGCCTTTTGTATTTAATTCCGATGCAATTTCTGTGTTTCATCGTCAATAAGAAGGTCCAAGGGATACAGTAAACCAGAAGTGAAGCATCGGAATCTATAACTAGTGTCACAGGAATGGCTCAAATCATAGACAGTATGAAGAGTCAGTCCTCGTGTACTTAAGTCGGCATTGTGCATTTTCTATTTACTTCCGATGGAACTTCAGTGTTTCATCGTCAGTATGAAGGTCCAAGTGATTCAGTAAACCTGAAGTGAAGCATCGGAATCTATAACTAGTGTCATAGGAGTGGTTCAAAACATAGACAGTAAGAAGAGTCGGTCTTCATGAACTTATGTCGGCATTGTGCATTTTGTATTTAATTCCGGTGCAATTTCTGTGTTTCAACGTCAATAAGAAGGTCCAAGGGATACAGTACACCTGGAGTGAAGCATCGGAATCAATAACTAGTGTCACAAGAATCGTTCAAAACATAGTCAGTAAGAAGAGTCGGTCTTCATGCACTTAAGTCGGCATTGCGCCTTTTGTATTTAATTCCGATGTAATTTCTGTGTTTCTTCGTCAATAAGAAGGTCCAAGGGATCCAGTAAACCTGAAGTGAAGCATCGGAATCTATAACTAGTGCCACAGGAATGGTTCAAAACATAGTCAGTAAGATGAGTCAGTCTTCATGTACTTAAGTCACCATTGTGCCTTTTGTACTTAAATCCGATGCAATATCTGTGTTTCATCGTCAATAAGAAGGTCCAAGGGATACAGTAAAGCTGAAGTGAAGCATCGGAATCTATAACTAGTGTCATAGGAATGGCTCAAAACGTAGACAGTAAGAAGAGTCAGTCTTCTTGTACTTGAGTCGGCATTGTTCCTTTTGTATTTAATTCCGATGCAATTTCTGTGATTAATCGTCAATAAGAAGGTCCAAGGGATACAGTAAACCTGAAGTGAAGCATCGGAATCTATAACTAGTGTAACAGGAATGGTTTAAAATATAGTCAGTAAGAAGAGTCAGTCTTCTTGTCCTTAAGTCGGCCTCGTGCCTTTTGTATTTAATTCCGATGCAATATCAGTGTTTCATCGTCAATAGGAAGGTCCCAGGGATACAGTAAACCTGGAGTGAAGCATCGGAATCTATAACTAGTGTAACAGGAATGGTTCAAAACATAGTCAGTAAGAAGAGTCAGTCTTCCCTTCCTTATGTCGCCCTTGTGCCTTTTGTATTTAATTCCGAAGCAATTTCTGTGTTTCATCATCAATAAGAAGGTCCAAGGGATACAGTAAACCTGAAGTGTAGCATCGGAATCTATAACTAGTGTCACAGGAATGGTTCAAAACATAGTCAGTAAGAAGAGTCGGTCTTCTTGCACTTATGTCGGCATTGTGCCTTTTGTATTTAATTCCGATGCAATTTCTGTGTTTCATCGTCAATAAGAAGGTCTAAGGGATAAAGTAAACTTGAAGTGAAGCATCCGAATCTATAAGTAGTGTAACAGGAATGGTTCAAAACATAGTCAGTACGAAGAGTCAGTCTTCATGTACTAATGTCGGCATTGTGCCTTTTGTATTTATTTCGGATGCAATTTCTGTGTTTCATCGTCAATAAGAAGGTCCAAGGGTTACAGTAAACATGAAGTGAAGCATCGGAATCTATAACTAGTGTCATAGGAATGGTTGATAACATAGTCTGTAGGAATAGTCAGTCTTCTTGTACTTAAGTCGGCATTTTCCCGAATCTATTTAATTCCGATGCATTTCCAGTGTTTCACCGTCAATAGGAAGGTCCAAATGATAATGTAAACCTGGAGTGAAGCATCGGAATCTATAACTAGTGTCAATGGAATGGTTCAAAACATAGACAGTAAGCAGAGTCAGTTTTCTTGTACTTAAGTCGGCATTGTGCCTTTTGTATTTAACTCCAGTGCAATTTCTGTGTTTCATAGTCAATAAGAAGGCCAGAGGGATACAGTAAACCTGAAGTGAAGCATCGGAATCCTTAACTAGTGCCACAGGAATGGTTCAAAACATAGACAGTAAGAAGATTCAGTCTTCTTGTACATAAGTCGGCATTGTGCCTTTTGTATTTAATTCCGATGCACTTTCTGTGTTCCATCGTCAATAAGAAGGTCCAAGGGATACAGTAAACCTGAAGTGAAGCATCGGAATCTATAACTAGTGTTACAGGAATGGTTCAAAACATAGTCAGTAAGAAGAGTCAGTCTTCTTGTCCTTAAGTCGGCATTGTGCCTTTTGTATTTAATTCCGATGCATTTTCTGTGTTCATCGTCAATAAGAAGGTCCAAGGGATACAGTAATCCTGGAGTGAAGCATCGGAATCTATAACTAGTGTCACAGGAATTGTTCAAATCATAGACATTAAGAAGATACGGTCTTGTTGTACTTAAGTCGGCATTGTGCCTTTTGTATTTAATTCCAATGCAATTTCTGTGTTTCATCGTCAATAAGAAGGTCCAAGCGATACAGTAAACCTGAAGTAAAGCAACGGAATCTATAACTAGTGTCACAGGAATGGTTCATATTATAGTCAGTAAGAAGAGTCAGTCTTCTTGTACTTACGTCGGCATTGTGCCTTTTGTATTTCATTCTGATGCAATTTCTGTGTTTCATCGTCAATAAGAAGGTCAGAGGGATACAGTAACCCTGAACTGAAGCATCGGAATCTTTAACTAGTGTCACAGGAATAGTTCAAAACATTGTCAGTAAGAAGAGTCGCTCTTCATGTACTTAAGTCGGCATTGTGCCTTTTGTATTTAATTCCGATGCAATTTCTGTGTTTCATCGTCAATAAGGAGGAGCGAGGGGTACAGTAAACCTGAAGTGAAGCATCGGAATCTATAGCTAGTGTCACAGGAATGGTTCAAAATATAGTCAGTAAGAACAGTCGGTCCTCATGTACATAAATCGGCATTGTGCCTTTTGTATTTAATTCCGATGCAATTTCTGTGTTTCATCGTCAATGAGAAGGTCCAAGGGATACACTAAACCTGAAATGAAGCATCGGAATCTATAACTAGAGTCACAGGAATGGTTCAAAACATAGTCAGTAAGAAGAGTCGGCCTTCACGAATTTAAGTCGGCATTGTGCCCTTTGTATTTAATTCCGGTGCAATTTCTGTGTTTCATCGTCAATACGAAAGTCAGAGGGATACAGTAAACCTGAAGTGAAGCATCGGAATCTATAACTAGTGTCACAGGAATGGCTCAAATCATAGACAGTATGAAGAGTCAGTCCTCGTGTACTTAAGTCGGCATTGTGCATTTTCTATTTACTTCCGATGGAACTTCAGTGTTTCATCGTCAGTATGAAGGTCCAAGTGATTCAGTAAACCTGGAGTGAAGCATCGGAATCTATAACTAGTGACAATGGATTGGTTCAAAACATAGTCAGTAAGAACAGTCGGTCTTCATGTACTTAAGTCGGCATTGTGCCTCTTGTATTTAATTCCGATGCAACTTCTGTGTTTCATCGTCAATAAGAAGGTCCAAGGGAAACAGTAAACCTGAAGTGAAGCAACGGAATCTATAACTAGTGTCATAGGAGTGGTTCAAAACATAGACAGTAAGAAGAGTCGGTCTTCATGAACTTATGTCGGCATTGTGCATTTTGTATTTAGTTCCGGTGCAATTTCTGTGTTTCAACGTCAATAAGAAGGTCCAAGGGATACAGTACACCTGGAGTGAAGCATCGGAATCAATAACTAGTGTCACAAGAATCGTTCAAAACATAGTCAGTAAGAAGAGTCGGTCTTCATGCACTTAAGTCGGCATTGCGCCTTTTGTATTTAATTCCGATGTAATTTCTGTGTTTCATCGTCAATAAGAAGGTCCAAGGGATCCAGTAAACCTGAAGTGAAGCATCGGAATCTATAACTAGTGCCACAGGAATGGTTCAAAACATAGTCAGTAAGATGAGTCAGTCTTCATGTACTTAAGTCACCATTGTGCCTTTTGTACTTAAATCCGATGCAATATCTGTGTTTCATCGTCAATAAGAAGGTCCAAGGGATACAGTAAAGCTGAAGTGAAGCATCGGAATCTATAACTAGTGTCATAGGAATGGCTCAAAACGTAGACAGTAAGAAGAGTCAGTCTTCTTGTACTTGAGTCGGCATTGTTCCTTTTGTATTTAATTCCGATGCAATTTCTGTGATTAATCGTCAATAAGAAGGTCCAAGGGATACAGTAAACCTGAAGTGAAGCATCGGAATCTATAACTAGTGTAACAGGAATGGTTTAAAATATAGTCAGTAAGAAGAGTCAGTCTTCTTGTCCTTAAGTCGGCCTTGTGCCTTTTGTATTTAATTCCGATGCAATATCAGTGTTTCATCGTCAATAGGAAGGTCCCAGGGATACAGTAAACCTGGAGTGAAGCATCGGAATCTATAACTAGTGTAACAGGAATGGTTCAAAACATAGTCAGTAAGAAGAGTCAGTCTTCCCTTCCTTATGTCGGCCTTGTGCCTTTTGTATTTAATTCCGAAGCAATTTCTGTGTTTCATCATCAACAAGAAGGTCCAAGGGATACAGTAAACCTGAAGTGTAGCATCGGAATCTATAACTAGTGTCACAGGAATGGTTCAAAACATAGTCAGTAAGAAGAGTCGGTCTTCTTGCACTTATGTCGGCATTGTGCCTTTTGTATTTAATTCCGATGCAATTTCTGTGTTTCATCGTCAATAAGAAGGTCTAAGGGATAAAGTAAACTTGAAGTGAAGCATCCGAATCTATAAGTAGTGTAACAGGAATGGTTCAAAACATAGTCAGTACGAAGAGTCAGTCTTCATGTACTAATGTCGGCATTGTGCCTTTTGTATTTATTTCGGATGCAATTTCTGTGTTTCATCGTCAATAAGAAGGTCCAAGGGTTACAGTAAACATGAAGTGAAGCATCGGAATCTATAACTAGTGTCATAGGAATGGTTGATAACATAGTCTGTAGGAATAGTCAGTCTTCTTGTACTTAAGTCGGCATTTTCCCGAATCTATTTAATTCCGATGCATTTCCAGTGTTTCACCGTCAATAGGAAGGTCCAAATGATAATGTAAACCTGGAGTGAAGCATCGGAATCTATAACTAGTGTCAATGGAATGGTTCAAAACATAGACAGTAAGCAGAGTCAGTTTTCTTGTACTTAAGTCGGCATTGTGCCTTTTGTATTTAACTCCAGTGCAATTTCTGTGTTTCATAGTCAATAAGAAGGCCAGAGGGATACAGTAAACCTGAAGTGAAGCATCGGAATCCTTAACTAGTGCCACAGGAATGGTTCAAAACATAGACAGTAAGAAGATTCAGTCTTCTTGTACGTAAGTCGGCATTGTGCCTTTTGTATTTAATTCCGATGCACTTTCTGTGTTCCATCGTCAATAAGAAGGTCCAAGGGATACAGTAAACCTGAAGTGAAGCATCGGAATCTATAACTAGTGTTACAGGAATGGTTCAAAACATAGTCAGTAAGAAGAGTCAGTCTTCTTGTCCTTAAGTCGGCATTGTGCCTTTTGTATTCAATTCCGATGCATTTTCTGTGTTCATCGTCAATAAGAAGGTCCAAGGGATACAGTAATCCTGGAGTGAAGCATCGGAATCTATAACTAGTGTCACAGGAATTGTTCAAATCATAGACATTAAGAAGATACGGTCTTGTTGTACTTAAGTCGGCATTGTGCCTTTTGTATTTAATTCCAATGCAATTTCTGTGTTTCATCGTCAATAAGAAGGTCCAAGCGATACAGTAAACCTGAAGTAAAGCAACGGAATCTATAACTAGTGTCACAGGAATGGTTCATATTATAGTCAGTAAGAAGAGTCAGTCTTCTTGTACTTACGTCGGCATTGTGCCTTTTGTATTTCATTCTGATGCAATTTCTGTGTTTCATCGTCAATAAGAAGGTCAGAGGGATACAGTAACCCTGAACTGAAGCATCGGAATCTTTAACTAGTGTCACAGGAATAGTTCAAAACATTGTCAGTAAGAAGAGTCGCTCTTCATGTACTTAAGTCGGCATTGTGCCTTTTGTATTTAATTCCGATGCAATTTCTGTGTTTCATCGTCAATAAGGAGGAGCGAGGGGTACAGTAAACCTGAAGTGAAGCATCGGAATCTATAGCTAGTGTCACAGGAATGGTTCAAAATATAGTCAGTAAGAACAGTCGGTCCTCATGTACATAAATCGGCATTGTGCCTTTTGTATTTAATTCCGATGCAATTTCTGTGTTTCATCGTCAATGAGAAGGTCCAAGGGATACACTAAACCTGAAATGAAGCATCGGAATCTATAACTAGTGTCACAGGAATGGGTCAAAACATAGACAGTAGGAAGAGTCAGTCTTCTTGTACTTAAATCGGCATTGTGCCATTTGTATTTAATTCCGATGCAATTTCTGTGTTTCATCGTCAACACGGAGGTCCAAGGGATACAGTAAACCTGAAGTGAAGCATCGGAATCTATAACTAGAGTCACAGGAATGGTTCAAAACATAGACAGTAAGAAGAGTCGGCCTTCACGAATTTAAGTCGGCATTGTGCCCTTTGTATTTAATTCCGGTGCAATTTCTGTGTTTCATCGTCAATACGAAAGTCAGAGGGATACAGTAAGCCTGAAGTGAAGCATCGGAATCTATAACTAGTGTCACAGGAATGGTTAAAAACATAGTCAGTAATAACAGTCAGTATTCCTGACCATAAGTCGGCATTGTGCTTTTTGTATTTAATTCCGCAGAAATTTCTGTGCTTCATCGTCAATAAGAAGGTCCAAGGGATACAGTAAACCTGAAGTGAAGCATCGGAATCTATAACTAGTGTCATAGGAATGGTTCAAAACATAGTCAGTAAGAAGAGTCGATCATCATGCACTTATGTCAGCATTGTGCCTTTTGTATTTAATTCCGATGCAATTTCTGTGTTTCATCGTCAATACGAAGGTCCAAGGGATACAGTAAACCAGAAGTGAAGCATCGGAATCTATAACTAGTGTAACAGGAATGGTTCAAAACATAGTCAGTACGAAGAGTCAGTCTTCATGTACTTACGTCGGCATTGTGCCTTTTGTATTTATTTCTGATGCAATTTCTGTGTTTCATCGTCAATAAGAAGGTCTAAGGGTTACAGTAAACATGAAGTGAAGCATCGGAATCTATAACTAGTGTCACAGGAGTGGTTCAAACATAGTCTGTAGGAAGAGTCAGTCTTCTTGTACTTAAGTCGGCATTTCCCTAATCTATTTAATTCCGATGCAATTTCAGTGTCTCATCGTCAACAGGAAGGTCCAAATGACGCAGTGAACCTTTAGTGAAGCTTCGGAATCTATAACAAGTGTCAATTGAATGGTTCAAAACATAGACAGTAAGCAGAGTCAGTCTTCTTGTACTTAAGTCGGCATTGTGGCTTTTGTATTTAACTCCAGTGCAATTTCTGTGTTTCATAGTCAATAAGAAGGCCAGAGGGATACAGTAAACCTGAAGTGAAGCATCGGAATCCTTAACTAGTGCCACAGGAATGGTTCAAAACATAGACAGTAAGAAGATTCAGTCTTCTTGTACATTAGTCGGCATTGTGCCTTTTGTATTTAATTCCGATGCACTTTCTGTGTTCCATCGTCAATAAGAAGGTCCAAGGGATACAGTAAACCTGAAGTGAAGCATCGGAATCTATAACTAGTGTTACAGGAATGGTTCAAAACATAGTCAGTAAGAAGAGTCAGTCTTCTTGTCCTTAAGTCGGCATTGTGCCTTTTGTATTTAATTCCGATGCATTTTCTGTGTTCATCGTCAATAAGAAGGTCCAAGGGATACAGTAATCCTGGAGTGAAGCATCGGAATCTATAACTAGTGTCACAGGAATTGTTCAAATCATAGTCATTAAGAAGATACGGTCTTGTTGTACTTAAGTCGGCATTGTGCCTTTTGTATTTAATTCCAATGCATTTCTGTGTTTCATCGTCAATAAGAAGGTCCAAGCGATACAGTAAACCTGAAGTAAAGCAACGGAATCTATAACTAGTGTCACAGGAATGGTTCATATTATAGTCAGTAAGAAGAGTCAGTCTTCTTGTACTTACGTCGGCATTGTGCCTTTTGTATTTCATTCTGATGCAATTTCTGTGTTTCATCGTCAATAAGAAGGTCAGAGGGATACAGTAACCCTGAACTGAAGCATCGGAATCTTTAACTAGTGTCACAGGAATAGTTCAAAACATTGTCAGTAAGAAGAGTCGCTCTTCATGTACTTAAGTCGGCATTGTGCCTTTTGTATTTAATTCCGATGCAATTTCTGTGTTTCATCGTCAATAAGGAGGAGCGAGGGGTACAGTAAACCTGAAGTGAAGCATCGGAATCTATAGCTAGTGTCACAGGAATGGTTCAAAATATAGTCAGTAAGAACAGTCGGTCCTCATGTACATAAATCGGCATTGTGGCTTTTGTATTTAATTCCGATGCAATTTCTGTGTTTCATCGTCAATGAGAAGGTCCAAGGGATACACTAAACCAGAAATGAAGCATCGGAATCTATAACTAGTGTCACAGGAATGGGTCAAAACATAGACAGTAGGAAGAGTCAGTCTTCTTGTACTTAAATCGGCATTGTGCCATTTGTATTTAATTCCGATGCAATTTCTGTGTTTCATCGTCAACACGGAGGTCCAAGGGATACAGTAAACCTGAAGTGAAGCATCGGAATCTATAACTAGTGTCACAGGAATGGTTCAAAACATAGACATTAAGAAGATACGGTCTTGTTGTACTTAAGTCGGCATTGTGCCTTTTGTATTTAATTCCGATGCAATCACTGTGTTTCATTGTCAATAAGAAGGAGCGAGGGGTACAGTAAACCTGAAGTGAAGCATCAGAATCTATAACTAGTGTCACAGGAATGGTTCAAAACATAGACAGTAAGAAGAGTCAGTCTTCTTGTACGTGAGACGGCACTGTGCCTTTTGTATTAAATTCCGATGCAATTTCTGTGTTTCATCGTCAATAAGAAGGTCCAAGGGATACAGTAAACCTGGAGTGAAGCATAGGAATTTATAACTAGTGTCACAGGAATGGGTCAAAACATAGTCAGTACTTAAGTCGGCATAGTGCCTTTTGTATTTAATTCCGATGCAACTTCTGTGTTTCATCGTCAATAAGAAGGTTTAAGGGAAACAGTGAACCTGAAGTGAAGCATCGGAATCTATAACTAGTGTCACAGGAATGGTTCAAAGCATAGTCAGTAAGAACAGTCAGTCTTCTTGCCCTTAAGTCGGCATTGTGCCTTTTGTATTTAATTCCGATGCAATTTCTGTGTTTCATCGTCAATAAGAAGGTCCAAGGGATACAGTAAACCTGAAGTGAAGCATCAGCATCTATAACTAGTGTCATAGGAATGGTTCAAAACATAGACAGTAAGAAGAGTCAGTCTTCTTGTACTTGAGTCGGCATTGTGCCTTTTGCATTTAATTCCGATGCAATTACTGTGCTTCATCGTCAATAAGAAGGTCCAAGGGATACAGTAAACCTGAAGTGAAGCATCGGAATCTATAACAAGTGTAACAGGAATGGTTCAAAACATAGTCAGTAAGAAGAGTCAGTCATCTTGTCCTTAAGTCGGCCTTGTGCCTTTTGTATTTAATTCCGATGCAATATCAGTGTTTCATCGTCATTAGGAAGGTCCCAGGGATACAGTAAACCTGGAGTGAAGCATCGGAATCTATAACTAGTGTAACAGGAATGGTTCAAAACATAGTCAGTAAGAAGAGTCAGTCTTCTTGTCCTTAAGTCGGCCTTGTGCCTTTTGTATTTAACTCCGATGCAATATCAGTGTTTCATCGTCAATAGGAAGGTCCCAGGGATACAGTAAACCTGGAGTGAAGCATCGGAATCTATAACTAGTGTAACAGGAATGGTTCAAAACATAGTCAGTAAGAAGAGTCAGTCTTCTTGTCCTTAAGTCGGCATTGTGCATTTTGTATTTAGTTCCGAAGCAATTTCTGTGCTTCATCGTCAATAAGAAGGTCCAAGGGATACAGTAAACCTGAAGTGAAGCATCGGAATCTATAACTGGTGTCATAGGAATGGTTCAAAACATAGTCAGTAAGAAGAGTCGGTCTTCATGCACTTATGTCGGCATTGTGCCTTTTGTATTTAATTCCGATGCAATTTCTGTGTTTCATCGTCAACAAGAAGGTCTAAGGGATAAAGTAAACCTGAAGTGAAGCATCGGACTCTATAACTAGTGTAACAGGAATGGTTCAAAACATAGTCAGTACGAAGAGTCAGTCTTCATGTACTTACGTCGGCATTGTGCCTTTTGTATTTAATTCCGATGCACTTTCTGTGTTCCATCGTCAATAAGAAGGTCCAAGGGATACAGTAATCCTGGAGTGAAGCATCGGAATCTATAACTAGTGTCACAGGAATTGTTCAAATCATAGACATTAAGAAGATACGGTCTTGTTGTACTTAAGTCGGCATTGTGCCTTTTGTATTTAATTCCAATGCAATTTCTGTGTTTCATCGTCAATAAGAAGGTCCAAGCGATACAGTAAACCTGAAGTGAAGCATCGGAATCTATAACTAGTGTCACAGGAATGGCTCAAATCATAGACAGTATGAAGAGTCAGTCTTCGTGTACTTAAGTCGGCATTGTGCCTTTTATATTTAATTCCGATGGAATTTCAGTGTTTCATCGTCAGTATGAAGGTCCAAGTGATTCAGTAAACCTGGAGTGAAGCATCGGAATCTATGACTAGTGACAATGGAATGGTTTAAAACATAGTCAGTAAGAAGAGTCGGTCTTCATGTACTTAAGTCGGCATTGTGCCTTTTGTATTTAATTCCGATGCAATTTCTGTGTTTCATCGTCAATAAGAAGGTCAGAGGAACACAGTAAGTCTGATGTGAAGCAACGGCATCAATAACTAGTGTCATAGGAATGGTTCAAAACATAGACAGTAAGAAGAGAAAGTCTTCTTGTACTTGAGTCGGCATTGTGCCTTTTGTATTTAATTCCGATGCAACTTCTGTGTTTCATCGTCAATAAGAAGGTCCAAAGGAAACAGCAAACCTGAAGTGAAGCATCGGAATCTATAACTAGTGTCATAGGAATGGTTCAAAACATAGACAGTAAGAAGAGTCAGTCTTCTTGTACTTGAGTCGGCATTGTGCCTTTTGTATTTAATTCCGATGCAATTTCTGTGTTTCATCGTCAATAAGATGGTCAGAGGGATACAGTAAACCTGAAGTGAAGCATCGGAATCTATAACTAGTGTCACAGGAATGGTTCAAAAGATAGTCAGTAAGAAGAGTCGGTCTTCATGTACTTATGTCGGCATTGTGCCTTTTGTATTTAATTCCGGTGCAATTTCTGTGTTTCAACGTCAATAAGAAGGTCCAAGGGATACACTACACCTGGAGTGAAGCATCGGAATCAATAACTAGTGTCACAGGAATCGTTCAAAACATAGTCAGTAAGAAGAGTCGGTCTTCATGTACTTAAGTCGGCATTGTGCCTTTTGTATTTAATTCCGATGCAATTTCTGTGTTTCATCTTCAATAAGAAGGTCCAAGGGATACAGTAAACCTGAAGTGAAGCATCGGAATCTATAACTAGTGCCACAGGAATGGTTCAAAACATAGTCAGTAAGATGAGTCAGTCTACATGTACTTAAGTCGCCATTGTGCCTTTTGTACTTATTTCCGGTGCCATTTCTGTGTTTCATCATCAATAAGAAGGTCAGAGGGATACAGTAAACCTGAAGTGAAGCATCGGAATCAATAACTAGTGTCATAGGAATGTTTCAAAACATAGACAGTAAGAAGAGTCAGTCTTCTTGTACTTGAGACGGCACTGTGCCTTTTGTATTAAATTCCTATGCAATTTCTATGTTTCATCGTCAATAAGAAGTTCCAAGGGATACAGTAAACCTGGAGTGAAGCATAGGATTTTATAACTAGTGTCACAGGAATGGGTCAAATCATAGTCAGTACTTACGTCGGCATTGTGCCTTTTGTATTTAATTCCGATGCAACTTCTGTGTTTCATCGTCAATAAGAAGGTCCAAGGGAAACAGTAAACCTGAAGTGAAGAATCGGAACCTATAACTAGTGGCACAGGAATGGTTGATAACATAGTCTGTAGGAAGAGTCAGTCTTCTTGTACTAAGTCGGCAATTTCCCTAATCTATTTATTTCCGATGCATTTTCAGTGTTTCACCGTCAATGGGAAGGTCCAAATGATAATGTAAACCTGAAGTGAACCATCGGAATCTATAACTTGTGTCAATGGAATGGTTCAAAACATAGACAGTAAGCAGAGTCAGTCTTCTTGTACTTAAGTCGGCATTGTGCCTTTTGTATTTAACTCCAGTGCAATTTCTATGTTTCATAGTCAAAAAGACGGCCAGAGGGATACAGTAAACCTGAAGTGAAGCATCGGAATCTATAACTAGTGTCACAGGAATGGTTCAAAACATAGACAGTAAGAAGAAACAGTCTTCTTGTACATAAGTCGGCATTGTGGCTTTTGTATTTAATTCCGATGCACTTTCTGTGTTTCATCGTCAATAAGAAGGTCAGAGGGATACAGTAAACCTGAAGTGAAGCATTGGAATCCTTAACTAGTGTCACAGGAATGGTTCAAAACATAGACAGTAAGAAGATTCAGTCTTCTTGTACATAAGTCGGCATTGTGCCTTTTGTATTTAATTCCGATGCACTTTCTGTGTTCCATCGTCAATAAGAAGGTCCAAGGGATACAGTAATCCTGGAGTGAAGCATCGGAATCTATAACTAGTGTCACAGGAATTGTTCAAATCATAGACATTAAGAAGATACGGTCTTGTTGTACTTAAGTCGGCATTGTGCCTTTTGTATTTAATTCCAATGCAATTTCTGTGTTTCATCGTCAATAAGAAGGTCCAAGCAATACAGTAAACCTGAAGTGAAGCATCGGAATCTATAACTAGTGTCACAGGAATGGCTCAAATCATAGACAGTATGAAGAGTCAGTCTTCGTGTACTTATGTCGGCATTGTGCCTTTTATATTTAATTCCGATGGAATTTCAGTGTTTCATCGTCAGTATGAAGGTCCAAGTGATTCAGTAAACCTGGAGTGAAGCATCGGAATCTATGACTAGTGACAATGGAATGGTTTAAAACATAGTCAGTAAGAAGAGTCGGTCTTCATGTACTTAAGTCGGCATTGTGCCTTTTGTATTTAATTCCGATGCAATTTCTGTGTTTCATCGTCAATAAGAAGGTCAGAGGAACACAGTAAGTCTGAAGTGAAGCAACGGCATCAATAACTAGTGTCATAGGAATGGTTCAAAACATAGACAGTAAGAAGAGTAAGTCTTCTTGTACTTGAGTCGGCATTGTGCCTTTTGTATTTAATTCCGATGCAACTTCTGTGTTTCATCGTCAATAAGAAGGTCCAAAGGAAACAGCAAACCTGAAGTGAAGCATCGGAATCTATAACTAGTGTCATAGGAATGGTTCAAAACATAGACAGTAAGAAAAGTCAGTCTTCTTGTACTTGAGTCGGCATTGTGCCTTTTGTATTTAATTCCGATGCAATTTCTGTGTTTCATCGTCAATAAGATGGTCAGAGGGATACAGTAAACCTGAAGTGAAGCATCGGAATCTATAACTAGTGTCACAGGAATGGTTCAAAAGATAGTCAGTAAGAAGAGTCGGTCTTCATGTACTTATGTCGGCATTGTGCCTTTTGTATTTAATTCCGGTGCAATTTCTGTGTTTCAACGTCAATAAGAAGGTCCAAGGGATACACTACACCTGGAGTGAAGCATCGGAATCAATAACTAGTGTCACAGGAATCGTTCAAAACATAGTCAGTAAGAAGAGTCAGTCTTCATGTACTTAAGTCGGCATTGTGCCTTTTGTATTTAATTCCGATGCAATTTCTGTGTTTCATCTTCAATAAGAAGGTCCAAGGGATACAGTAAACCTGAAGTGAAGCATCGGAATCTATAACTAGTGCCACAGGAATGGTTCAAAACATAGTCAGTAAGATGAGTCAGTCTACATGTACTTAAGTCGCCATTGTGCCTTTTGTACTTATTTCCGGTGCCATTTCTGTGTTTCATCATCAATAAGAAGGTCAGAGGGATACAGTAAACCTGAAGTGAAGCATCGGAATCAATAACTAGTGTCATAGGAATGTTTCAAAACATAGACAGTAAGAAGAGCCAGTCTTCTTGTACTTGAGACGGCACTGTGCCTTTTGTATTAAATTCCTATGCAATTTCTATGTTTCATCGTCAATAAGAAGTTCCAAGGGATACAGTAAACCTGGAGTGAAGCATAGGATTTTATAACTAGTGTCACAGGAATGGGTCAAATCATAGTCAGTACTTACGTCGGCATTGTGCCTTTTGTATTTAATTCCGATGCAACTTCTGTGTTTCATCGTCAATAAGAAGGTCCAAGGGAAACAGTAAACCTGAAGTGAAGAATCGGAATCTATAACTAGTGTCATAGGAATGGTTCAAAACATAGACAGTACGAAGAGTCCGTCTTCATGTACTTGAGTCGGCATTGTGCCATTTGTATTTAATTCCGATGCAATTTCTGTGTTTCATCGTCAATAAGAAGGTCAGAGGGATATAGTAAACCTGAAGTGAAGCATCGGAATCTATAACTAGTGTCATAGGAATGGTTCAAAACATAGTCAGTAAGAAGAGTCGGTCTTCATGCACTTATGTCGGCATTGTGCCTTTTGTATTTAATTCCGATGCAATTTCTGTGTTTCATCGTCAATAAGAAGGTCTAAGGGATAAAGTAAACCTGAAGTGAAGCATCGGAATCTATAACTAGTGTAACAGGAATGGTTCAAAACATAGTCAGTACGAAGAGTCAGTCTTCAAGTACTTACGTCGGCATTGTGCCTTTTGTATTTATTTCGGATGCAATTTCTGTGTTTCATCGTCAATAAGAAGGTCTAAGGGTTACAGTAAATATGAAGTGAAGCATCGGAATCTATAACTAGTGGCACAGGAATGGTTGATAACATAGTCTGTAGGAAGAGTCAGTCTTCTTGTACTTAAGTCGGCAATTTCCCTAATCTATTTAATTCCGATGCATTTTCAGTGTTTCACCGTCAATAGGAAGGTCCAAATGATAATGTAAACCTGGAGTGAAGCATCGGAATCTATAACTTGTGTCAATGGAATGGTTCAAAACATAGACAGTAAGCAGAGTCGGTCTTCTTGTACTTAAGTCGGCATTGTGCCTTTTGTATTTAACTCCAGTGCAATTTCTGTGTTTCATAGTCAAAAAGAAGGCCAGAGGGATACAGTAAACCTGAAGTGATGCATCGGAATCTATAACTAGTGTCACAGGAATGGTTCAAAACATAGACAGTACGAAGAAACAGTCTTCTTGTACATAAGTCGGCATTGTGGCTTTTGTATTTAATTCCGATGCACTTTCTGTGTTTCATCGTCAATAAGAAGGTCCAATGGATACAGGAAACCTGAAGTGAAGCATAGGAATCTATAACTAGTGTCACAGGAATGGTTCAAAACATAGTCAGTAACATGAGTCTGTCTTCATGTAATTAAATCAGCATTGGGCCTTTTGTATTTAATTCCGGTGCTATTTCTGTGTTTCATCGTCAGTATGAAGGTCAGAGGGATACAGTAAACCTGAAGTGAAGCGTCGGAATCTATAACTAGTGTCACAGGAATGGTTCAAACATAGTCAGTAAAAAGAGTCAGTCTTCTTGTCCTTAAGTCGGCATTGTGCCTTTTGTATTTAATTCCGACGCAATTTCTGTGTTCATCGTCAATAAGAAGGTCCAAGGGATACAGTAATCCTGGAGTGAAGCATCAGAATCTATAACTAGAGTCACAGGAATGGTTCAAAACATAGACATTAAGAAGATACGGTCTTGTTGTACTTAAGTCGGCATTGTGCCTTTTGTATTTAATTCCGATGCAATTTCTGTGTTTCATCGTCAATAAGAAGGTCCAAGCGATACAGTAAACCTGAAGTGAAGCAACGGAATCTATAACTAGTGTCACAGCAATGGTTCATAACATAGTCAGTAAGAAGAGTCAGTCTTCTTTTACTTACGCCGGCATTGTGCCTTTTGTATTTAATTCCGATGCAATTTCTGTGTTACATCGTCAATAAGAAGGTCAGAGGGATACAGTAACCCTGAAGTGAAGCATCGGAATCTTTAACTAGTGTCACAGGAATAGTTCAAAACATTGTCAGTAAGAAGAGTCGCTCTTCATGTACTTAAGTCGGCATTGTGCCTTTTGTATTTAATTCCGATGCAATTTCTGTGTTTCATTGTCAATAAGAAGGAGCGAGGGGTACAGTAAACCTGAAGTGAAGCATCAGAATCTGTAACTAGTGTCACAGAAATGGTTCAAAATATAGTCAGTAAGAACAGTCGGTCTTCATGTACTTAAATCGTCATTGTGCCTTTTGTATTTAATTCCGATGCAATTTCTGTGTTTCATCGTCAATAAGAAGGTCCAAGGGATACAGTAAACCAGAAGTGAAGCATCGGAATCTATAACTAGTGTCACAGGAATGGCTCAAATCATAGACAGTATGAAGAGTCAGTCTTCGTGTACTTAAGTCGGCATTGTGCCTTTTCTATTTAATTCCGATGGAACTTCAGTGTTTCATCATCAGTATTAAGGTCCAAGTGATTCAGTAAACCTGGAGTGAAGCATCGGAATCTATGACTAGTGACAATGGAATGGTTCAAAACATAGTCAGTAAGAAGAGTCGGTCTTCATGTACTTAAGTGGGCATTGTGCCTTTTGTATTCAATTCCGATGCAATTTCTGTGTTTCATCGTCAACAAGAAGGTCAGAGGAATACAGTAAAACTGAAGTGAAGCATCGGCATCAATAACTAGTGTCATAGGAATGGTTCAAAACATAGACAGTAAGAAGAGTAAGTCTTCTTGTACTTGAGTCGGCATTGTGCCTTTTGTATTTAATTCCGATGCAATTTCTGTGTTTCATCGTCAATAAGATGGTCAGAGGGATACAGTAAACCTGAAGTGAAGCATCGGAATCTATAACTAGTGTCACAGGAATGGTTCAAAACATAGTCAGTAAGAAGAGTCGGTCTTCATGTACTTATGTCCGCATTGGGCCTCTTGCATTTAATTCCGGTGCAATTTCTGTGTTTCAACGTCTATAAGAAAGTCAGAGGGATACAGTAAACCTGAAGTGAAGCATTGGAATCTATAACCAGTGTCACAGGAATGGTTCAAAGCATAGTCAGTAAGAACAGTCAGTCTTCTTGTCCTTAAGTCGGCAATGTGCCTTTTTTATTTAATTCCGATGCAATTTCTGTGTTTCATCGTCAATAAGAAGGTCCAAAGGATACAGTAAACCTGAAGTGAAGCATCGGAATCTATAACTAGTGTCATAGGAATGGTTCAAAACATAGCCAGTAAAAAGAGTCAGTCTTCTTGTCCTTAAGTCGGCATTGTGCCTTTTGTATTTAATTCCGATGCAATTTCTGTGTTCGTCGTCAATAAGAAGGTCCAAGGGATACAGTAATCCTGGAGTGAAGCATCGGAATCTATAACTAGTGTCACAGGAATGGTTCAAAACATAGACATTAAGAAGATACGGTCTTGTTGTACTTAAGTCGGCATTGTGCCTTTTGTATTTAATTCCGATGCAATCACTGTGTTTCATTGTCAATAAGAAGGAGCGAGGGGTACAGTAAACCTGAAGTGAAGCATCAGAATCTATAACTAGTGTCACAGGAATGGTTCAAAACATAGTCAGTAAGAAGAGTCAGTCTTCTTGTCCTTAAGTCGGCATTGTGCCTTTTGTATTTAATTCCGATGCAATTTCTGTGTTCATCGTCAATAAGAAGGTCAGAGGGATACAGTAAACATAAAGTGAAGCATCTGAATCTATAACTAGTGTCACAGGAATGGTTCAAAACATAGTCAGTAAGAAGAGTCGGCCTTCACGTATTTAAGTCGGCATTGTGCCCTTTGTATTTAATTCCGGTGCAATTTCTGTGTTTCATCGTCAATACGAAAGTCAGAAGGATACAGTAAACCTGAAGTGAAGCATCGGAATCTATAACTAGTGTCACAGGAATGGTTAAAATCATAGTCAGTAAGAACAGTCAGTATTCCTGTCCTTAAGTCGGCATTGTGCCTTTTGTATTTAATTCCTATGCAATTACAGTGTTTCATCGTCAATAAGAAGGTCCAAGCGATACAGTAAACCTGAAGTGAAGCATCGGTATCTATATCTAGTGTCACAGGAATGGTTCAGAACATAGACAGTAAGAAGATACAGTCATCTTGTACTTAAGTTGGCATTGTGATTTTTGTATTTAATTCCGATGCAATTTCTGTGTTTCATCGTCAATAAGAAGGTCCAAGGGATACAGTAAACCAGAAGTGAAGCATCGGAATCTATAACTAGTGTCACAGGAATGGCTCAAATCATAGACAGTATGAAGAGTCAGTCTTCGTGTAATTAAGTCGGCATTGTGCCTTTTCTAAATAATTCGATGGAACTTCAGTGTTTCATCGTCAGAATGAAGGTCCAAGTGATTCAGTAAACCTGGAGTGAAGCATCGGAATCTATGACTAGTGACAATGGAATGGTTCAAAACATAGTCAGTAAGTAGAGTCGGTCTTCATGTACTTAAGTCGGCATTGTGCCTTTTGTATTTAATTCCGATGCAATTTCTGTGTTTCATCGTCAATAAGAAGGTCAGAGGAATACAGTAAAACTGAAGTGAAGCATCGGCATCAATAACTAGTGTCATAGGAATGGTTCAAAACATAGACAGTAAGAAGAGTAAGTCTTCTTGTACTTGAGTCGGCATTGTGCCTTTTGTAATTAATTCCGATGCAACTTCTGTGTTTCATCGTCAATAAGAAGGTCCAAGGGATACAGTAAACCTGAAGTGAAGCATCGGAATCTGTAACTAGTGTCATAGGAATGGTTCAAAACATAGACAGTAAGAAGATTCAGTCTTCTTGTACTTGAGTCGGCATTGTTCCTTTTGTATTTAATTCCGATGCAATTTCTGTGTTTCATCGTCAATAAGAAGGTCCAAGGGATACAGTAAACCTGAAGTGAAGCATCGGAATCTTTAACTAGTGTAACAGGAATGGTTCACAACATAGTCAGTAAGAAGAGTCAGTCTTCTTGTCCTTAAGTCGGCCTTGTGCCTTTTGTATTTAATTCCGATGCAATATCAGTGTTTCATCGTCAATAGGAAGGTCCCAGGGATACAGTAAACCTGGAGTGAAGCATCGGAATCTATAACTAGTGTAACAGGAATGGTTCAAAACATAGTCAGTAAGAAGAGTCAGACTTCCTGTCCTTAAGTCGGCATTGTGCATTTTGTATTTAATTCCGAAGCAATTTCTGTGCTTCATCGTCAATAAGAAGGTCCAAGGGATACAGTAAACCTGAAGTGAAGCATCGGAATCTATAACTAGTGTCACAGGAATGGTTCAAAACATAGTCAGTAGGAAGAGTCGGTCTTCATGTACTTATGTCGGCATTGTGCCTTTTGTATTTAATTCCGGTGCAATTTCTGTGTTTCAACGTCTATAAGAAAGTCAGAGGGATACAGTAAACCTGAAGTGAAGCATCGGAACCTATAACTAGTGTCACAGGAATGGTTCAAAGCATAGTCAGTAAGAACAGTCAGTCTTCTTGTCCTTAAGTCGGCATTGTGCCTTTTGTATTTAATTCCGATGCAATTTCTGTGTTTCATCGTCAATAAGAATGTCCAAGGGATACAGTAAACCTGAAGTGAAGCATCGGAATCTGTAACTAGTGTCATAGGAATGGTTCAAAACATAGACAGTAAGAAGAGACAGTATTCTTGTACTTGAGTCGGCATTGTTCCTTTTGTATTTAATTCCGATGCAATTTCTGTGTTTCATCGTCAATAAGAAGGTCCAAGGGATACAGTAAACCTGAAGTGAAGCATCGGAATCTATAACTAGTGTAACAGGAATGGTTCAAAACATAGTCAGTAAGAAGAGTCAGTCTTCTTGTCCTTAAGTCGGCCTTGTGCCTTTTGTATTTAATTCCGATGCAATATCAGTGTTTCATCGTCAATAGGAAGGTCCCAGGGATACAGTAAACCTGGAGTGAAGCATCGGAATCTATAACTAGTGTAACAGGAATGGTTCAAAACATAGTCAGTAAGAAGAGTCAGACTTCTTGTCCTTAAGTCGGCATTGTGCATTTTGTATTTAATTCCGAAGCAATTTCTGTGCTTCATCGTCAATAAGAAGGTCCAAGGGATACAGTAAACCTGAAGTGAAGCATCGGAATCTATAACTAGTGCCATAGGAATGGTTCAAAACATAGTCAGTAAGAAGAGTCGGTCTTCATGCACTTATGTCGGCATTGTGCCTTTTGTATTTAATTCCGATGCAATTTCTGTGTTTCATCGTCAATAAGAAGGTCTAAGGGATAAAGTAAACCTGAAGTGAAGCATCGGAATCTATAACTAGTGTAACAGGAATGGTTCAAAACATAGTCAGTACGAAGAGTCAGTCTTCATGTACTTACGTCGGCATTGTGCCTTTTGTATTTATTTCGGATGCCATTTCTGTGTTTCATCGTCAATAAGAAGGTCTAAGGGTTACAGTAAACATGAAGTGAAGCATCGGAATCTATAACTAGTGGCACAGGAATGGTTGATAACATAGTCTGTAGGAAGAGTCAGTCTTCTTGTACTTAAGTCGGCAATTTCCCTAATCTATTTAATTCCGATGCATTTTCAGTGTTTCACCGTCAATAGGAAGGTCCAAATGATAATGTAAACCTGGAGTGAAGCATCGGAATCTATAACTTGTGTCAATGGAATGGTTCAAAACATAGACAGTAAGCAGAGTCAGTCTTCTTGTACTTAAGTCGGCATTGTGCCTTTTGTATTTAACTCCAGTACAATTTCTGTGTTTCATAGTCAAAAAGAAGGCCAGAGGGATACAGTAAACCTGAAGTGAAGAATCGGAATCTATAACTAGTGTCACAGGAATGGTTCAAAACATAGACAGTAAGAAGAAACAGTCTTCTTGTACATAAGTCGGCATTGTGGCTTTTGTATTTAATTCCGATGCACTTTCTGTGTTTCATCGTCAATAAGAAGGTCCAATGGATACAGGAAACCTGAAGTGAAGCATAGGAATCTATAACTAGTGTCACAGGAATGGTTCAAAACATAGTCAGTAACATGAGTCTGTCTTCATGTAATTAAATCAGCATTGGGCCTTTTGTATTTAATTCCGGTGCTATTTCTGTGTTTCATCGTCAATATGAAGGTCAGAGGGATACAGTAAACCTGAAGTGAAGCGTCGGAATCTATAACTAGTGTCACAGGAATGGTTCAAAACGTAGTCAGTAAAAAGAGTCAGTCTTCTTGTCCTTAAGTCGGCATTGTGCCTTTTGTATTTAATTCCGATGCAATTTCTGTGTTCATCGTCAATAAGAAGGTCCAAGGGATACAGTAATCCTGGAGTGAAGCATCGGAATCTATAACTAGAGTCACAGGAATGGTTCAAAACATAGACATTAAGAAGATACGGTCTTGTTGTACTTAAGTCGGCATTGTGCCTTTTGTATTTAATTCCGATGCAATTTCTGTGTTTCATCGTCAATAAGAAGGTCCAAGCGATACAGTAAACCTGAAGTGAAGCAACGGAATCTATAACTAGTGTCACAGGAATGGTTCATAACATAGTCAGTAAGAAGAGTCAGTCTTCTTGTACTTACGTCGGCATTGTGCCATTTGTATTTAATTCCCATGCAATTTCTGTGTTACATCGTCAATAAGAAGGTCAGAGGGATACAGTAACCCTGAAGTGAAGCATCGGAATCTTTAACTAGTGTCACAGGAATAGTTCAAAACATTGTCAGTAAGAAGAGTCGCTCTTCATGTACTTAAGTCTTCATTGTGCCTTTTGTATTTAATTCCGATGCAATTTCTGTGTTTCATCGTCAATTAGGAGGAGCGAGGGGTACAGTAAACCTGAAGTGAAGCATCAGAATCTATAACTAGTGTCACAGGAACGGTTCAAAATATAGTCAGTAAGAACAGTCGGTCTTCATGTACTTAAATCGTCATTGTGCCCTTTGTATTTAATTCCGGTGCAATTTCTGTGTTTCATCGTCAATAAGAAGGTCCAAGGGATACAGTAAACCAGAAGTGAAGCATCGGAATCTATAACTAGTGTCACAGGAATGGCTCAAATCATAGACAGTATGAAGAGTCAGTCTTCGTGTACTTAAGTCGGCATTGTGCCTTTTCTATTTAATTCCGATGGAACTACAGTGTTTCATCATCAGTATTAAGGTCCAAGTGATTCAGTAAACCTGGAGTGAAGCATCGGAATCTATGACTAGTGACAATGGAATGGTTCAAAACATAGTCAGTAAGAAGAGTCGGGCTTCATGTACTTAAGTCGGCATTGTGCCTTTTGTATTTAATTCCGATGCAATTTCTGTGTTTCATCGTCAATAAGAAGGTCAGAGGAATACAGTAAAACTGAAGTGAAGCATCGGCATCAATAACTAGTGTCATAGGAATGGTTCAAATCATAGACAGTAAGAAGAGTAAGTCTTCTTGTACTTGAGTCGGCATTGTGCCTTTTGTATCTAATTCCGATGCAATTTCTGTGTTTCATCGTCAATAAGAAGGTCAGAGGGATACAGTGAACCTTAAGTGAAGCATCGGAATCTATAACTAGTGTCACAGGAATGGTTCAAAACATAGTCAGTAAGAAGAGTCGGTCCTCATGTACTTATGTCGGCATTGTGCCTCTTGTATTTAATTCCGGTGCAATTTCTGTGTTTCACCGTCTATAAGAAAGTCAGAGGGATACAGTAAACCTGAAGTGAAGCATCGGAATCTATAACCAGTGTCACAGGAATGGTTCAAAGCATAGTCAGTAAGAACAGTCAGTCTTCTTGTCCTTAAGTCGGCATTGTGCCTTTTGTATTTAATTCCGATGCAATTTCTGTGTTTCATCGTCAATAAGAAGGTCCAAAGGATACAGTAAACCTGAAGTGAAGCATCGGAATCTATAACTAGTGTCATAGGAATTGTTCAAAACATAGTCAGTAAAAAGAGTCAGTCTTCTTGTCCTTAAGTCGGCATTGTGCCTTTTGTATTTAATTCCGATGCAATTTCTGTGTTCATCGTCAATAAGAAGGTCCAAGGGATACAGTAATCCTGGAGTGAAGCATCGGAATCTATAACTAGTGTCACAGGAATGGTTCAAAACATAGACATTAAGAAGATACGGTCTTGTTGTACTTAAGTCGGCATTGTGCCTTTTGTATTTAATTCCGATGCAATCACTGTGTTTCATTGTCAATAAGAAGGAGCGAGGGGTACAGTAAACCTGAAGTGAAGCATCAGAATCTATAACTAGTGTTACAGGAATGGTTCGAATCATAGTCAGTAAGAAGAGTCAGTCTTCTTGTCCTTAAGTCGGCATTGTGCCTTTTGTATTTAATTCCGATGCAATTTCTGTGTTCATCGTCAATAAGAAGGTCAGAGGGATACAGTAAACATAAAGTGAAGCATCTGAATCTATAACTAGTGTCACAGGAATGGTTCAAAACATAGTCAGTAAGAAGAGTCGGTCTTCATGTACTTAAGTCGGCATTGTGCCTTTTGTGTTTAACTCCGGTGCAATTTCTGTGTTTCAACGTCAATAAGAAGGTCCAAGGGATACAGTACACCTGGGGTGAAGCATCGGAATCAATAACTAGTGTCACAGGAATCGTTCAAAACATAGTCAGTACGAAGAGTCGGTCTTCATGTACTTAAGTCGGCCTTGTGCCTTTTGTATTTAATTCCGATGCAATATCTGTGTTTCATCGTCAATAAGAAGGTCCAAGGGATACAGTAAACCTGAAGTGAGCATCGGAATCTATAACTAGTGCCACAGGAATGGTTCAAAACATAGTCAGTAATATGAGTCAGTCTTCAAGTACTTAAGTCGCCATTGTGCCTTTTGTACTAAATTCCGATGCAATTACTGTGTTTTATCGTCAATAAGAAGGTCAGAGGGATACAGTAAACCTGAAGTGAAGCATCGGAATCAATAACTAGTGTCATAGGAATGGTTCAAAACATAGACAGTAAGAAGAGTCAGTCTTCTTGTACTTGAGACGGCACTGTGCCTTTTGTATTAAATTCCGATGCAATTTCTGTGTTTCATCGTCAATAAGAAGGTCCAAGGGATACAGTAAACCTGGAGTGAAGCATAGGAATTTATAACTAGTGTCACAGGAATGGGTCAAAACATAGTCAGTACTTAAGTCGGCATTGTGCCTTTTGTATTTAATTCCGATGCAACTTCTGTGTTTCATCGTCAATAAGAAGGTTTAAGGGAAACAGTAAACCTGAAGTGAAGAATCGGAATCTATAACTAGTGTCACAGGAATGGTTCAAAGTATAGTCAGTAAGAACAGTCAGTCTTCTTGCCCTTAAGTCGGCATTGTGCCTTTTGTATTTAATTCCGATGCAATTTCTGTGTTTCATCGTCAATAAGAAGGTCCAAGGGATACAGTAAACCTGAAGTGAAGCATCGGAATCTATAACTAGTGTCATAGGAATGGTTCAAAACATAGACAGTAAGAAGAGTCAGTCTTCTTGTACTTGAGTCGGCATTGTGCCTTTTGTATTTAATTCCGATGCAATTACTGTGTCTCATCGTCAATAAGAAGGTCCAAGGGATACAGTAAACCTGAAGTGAAGCATCGGAATCTATAACTAGTGTAACAGGAATGGTTCAAGGCATAGTCAGTAAGAAGAGTCAGGCTTCGTGTCCTTAAGTCGGCCTTGTGCCTTTTGTATTTAATTCCGATGCAATATCAGTGTTTCATCGTCAATAGGAAGGTCCCAGGGATACAGTAAACCTGGAGTGAAGCATCGGAATCTATAACTAGTGTAACAGGAATGGTTCAAAACATAGTCCGTAAGAAGAGTCAGTCTTCTTGTCCTTAAGTCGGCCTTGTGCCTTTTGTATTTAATTCCGAAGCAATTTCTGTGTGACATCGTCAATAAGAAGGTCCAAGGGATACAGTAAACCTGAAGTGAAGCATCGGAATCTATAACTAGTGTCACAGTAATGGTTCAAAGCATAGTCAGTAAGAAGAGTCGGTCTTCATGCACTTATGTCGGCATTGTGCCTTTTGTATTTAATTCCGATGCAATTTCTGTGTTTCATCGTCAATAAGAAGGTCAAAGGGATAAAGTAAACCTGAAGTGAATCATCGGAATCTATAACTAGTGTCAATGGAATGGTTCAAAACATAGACAGTAGGCAGAGTCAGTCTTCTTGTACTTAAGTCGGCATTGTGCCTTTTGTATTTAACTCCAGTGCAATTTCTGTGTTTCATAGTCAATAAGAAGGCCAGAGGGATACAGTAAACCTGAAGTGAAGCATCGGAATCTATAACTAGTGTCACAGGAATGGTTCAAAACATAGACAGTAAGAAGATACAGTCTTCTTGTACATAAGTCGGCATTGTGCCTTTTGTATTTAATTCCGATGCACTTTCTGTGTTTCATCGTCAATAAGAAGGTCCAAGGGATACAGTAAACCTGAAGTGAAGCATCGGAATCTATAACTAGTGTCACAGGAATGGTTCAAAACATAGTCAGTAACAAGAGTCTGTCTTCATGTAATTAAATCTGCATTGGTTCTTTTGTATTTAATTCCGGTGCTATTTCTGTGTTTCATCGTCAATATGAAGGTCAGAGGGATACAGTAAACCTGAAGTGATGCGTCGGAATCTATAACTAGTGTCACAGGAATGGTTCAAAACACAGTCAGTAAGAAGAGTCAGTCTTCTTGTCCATAAGTCGGCATTGTGCCTTTTGTATTTAATTCCGATGCAATTTCTGTGTTCATCGTCAATAAGAAGGTCCAAGGGATACAGTAAACCAGAAGTGAAGCATCGGAATCTATAACTAGTGTCACAGGAATGGCTCAAATCATAGACAGTATGAAGAGTCAGTCTTCGTGTACTTAAGTCGGCATTGTGCCTTTTCTATTTAATTCCGATGGAACTTCAGTGTTTCATCATCAGTATTAAGGTCCAAGTGATTCAGTAAACCTGGAGTGAAGCATCGGAATCTATGACTAGTGACAATGGAATGGTTCAAAACATAGTCAGTAAGAAGAGTCGGGCTTCATGTACTTAAGTCGGCATTGTGCCTTTTGTATTTAATTCCGATGCAATTTCTGTGTTTCATCGTCAATAAGAAGGTCAGAGGAATACAGTAAAACTGAAGTGAAGCATCGGCATCAATAACTAGTGTCATAGGAATGGTTCAAATCATAGACAGTAAGAAGAGTAAGTCTTCTTGTACTTGAGTCGGCATTGTGCCTTTTGTATCTAATTCCGATGCAATTTCTGTGTTTCATCGTCAATAAGAAGGTCAGAGGGATACAGTGAACCTTAAGTGAAGCATCGGAATCTATAACTAGTGTCACAGGAATGGTTCAAAACATAGTCAGTAAGAAGAGTCGGTCCTCATGTACTTATGTCGGCATTGTGCCTCTTGTATTTAATTCCGGTGCAATTTCTGTGTTTCACCGTCTATACGAAAGTCAGAGGGATACAGTAAACCTGAAGTGAAGCATCGGAATCTATAACCAGTGTCACAGGAATGGTTCAAAGCATAGTCAGTAAGAACAGTCAGTCTTCTTGTCCTTAAGTCGGCATTGTGCCTTTTGTATTTAATTCCGATGCAATTTCTGTGTTTCATCGTCAATAAGAAGGTCCAAAGGATACAGTAAACCTGAAGTGAAGCATCGGAATCTATAACTAGTGTCATAGGAATTGTTCAAAACATAGTCAGTAAAAAGAGTCAGTCTTCTTGTCCTTAAGTCGGCATTGTGCCTTTTGTATTTAATTCCGATGCAATTTCTGTGTTCATCGTCAATAAGAAGGTCCAAGGGATACAGTAATCCTGGAGTGAAGCATCGGAATCTATAACTAGTGTCACAGGAATGGTTCAAAACATAGACATTAAGAAGATACGGTCTTGTTGTACTTAAGTCGGCATTGTGCCTTTTGTATTTAATTCCGATGCAATCACTGTGTTTCATTGTCAATAAGAAGGAGCGAGGGGTACAGTAAACCTGAAGTGAAGCATCAGAATCTATAACTAGTGTTACAGGAATGGTTCGAATCATAGTCAGTAAGAAGAGTCAGTCTTCTTGTCCTTAAGTCGGCATTGTGCCTTTTGTATTTAATTCCGATGCAATTTCTGTGTTCATCGTCAATAAGAAGGTCAGAGGGATACAGTAAACATAAAGTGAAGCATCTGAATCTATAACTAGTGTCACAGGAATGGTTCAAAACATAGTCAGTAAGAAGAGAGGCCTTCACGTATTTAAGTCGGCATTGTGCCCTTTGTATTTAATTCCGGTGCAATTTCTGTGTTTCGTCGTCAATACGAAAGTCAGAGGGATACAGTAAACCTGAAGTGAAGCATCGGAATCTATAACTGGTGTCACAGGAATGGTTAAAAACATAGTCAGTAAGAACAGTCAGTATTCCTGTCCTTAAGTCGGCATTGTGCCTTTTGTATTTAATTCCTATGCAATTTCTGTGTTTCATCGTCAATAAGAAGGTCCAAGCGATACAGTAAACCTGAAGTGAAGCATCGGTATCTATAACTAGTGTCACAGGAATGGTTCAGAACATAGACAGTAAGAAGATACAGTCATCTTGTACTTAAGTTGGCATTGTGATTTTTGTATTTAATTCCGATGCAATTCTGTGTTTCATCGTCTATAAGAAGGTCCAAGGGACACAGTAAACCAGAAGTGAAGCATCGGGATCTATAACTAGTGTCACAGGAATGGCTCAAATCATAGACAGTATGAAGAGTCAGTCTTCGTGTACTTAAGTCGGCATTGTGCCTTTTCTATTTAATTCCGATGGAACTTCAGTGTTTCATCATCAGTATTAAGGTCCAAGTGATTCAGTAAACCTGGAGTGAAGCATCGGAATCTATGACTAGTGACAATGGAATGGTTCAAAGCATAGTCAGTAAGAAGAGTCGGTCTTCATGTACTTAAGTCGGCATTGTGCCTTTTGTATTTAAATCCGATGCAATTTCTGTGTTTCATCGTCAATAAGAAGGTCAGAGGAATACAGTAAAACTGAAGTGAAGCATCGGCATCAATAACTAGTGTCATAGGAATGGTTCAAAACATAGACAGTAAGAAGAGTAAGCCTTCTTGTACTTGAGTCGGCATTGTGCCTTTTGTAATTAATTCCGATGCAACTTCTGTGTTTCATCGTCAATAAGAAGGTCCAAAGGAAACAGCAAACCTGCAGTGAAGCATCGGAATCTATAACTAGTGTCATAGGAATGGTTCAAAACATAGACAGTAAGAAGAGTCAGTCTTCTTGTACTTGAGTCGGCATTGTGCCTTTTGTATTTAATTCCGATGCAATTTCTGTGTTTCATCGTCAATAGGAAGGTCAGAGGGATACAGTAAACCTGAAGTGAAGGATCGGAATCTATAACTAGTGTCACAGGAATTGTTCCAAAGATAGTCAGTAAGAAGAGTCGGTCTTCATGTACTTAAGTCGGCATTGTGCCTTTTGTGTTTAACTCCGGTGCAATTTCTGTGTTTCAACGTCAATAAGAAGGTCCAAGGGATACAGTACACCTGGGGTGAAGCATCGGAATCAATAACTAGTGTCACAGGAATCGTTCAAAACATAGTCAGTACGAAGAGTCGGTCTTCATGTACTTAAGTCGGCCTTGTGCCTTTTGTATTTAATTCCGATGCAATATCTGTGTTTCATCGTCAATAAGAAGGTCCAAGGGATACAGTAAACCTGAAGTGAGCATCGGAATCTATAACTAGTGCCACAGGAATGGTTCAAAACATAGTCAGTAATATGAGTCAGTCTTCAAGTACTTAAGTCGCCATTGTGCCTTTTGTACTAAATTCCGATGCAATTACTGTGTTTTATCGTCAATAAGAAGGTCAGAGGGATACAGTAAACCTGAAGTGAAGCATCGGAATCAATAACTAGTGTCATAGGAATGGTTCAAAACATAGACAGTAAGAAGAGTCAGTCTTCTTGTACTTGAGACGGCACTGTGCCTTTTGTATTAAATTCCGATGCAATTTCTGTGTTTCATCGTCAATAAGAAGGTCCAAGGGATACAGTAAACCTGGAGTGAAGCATAGGAATTTATAACTAGTGTCACAGGAATGGGTCAAAACATAGTCAGTACTTAAGTCGGCATTGTGCCTTTTGTATTTAATTCCGATGCAACTTCTGTGTTTCATCGTCAATAAGAAGGTTTAAGGGAAACAGTAAACCTGAAGTGAAGAATCGGAATCTATAACTAGTGTCACAGGAATGGTTCAAAGTATAGTCAGTAAGAACAGTCAGTCTTCTTGCCCTTAAGTCGGCATTGTGCCTTTTGTATTTAATTCCGATGCAATTTCTGTGTTTCATCGTCAATAAGAAGGTCCAAGGGATACAGTAAACCTGAAGTGAAGCATCGGAATCTATAACTAGTGTCATAGGAATGGTTCAAAACATAGACAGTAAGAAGAGTCAGTCTTCTTGTACTTGAGTCGGCATTGTGCCTTTTGTATTTAATTCCGATGCAATTACTGTGTCTCATCGTCAATAAGAAGGTCCAAGGGATACAGTAAACCTGAAGTGAAGCATCGGAATCTATAACTAGTGTAACAGGAATGGTTCAAGACATAGTCAGTAAGAAGAGTCAGGCTTCGTGTCCTTAAGTCGGCCTTGTGCCTTTTGTATTTAATTCCGATGCAATATCAGTGTTTCATCGTCAATAGGAAGGTCCCAGGGATACAGTAAACCTGGAGTGAAGCATCGGAATCTATAACTAGTGTAACAGGAATGGTTCAAAACATAGTCCGTAAGAAGAGTCAGTCTTCTTGTCCTTAAGTCGGCCTTGTGCCTTTTGTATTTCATTCCGAAGCAATTTCTGTGTGACATCGTCAATAAGAAGGTCCAAGGGATACAGTAAACCTGAAGTGAAGCATCGGAATCTATAACTAGTGTCACAGTAATGGTTCAAAACATAGTCAGTAAGAAGAGTCGGTCTTCATGCACTTATGTCGGCATTGTGCCTTTTGTATTTAATTCCGATGCAATTTCTGTGTTTCATCGTCAATAAGAAGGTCAAAGGGATAAAGTAAACCTGAAGTGAATCATCGGAATCTATAACTAGTGTCAATGGAATGGTTCAAAACATAGACAGTAGGCAGAGTCAGTCTTCTTGTACTTAAGTCGGCATTGTGCCTTTTGTATTTAACTCCAGTGCAATTTCTGTGTTTCATAGTCAATAAGAAGGCCAGAGGGATACAGTAAACCTGAAGTGAAGCATCGGAATCTATAACTAGTGTCACAGGAATGGTTCAAAACATAGACAGTAAGAAGATACAGTCTTCTTGTACATAAGTCGGCATTGTGCCTTTTGTATTTAATTCCGATGCACTTTCTGTGTTTCATCGTCAATAAGAAGGTCCAAGGGATACAGTAAACCTGAAGTGAAGCATCGGAATCTATAACTAGTGTCACAGGAATGGTTCAAAACATAGTCAGTAACAAGAGTCTGTCTTCATGTAATTAAATCTGCATTGGTTCCTTTGTATTTAATTCCGGTGCTATTTCTGTGTTTCATCGTCAATATGAAGGTCAGAGGGATACAGTAAACCTGAAGTGATGCGTCGGAATCTATAACTAGTGTCACAGGAATGGTTCAAAACATAGTCAGTAAGAAGAGTCAGTCTTCTTGTCCATAAGTCGGCATTGTGCCTTTTGTATTTAATTCCGATGCAATTTCTGTGTTCATCGTCAATAAGAAGGTCCAAGGGATACAGTAATCGTGGAGTGAAGCATCGGAATCTATAACTAGTGTCACAGGAATGGTTCAAATCATAGACATTAAGAAGATACGGTCTTGTTGTACTTAAGTCGGCATTGTGCCTTTTGTATTTAATTCCGATGCAATTTCTGTGTTTCATCGTCAATAAGTAGGTCCAAGCAATACAGTAAACCTGAGGTGAAGCAACGGAATCTATAACTAGTGTCACAGGAATGGTTCATAACATAGTCAGTAAGAAGAGGCAGTCTTCTTGTACTTACGTCGGCATTATGCCTTTTTTATTTAATTCCGATGCAATTTCTGTGTTTCATCGTCAATAAGAAGGTCAGAGGGATACAGGAACACTGAAGTGAAGCATCGGAATCTTTAACTAGTGTCACAGGAATAGTTCAAAACATTGCCAGTAAGAAGAGTCGCTCTTCATGTACTTAAGTCGGCATTGTGCCTTTTGTATTTAATTCCGATGCAATTTCTGTGTTTCATCGTCAATAAGAAGGAGCGAGGGGTACAGTAAACCTGAAGTGAAGCATCGGATTCTATAACTAGTGTCACAGGAATGGTTCAAAATATAGTCAGTAAGAACAGTCGGTCTTCACGTATTTAAGTCGGCATTGTGCCTTTTGTTTTTAATTCCGGTGCAGTTTCTGTGTTTCGTCGTCAATAAGAAGATCAGTTGGATATAGTAAACATGAAGTGAAGCATCGGAATCTATAACTAGTGTCACAGAAATGGTTCAAACATAGTCAGTAAGAAGAGTCAGCCTTCTTGTCCTTAAGTCGGCCTTGTGCCTTTTGTATTTAATTCCGATGCAATTTCTGTGTTTCATCGTCAATAAGACGGTCCAAGGGATTCAATAAACCTGGAGTGAAGCATAGGAATCTTATACTAGTGTCACAGGAATGGGTCAAAACATAGTCAGTACTTAAGTCGGCATTGTGCCTTTTGTATTTCATTCCGATGCAATTTCTGTGTTTCATCGTCAATAAGTAGGTCCAAGGTATACAGTAAACCTGAAGTGACGTATCGGAATCTATAAGTAGTGTCACAGTAATGGTTCAATACATAGTCAGTAAGAAGAGTCAGTCTTGATGTACTTAAGTCGGCATTGTGCTTTTTGTATTTAATTCCGATGCAATTTCTGTGTTTCATCGTCAATAAGAAGGTCCAAGGGAAACAGCAAACCTGAAGTGAAGCATCGGAATCTATAACTAGTGTCATAGGAATGGTTCAAAACATAGACAGTGAGAGGAGGCAGTCTTCTTGTACTTGAGCCGGCATTGTGCCTTTTGTATTTAATTCCGATGCAATTTCTGTGTTTCATCGTCAATAAGAAGGTCAGAGGGATACAGTAAACCTGAAGTGAAGCATCGCAATCAATAACTAGTGTCATAGGAATGATTCAAAACATAGACTGTAAGAAGAGTCAGTCTTCTTGTACTTGAGTCGGCATTGTGCCTTTTGTAGTAAATTCCGATGCAATTTATGTGTTTCATCGTCAATAAGAAGGTCCAAGGGATACAGTAAACCTGAAGTCAAGCATCGGAATCTATAACTAGTGTCACAGGAATGGTTCAAAACATAGTCAGTACTTAAGTCAGCATTGTGTATTTTGTATTTCATTCCGATGCAATTTCTGTGTTTCATCGTCAATAAGAAGGTCAGAGGGATACAGTAAACCTGAAGTGAAGCATCGGAATCAATAACTAGTGTCATAGTAATGGTTCAAAACATAGACAGTAAGAAGAGTCAGTCTTCTTGTACTTGAGTCGGCAATGTGCCTTTTGTATTAAATTCCGATGCAATTTCTGTGTTTCATCGTCAATAAGAAGGTCCAAGGGATACAGTAAACCTGGAGTGAAGCATCGGAATCTATAACTAGTGTCATAGGAATGGTTCAAAACATAGACAGTAAGAAGAGTCAGTCTTCTTGTACTTGAGTCGGCATTGTGCCTTTTGTATTTAATTCCGATGCAATTTCTGTGTTTCATCGTCAATAGGATGGTCAGAGGGATACAGTAAACCTGAAGTGAAGCATCGGAATCTATAACTAGTGTCACAGGAATGGTTCCAAAGATAGTCAGTAAGAAGAGTCGGTCTTCATGTACTTATGTCGGCATTGTGCCTTTTGTGTTTAATTCCGGTGCAATTTCTGTGTTTCAACGTCAATAAGAAGGTCCAAGGGATACAGTACACCTGGAGTGAAGCATCGGAATCAATAACTAGTGTCACAGGAATCGTTCAAAACATAGTCAGTAAGAACAGTCGGTCTTCATGTACTTAAGTCGGCATTGTGCCTTTTGTATTTAATTCCGATGCAATTTCTGTGTTTCATCGTCAATAAGAAGGTCCAAGGGATACAGTAAACCTGAAGTGAAGCATCGAAATCTATAACTAGTGCGACAGGAATGGTTCAAAACATAGTCAGTAATATGAGTCAGTCTTCAAGTACTTAAGTCGCCATTGTGCCTTTTGTACTTAATTCCGATGCAATTACTGTGTTTCATCGTCAATAAGAAGGTCACAGGGATACAGTAAACCTGAAGTGAAGCATCGGAATCAATAACTAGTGTCATAGGAATGGTTCAAAACATAGACAGTAAGAAGAGTCAGTCTTCTTGCACTTGAGAGGGCACTGTGCCTTTTGTATTAAATTCCGATGCAATTTCTGTGTTTCATCGTCAATAAGAAGGTCCAAGGGATACAGTAAACCTGGAGTGAAGCATAGGAATTTATAACTAGTGTCACAGGAATGGGTCAAAACATAGTCAGTACTTAAGTCGGCATTGTGCCTTTTGTATTTAATTCCGATGCAACTTCTGTCTTTCATCGTCAATAAGAAAGTCCAAGGGATACACTAAACCTGAAGTGAAGCATCGGAATCTATAACTAGTGTCATAGGAATGGTTCAAAACATAGACAGTAAGAAGAGTCAGTCTTCTTGTACTTGAGTCGGCATTGTGCCTTTTGTATTTAATTCCGATGCAATTTCTGTGTTTCATCGACAATAAGAAGGTCCAAGGGATACAGTAAACCTGAAGTGAAGCATCGGAATCTATAACTAGTGTAACAGGAATGGTTCAAAACATAGTCAGTAAGAAGAGTCAGTCTTCTTGTCCTTAAGTCGGCCTTGTGCCTTTTGTATTTAATTCCGATGCAATATCAGTGTTTCATCGTCAATAGGAAGGTCCCAGGGATACAGTAAACCTGTAGTGAAGCATCGGAATCTACAACTAGTGTAACAGGAATGGTTCAAAACATAGTCCGTAAGAAGAGTCAGTCTTCTTAACCTTAAGTCGGCCTTGTGCCTATCGTATTTAATTCCGAAGCAATTTCTGTGTGTCATCGTCAACAAGAAGGTCCAAGGGATACAGTAAACCTGAAGTGAAGCATCGGAATCTATAACTAGTGTCACAGGAATGGCTCAAAACATAGTCAGTAAGGAGAGTCGGTCTTCATGCACTTATGTCGGCTTTGTGCCTTTTGTATTTAATTCCGATGCAATTTCTGTGTTTCATCGTCAATAAGAAGGTCAAAGGGATAAAGTAAACCTGAAGTGAAGCATCGGAATCTATAACTAGTGTAACAGGAATGGTTCAAAACGTAGTCAGTAAGAAGAGTCAGTCTTCATGTACTTATGTCGGCATTGTGCCTTTTGTATTTATTTCGGATGCAGTTTCTGTGTTTCATCGTCAATAAGAAGGTCCAAGGGTTACAGTAAACATGAAGTGAAGCATCGGAATCTATAACTAGTGTCACAGGAATGGTTGAAAACATAGTCTGTAGGAAGAGTCAGTCTTCTTGTACTTAAGTCGGCATTTTCCCTAATCTATTTAATTCCGATGCATTTTCAGTGTTTCATCGTCAATAGGAAGGTCCAAATGATAACGTAAACCTGGAGTGAAGCATCGGAATCTATAACTTGTGTCAATGGAATGGTTCAAAACATAGACAGTAAGCAGAGTCAGTCTTCTTGTACTTAAGTCGGCATTGTGCCTTTTGTATTTAACTCCAGTGCAATTTCTGTGTTTCATAGTCAATAAGAAGGCCAGAGGGATACAGTAAACCTGAAGTGAAGCATCGGAATCTATAACTAGTGTCACAGGAATGGTTCAAAACATAGACAGTAAGAAGATACAGTCTTCTTGTACATAAGTCGGCATTGTGCCTTTTGTATTTAATTCCGATGCACTTTCTGTGTTTCATCGTCAATAAGAAGGTCCAAGGGATACAGTAAACCTGAAGTGAAGCATCGGAATCTATAACTAGTGTCACAGGAATGGTTCAAAACATAGTCAGTAACAACAGTCTGTCTTCATGTAATTAAATCTGCATTGGGCCTTTTGAATTTAATTCCGGTGCTATTTCTGTGTTTCATCGTCAATATGAAGGTGAGAGGGATACAGTAAACCTGAAGTGAAGCGTCGGAATCTATAACTAGTGTCACAGGAATGGTTCAAAACATAGTCAGTAAGAAGAGTCAGTCTTCTTGTCCTTAAGTCGGCATTGTGCCTTTTGTATTTAATTCCGATGCAATTTCTGTGTTCATCGTCAATAAGAAGGTCCAAGGGATACAGTAATCCTGGAGTGAAGCATCGGAATCTATAACTAGTGTCACAGGAATGGTTCAAACATAGTCAGTAAGAAGAGTCAGCCTTCTTGTCCTTAAGTCGGCCTTGTGCCTTTTGTATTTAATTCCGATGCAATTTCTGTTTTTCATCGTCAATAAGAAGGTCAGAGGGATACAGTAAACCTGAAGTGAAGCATCGGAATCAATAACTAGTGTCATAGTAATGGTTCAAAACATAGACAGTAAGAAGAGTCAGTCTTCTTGTACTTGAGTCGGCATTGTGCCTTTTGTATTAAATTCCGATGCAATTTCTGTGTTTCATCGTCAATAAGAAGGTCCAAGGGATTCAATAAACCTGGAGTGAAGCATAGGAATCTATAACTAGTGTCACAGGAATGGGTCAAAACATAGTCAGTACTTAAGTCGGCATTGTGCCTTTTGTATTTCATTCCGATGCAATTTCTGTGTTTCATCGTCAATAAGAAGGTCCAAGGGATACAGTAATCCTGGAGTGAAGCATCGGAATCTATAACTAGTGTCACAGGAATGGTTCAAACATAGTCAGTAAGAAGAGTCAGTCTTGATGTACTTAAGTCGGCATTGTGCCTTTTGTATTTAATTCCGATGCAATTTCTGTGTTTCATCGTCAATAAGAAGGTCAGAGGGATACAGTAAAACTGAAGTGAAGCATCGGAATCAATAACTAGTGTCACAGGAATGGTTAAAAACATAGACAGTAAGAAGAGTAAGTCTTCTTGTACTTGAGTCGGCATTGTGCCTTTTGTATTTAATGACGATGCATCTTCTGTGTTTCATCGTCAATAAGAAGGTCCAAGGGAAACAGCAAACCTGAAGTAAAGCATCGGAATCTATAACTAGTGTCATAGGAATGGTTCAAAACATAGACAGTGAGAAGAGTCAGTCTTCTTGTACTTGAGCCGGCATTGTGCCTTTTGTATTTAATTCCAATGCAATTTCTGTGTTTCATCGTCAATAAGAAGGTCACAGGGATACAGTAAACCTGAAGTGAAGCATCGGAATCTATAACTAGTGTCATAGGAATGGTTCAAAACATAGTCAGTAAGATGAGTCAGACTTCATGTACTTAGGTCGCCATTGTGCCTTTTGTATTTAATTCCGATGCAATTTCTGTGTTTCATCGTCAATAAGAAGGTCAGAGGGATACAGTAAACCTGGAGTCAAGCATCGCAATCAATAACTAGTGTCATAGGAATGATTCAAAACATAGACTGTAAGAAGAGTCAGTCTTCTTGTACTTGAGTCGGCATTGTGCCTTTTGTAGTAAATTCCGATGCAATTTATGTGTTTCATCGTCAATAAGAATGTCCAAGGGATACAGTAAACCTGAAGTCAAGCATCGGAATCTATAACTAGTGTCACAGGAATGGTTCAAAACATAGTCAGTACTTAAGTCGGCATTGTGTATTTTGTATTTCATTCCGATGCAATTTCTGTGTTTCATCGTCAATAAGAAGGTCAGAGGAATACAGTAAACCTGAAGTGAAGCATCGGAATCAATAACTAGTGTCATAGGAATGGTTCAAAGCATAGACAGTAAGAAGAGTCAGTCTTCTTGTACTTGAGTCGGCATTGTGCCTTTTGTATTAAATTCCGATGCAATTTCTGTGTTTCATCGTCAATAAGAAGGTCCAAGGGATACAGTAAACCTGGAGTGAAGCATAGGAATCTATAACTAGTTTCACAGGAATGGGTCAAAACATAGTCAGTACTTAAGTCGGCATTGTGCCTTTTGTATTTCATTCCGATGCAATTTCTGTGTGTCATCGTCAATAAGAAGGTCCACGGGATACAGTAAACCTGAAGGGAAGTATCGGAATCTATAACTAGTGTCACAGTAATGGTTCAAAACATAGTCAGTAAGAAGAGTCAGTCTTGATGTACTTAAGTCGACATTGTGCCTTTTGTATTTAATTCCGATGCAATTTCTGTGTCTCATCGTCAATAAGAAGGTCAGAGGGACACAGTAAAACGGAAGTGAAGCATCGGAATCAATAACTAGTGTCATAGGAATAGTTAAAAACATAGACAGTAAGAAGAGTAAGTCTTCTTGTACTTGAGTCGGCATTGTGCCTTTTGTATTTAATTCCGATGCAACTTCTGTGTTTCATCGTCAATAAGAAGGTCCAAGGGAAACAGCAAACCTGACGTGAAGCATCGGAATCTATAAATAGTGTCATAGGAATGGTTCAAAACATAGACAGTAAGAAGAGTCAGTCTTCTTGTACTTGAGTCGGCATTGTGCCTTTTGTATTTAATTCCGATGCAATTTCTGTGTTTCATCGTCAATAAGAAGGTCCAAGGGATACAGTACACCTGGAGTGAAGCATCGGAATCAATAACTAGTGTCACAGGAATCGTTCAAATCATAGTCAGTAAGAAGAGTCGGTCTTCATGTACTTAAGTCGGCATTGTGCCTTTTGTATTTAATCCCGATGCAATTTCTGTGTTTCATCGTCAATAAGAAGGTCCAAGGGATACAGTAATCCTGAAGTGAAGCATCGGAATCTATAACTAGTGCCATAGGAATGGTTCAAAACATAGACAGTAAGAAGAGTCAGTCCTCTTGTACTTTAGTCGGCATTGTGCCTTTTGTATTTAATTCCGATGCAATTTCTGTGTTTCATCGTCAATAAGAAGGTCCAAGGGATACATTTAACCTGAAGTGAAGCATCGGAATCTATAACTAGTGTCATAGGAATGGTTCAAAACATAGTCAGTAAGATGAGTCAGACTTCATGTACTTAGGTCGCCATTGTGCCTTTTGTATTTAATTCCGATGCAATTTCTGTGTTTCATCGTCAATACGAAGGTCAGAGGGATACAGTAAACCTGAAGTGAAGCATCGCAATCAATAACTAGTGTCATAGGAATGATTCAAAACATAGACTGTAAGAAGAGTCAGTCTTCTTGTACTTGAGTCGGCATTGTGCCTTTTGTAGTAAATTCCGATGCAATTTATGTGTTTCATCGTCAATAAGAAGGTCCAAGGGATACAGTAAACCTGAAGTCAAGCATCGGAATCTATAACTAGTGTCACAGGAATGGTTCAAAACATAGTCAGTACTTAAGTCGGCATTGTGTATTTTGTATTTCATTCCGATGCAATTTCTGTGTTTCATCGTCAATAAGAAGGTCAGAGGGATACAGTAAACCTGAAGTGAAGCATCGGAATCAATAACTAGTGTCATAGGAATGGTTCAAAACATAGACAGTAAGAAGAGTCAGTCTTCTTGTACTTGAGTCGGCATTGTGCCTTTTGTATTAAATTCCGATGCAATTTCTGTGTTTCATCGTCAATAAGAAGGTCCAAGAGATACAGTAAACCTGGAGTGAAGCATAGGAATCTATAACTAGTTTCACAGGAATGGGTCAAAACATAGTCAGTACTTAAGTCGGCATTGTGCCTTTTGTATTTCATTCTGATGCAATTTCTGTGTTTCATCGTCAATAAGAAGGTCCACGGGATACAGTAAACCTGAAGGGAAGTATCGGAATCTATAACTAGTGTCACAGTAATGGTTCAAAACATAGTCAGTAAGAAGAGTCAGTCTTGATGTACTTAAGTCGACATTGTGCCTTTTGTATTTAATTCCGATGCAATTTCTGTGTCTCATCGTCAATAAGAAGGTCAGAGCGATACAGTAAACCTGAAGTGAAGCATCGTAATCTATAACCAGGGTCATAGGAATAGTTAAAAACATAGACAGTAAGAAGAGTAAGTCTTCTTGAACTTGAGTCGGCATTGTGCCTTTTGTATTTAATTCCGATGCAATTTCTGTGTTTCATCGTCAATAAGAAGGTCCAAGGGATACATTTAACCTGAAGTGAAGCATCGGAATCTATAACTAGTGTCATAGGAATGGTTCAAAACATAGTCAGTAAGATGAGTCAGACTTCATGTACTTAGGTCGCCATTGTGCCTTTTGTATTTAATTCCGACGCAATTTCTTTGTTTCATCGTCAATAAGAAGGTCAGAGGGATACAGTAAACCTGAAGTGAAGCATCGCAATCAATAACTAGTGTCATAGGAATGGTTCAAAACATAGACAGTAAGAAGAGTCAGTCTTCTTGTACTTGAGTCGGCATTGTGCCTTTTGTATTTAATTCCGATGCAATCTCTGTGTTTCATCGTCAATAAGAAGGTCCAAGGGATACAGTACACCTGGAGTGAAGCATCGGAATCAATAACTAGTGTCACAGGAATCGTTCAAATCATAGTCAGTAAGAAGAGTCGGTCTTCATGTACTTAAGTCGGCATTGTGCCTTTTGTATTTAATCCCGATGCAATTTCTGTGTTTCATCGTCAATAAGAAGGTCCAAGGGATACAGTAAACCTGAAGTAAAGCATCGGAATCTATAACTAGTGCCATAGGAATGGTTCAAAACATAGACAGTAAGAAGAGTCAGTCTTCTTGTACTTGAGTCGGCATTGTGCCTTTTGTATTTAATTCCGATGCAATTTCTGTGATTCATCGTCAATAAGAAGGTCCAAGGGATACATTTAACCTGAAGTGAAGCTTCGGAATCTATAACTAGTGTCATAGGAATGGTTCAAAACATAGTCAGTAAGATGAGTCAGACTTCATGTACTTAGGTCGCCATTGTGCCTTTTGTATTTAATTCCGATGCAATTTCTGTGTTTCAGCGTCAATAAGAAGGTCAGAGGGATACAGTAAACCTGAAGTGAAGCATCGCAATCAATAACTAGTGTCATAGGAATGATTCAAAACATAGACTGTAAGAAGAGTCAGTCTTCTTGTACTTGAGTCGGCATTGTGCCTTTTGTAGTAAATTCCGATGCAATTTATGTGTTTCATCGTCAATAAGAAGGTCCAAGGGATACAGTAAACCTGAAGTCAAGCATCGGAATCTATAACTAGTGTCACAGGAATGGTTCAAAACATAGTCAGTACTTAAGTCGGCATTGTGTATTTTGTATTTCATTCCGATGCAATTTCTGTGTTTCATCGTCAATAAGAAGGTCAGAGGGATACAGTAAACCTGAAGTGAAGCATCGGAATCAATAACTAGTGTCATAGGAATGGTTCAAAACATAGACAGTAAGAAGAGTCAGTCTTCTTGTACTTGAGTCGGCATTGTGCCTTTTGTATTAAATTCCGATGCAATTTCTGTGTTTCATCGTCAATAAGAAGGTCCAAGGGATACAGTAAACCTGGAGTGAAGCATAGGAATCTATAACTAGTTTCACAGGAATGGGTCAAAACATAGTCAATACTTAAGTCGGCATTGTGCCTTTTGTATTTCATTCCGATGCAATTTCTGTGTTTCATCGTCAATAAGAAGGTCCACGGGATACAGTAAACCTGAAGGGAAGTATCGGAATCTATAACTAGTGTCACAGTAATGGTTCAAAACATAGTCAGTAAGAAGAGTCAGTCTTCTTGTACTTGAGTCGGCATTGTGCCTTTTGTATTTAATTCCGATGCAACTTCTGTGTTTCATCGTCAATATGAAAGTCCAAGGGAAACAGCAAACCTGACGTGAAGCATCAGAATCTATAAATAGTGTCATAGGAATGGTTCAAAACATAGACAGTAAGAAGAGTCAGTCTTCTTGTACTTGAGTCGGCATTGTGCCTTTTGTATTTAATTCCGATGCAATTTCTGTGTTTCATCGTCAATAAGAAGGTCCAAGGGATACAGTACACCTGGAGTGAAGCATCGGAATCAATAACTAGTGTCACAGGAATCGTTCAAATCATAGTCAGTAAGAAGAGTCGGTCTTCATGTACTTAAGTCGGCATTGTGCCTTTTGTATTTAATTCCGATGCGATGTCTGTGTTTCATCGTCAGTAAGAACGTCCAAGGGATACAGTAAACCAGAAGTGAAGCATCGGAATCTATAACTGGTGCCACAGGAATGGTTCAAAACATAGACAGTAAGATGAGTCAGTCTTCTTGTACTTGAGTCGGCATTGTGCCTTTTGTATTAAATTCCGATGCAATTTCTGTGTTTCATCGTCAATAAAAAGGTCGAAGGAATACAGTAAATCTGGAGTGAAGCATAGGAATTTATAACTAATGTCACAGGAATGGGTCAAAACATAGTCAGTACTTAAGTCGGCATTGTGCCTTTTGCATTTCATTCCGATGCAATTTCTGTGTTTCATCGTCAATATGAATGTCCAAGGCATACAGTATACCTGAAGTGAAGTATCGGAATCTATAACTAGTGTCACAGTAATGGTCCAAACATAGTCAGTAAGAAGGGTCAGTCTTGATGTACTTAAGTCGCCATTGTGCCTTTTGTATTTAATTCCGTTGCAATTTCTATGTTTCATCGCCCATAAGAGGGTCAGAGGGATACAGTAAAACTGAAGTGAAGCATCGGAATCAATAACTAGTGTCATAGGAATGGTTAAAAACATAGACAGTAAGAAGTGTAAGTCTTCTTGTACTTGAGTCGGCATTGTGCCTTTTATATTTAATTCCGATGCAACTTCTGTGTTTCATCATCAATAAGAAGGTCCAAGGGAAACAGTAAACCTGAAGTGAAGCATCGGAATCTATAACTAGTGTCATAGGAATGGTTCAAAACATAGACAGTAAGAAGAGTCAGTCTTCTTCTACTTGAGTCGGCATTGTGCCTTTTGTATTCAATTCCGATGCAATTTCTGTGTTTCATCGTCAATAAGAAGGTCCAAGGGATACAGTAAACCTGAAGTGAAGCATCGGAATCTTTAACTAGTGTCACAGGAATGGTTCAAAACATAGTCAGTAAGAAGAGTCGGTCTTCATGTACTTAGGTCGCCATTGTGCCTTTTGTATTTAATTCCGATGCAATTTCTGTGTTTCATCGTCAATAAGGTCAGAGGGATACAGTAAACCTGAAGTGAAGCATCGGAATCAATAACTAGTGTCATAGGAATGGTTCAAAACATAGACAGTAAGAAGAGTCAGTCTTCTTGTACTTGAGACGGCATTGTGCCTTTTGTATTAAATTCCGATGCAATTTCTGTGTTTCATCGTCAATAAGAAGGTCCAAGGGATACAGTAAACCTGAAGTCAAGCATCGGAATCTATAACTAGTGTCACAGGGATGGTTGAAAACATAGTCAGTACTTAAGTCGGCATTGTGCCTTTTGTATTTCATTCCGATGCAATTTCTGTGTTTCATCGTCAATAAGAAGGTCCAAGAGATACAGTAAACCTGAAGTGAAGCATCGGAATCTATAACTAGTGTCACAGGAATGGTTCAAAACATAGTCAGTACTTAAGTCGGCATTGTGCTTTTTGTATTTCATTCCGACGCAATTTCTGTGTTTCATCGCCAATTAGAAGGTCCAAGGGATACAGTAAACCCGAAGTGAAGCATCGGAATCTATAACTAGTGTCATAGGAATGGTTCAAAACATAGACAGTAAGAAGAGTCAGTCTTCTTGTAATTGAGTCGGCATTGTGCCTTTTGTATTCAATTCCGATGCAATTTCTGTGTTTCATCGTCAATAAGAAGTTCCAAGGGATACAGTAAACCTGAAGTGAAGCATCGGAATCTATAACTAGTGTCACAGGAATGGTTCAAAACATAGTCAGTAAGAAGAGTCGGTCTTCATGTACTTGAGTCGGCATTGTGCCATTTGTATTTAATCCCGATGCAATTTCTGTGTTTTATCGTCAATAAGGAGGTCCAAGGGATACAGTAAACCTGAAGTGAAGCATCGGAATCTATAACTAGTGCCATAGGAATGGTTCAAAACATAGACAGTAACAAGAGTCAGTCTTCTTGTACTTGAGTCGTCATTGTGCCTTTTGTATTTAATTCCGATGCAATTTCTGTGTTTCATCGTCAATAAGAAGGTCCAAGGGATACATTTAACCTGAAGTGAAGCATCGGAATCTATAACTAGTGTCATAGGAATGGTTCAAAACATAGTCAGTAAGATTAGTCAGACTTCATGTACTTAGGTCGCCATTGTGTCTTTTGTATTTAATTCCGATGCAATTTCTGTGTTTCATCGTCAATAAGAAGGTCAGAGGGATACAGTAAACCTGAAGTCAAGCATCGGAATCTATAACTAGTGTCACAGGAATGGTTGAAAACATAGTCAGTACTTAACTCGGCAATGTGCCTTTTCTATTTCATTCCGATGCAATTTCTGTGTTTCATCGTCAATAAGAAGGTCCAAGAGATACAGTAAACCTGAAGTGAAGCATAGGAATCTATAACTAGTTTCACAGGAATGGGTCAAAACATAGTCAATACTTAAGTCGGCATTGTGCCTTTTGTATTTCATTCCGATGCAATTTCTGTGTTTCATCGTCAATAAGAAGGTCCACGGGATACAGTAAACCTGAAGGGAAGTATCGGAATCTATAACTAGTGTCACAGGAATGGTTCAAAACATAGTCAGTAAGAAGAGTCGGTCTTCATGTACTTAAGTCGGCATTGTGCCTTTTGTATTTAATCCCGATGCAATTTCTGTGTTTCATCGTCAATAAGAAGGTCCAAGGGATACAGTAAACCTGAAGTGAAGCATCGGAATCTATAACTAGTGCCATAGGAATGGTTCAAAACATAGACAGTAAGAAGAGTCAGTCTTCTTGTACTTGAGTCGGCATTGTGCCTTTTATATTTAATTCCGATGCAATTTCTGTGTTTCATCGTCAATAAGAAGGTCCAAGGGATACAGTAAACCTGAAGTGAAGCATCGGAATCTATAACTAGAGTCACTGGAAAGGTTCAAAACATGACAGTAGGAAGAGTCAGTCTTCCTGTACTTAAGTCGGCATTGTGCCTTTTCTATTTTATTCCGATGCAATTTCTGTGTTTCATCGTCAATAAGAAGGTCCAAGGGATACAGTAAACCTGAAGTGAAGCATCGGAATCTATAACTAGTGCCATAGGAATGGTTCAAAACATAGACAGTAAGAAGAGTCAGTCTTCTTGTACTTGAGTCGGCATTGTGCGTTTTGTATTTAATTCCGATGCAATTTCTGTGTTTCATCGTCAATAAGAAGGTCCAAGGGATACATTTAACCTGAAGTGAAGCATCGGAATCTATAATTAGTGTCATAGGAATGGTTCAAAACATAGTCAGTAAGATGAGTCAGACTTCATGTACTTAGGTCGCCATTGTGCCTTTTGTATTTAATTCCGATGCAATTTCTGTGTTTCATCGTCAATAAGAAGGTCAGAGGGATACAGTAAACCGGAAGTGAAGCATCGGAATCAATAACTAGTGTCATAGGAATGGTTCAAAACATAGACAGTAAGAAGAGTCAGTCTTCTTGTACTTGAGACGGCATTGTGCCTTTTGTATTAAATTCCGATGCAATTTCTGTGTTTCATCGTCAATAAGAAGGTCCAAGGGATACAGTAAACCTGAAGTGAAGCATCGGAATCTATAACTAGTGTCACAGGAATGGTTGAAAACATAGTCAGTACTTAAGTCGGCACTGTGACTTTTGTATTTCATTCCGATGCAATTTCTGTGTTTCATCGTCAATAAGAAGGTCCAAGAGATACAGTAAACCTGAAGTGAAGCATCGGAATCTATAACTAGTGTCACAGGAATGGTTCAAAACATAGTTAGTACTTAAGACGGCATTGTGCCTTTTGTATTTCATTCCGATGCAATTTCTGTGTTTCATCGCCAATTAGAAGGTCCAAGGGATACAGTAAACCTGAACTGAAGCATCGGAATCTATAACTAGTGTCACAGGAATGGTTCAAAACATAGTCAGTAAGAAGAGTCGGTCTTCATATACTTATGTCGGCATTGTGCTTTTGTATTTAATTCCGGTGCAATTTCTGTGTTTCAACGTCAATAAGAAAATCAGAGGGATACAGTAAACCTGAAGTGAAGCATCGGAATCTATAACTAGTGTCACAGGAATGGTTCAAAGCATAGTCAGTAAGAACAGTCAGTCTTCTTGTCCTTAAGTCGGCATTGTGCCTTTTGTATTTAATTCCGATGCAATTTCTGTGTTTCATCGTCAATTAGAAGGTCCAAGGGATACAGTAAACCCGAAGTGAAGCATCGGAATCTATAACTAGTGTCATAGGAATGGTTCAAATCATAGACAGTAAGAAGAGTCAGTCTTCTTGTACTTGAGTCGGCATTGTGCCTTTTATATTTAATTCCGATGCAATTTCTGTGTTTCATCGTCAATAAGAAGGTCCAAGGGATACAGTAAACCTGAAGTGAAGCATCGGAATCTATAACTAGAGTCACTGGAAAGGTTCAAAACATGACAGTAGGAAGAGTCAGTCTTCCTGTACTTAAGTCGGCATTGTGCCTTTTCTATTTTATTCCGATGCAATTTCTGTGTTTCATCGTCAATAAGAAGGTCCAAGGGATACAGTAAACCTGAAGTGAAGCATCGGAATCTATAACTAGTGCCATAGGAATGGTTCAAAACATAGTCAGTAAGAAGAGTCGGTCTTCATATACTTATGTCGGCATTGTGCTTTTGTATTTAATTCCGGTGCAATTTCTGTGTTTCAACGTCAATAAGAAAATCAGAGGGATACAGTAAACCTGAAGTGAAGCATCGGAATCAATAACTAGTGTCATAGGAATGGTTCAAAACATAGACAGTAAGAAGAGTCAGTCTTCTTGTACTTGAGTCGGCATTGTGCCTTTTGTATTAAATTCCGATGCAATTTCTGTGTTTCATCGTCAATAAGAAGGTCCAAGGGATACAGTAAACCTGGAGTGAAGCATAGGAATCTATAACTAGTTTCACAGGAATGGGTCAAAACATAGTCAATACTTAAGTCGGCATTGTGCCTTTTGTATTTCATTCCGATGCAATTTCTGTGTTTCATCGTCAATAAGAAGGTCCACGGGATACAGTAAACCTGAAGGGAAGTATCGGAATCTATAACTAGTGTCACAGGAATGGTTCAAAACATAGTCAGTAAGAAGAGTCGGTCTTCATGTACTTAAGTCGGCATTGTGCCTTTTGTATTTAATCCCGATGCAATTTCTGTGTTTCATCGTCAATAAGAAGGTCCAAGGGATACAGTAAACCTGAAGTGAAGCATCGGAATCTATAACTAGTGCCATAGGAATGGTTCAAAACATAGACAGTAAGAAGAGTCAGTCTTCTTGTACTTGAGTCGGCATTGTGCCTTTTATATTTAATTCCGATGCAATTTCTGTGTTTCATCGTCAATAAGAAGGTCCAAGGGATACAGTAAACCTGAAGTGAAGCATCGGAATCTATAACTAGAGTCACTGGAAAGGTTCAAAACATGACAGTAGGAAGAGTCAGTCTTCCTGTACTTAAGTCGGCATTGTGCCTTTTCTATTTTATTCCGATGCAATTTCTGTGTTTCATCGTCAATAAGAAGGTCCAAGGGATACAGTAAACCTGAAGTGAAGCATCGGAATCTATAACTAGTGCCATAGGAATGGTTCAAAACATAGACAGTAAGAAGAGTCAGTCTTCTTGTACTTGAGTCGGCATTGTGCGTTTTGTATTTAATTCCGATGCAATTTCTGTGTTTCATCGTCAATAAGAAGGTCCAAGGGATACATTTAACCTGAAGTGAAGCATCGGAATCTATAATTAGTGTCATAGGAATGGTTCAAAACATAGTCAGTAAGATGAGTCAGACTTCATGTACTTAGGTCGCCATTGTGCCTTTTGTATTTAATTCCGATGCAATTTCTGTGTTTCATCGTCAATAAGAAGGTCAGAGGGATACAGTAAACCGGAAGTGAAGCATCGGAATCAATAACTAGTGTCATAGGAATGGTTCAAAACATAGACAGTAAGAAGAGTCAGTCTTCTTGTACTTGAGACGGCATTGTGCCTTTTGTATTAAATTCCGATGCAATTTCTGTGTTTCATCGTCAATAAGAAGGTCCAAGGGATACAGTAAACCTGAAGTGAAGCATCGGAATCTATAACTAGTGTCACAGGAATGGTTGAAAACATAGTCAGTACTTAAGTCGGCACTGTGACTTTTGTATTTCATTCCGATGCAATTTCTGTGTTTCATCGTCAATAAGAAGGTCCAAGAGATACAGTAAACCTGAAGTGAAGCATCGGAATCTATAACTAGTGTCACAGGAATGGTTCAAAACATAGTTAGTACTTAAGACGGCATTGTGCCTTTTGTATTTCATTCCGATGCAATTTCTGTGTTTCATCGCCAATTAGAAGGTCCAAGGGATACAGTAAACCTGAACTGAAGCATCGGAATCTATAACTAGTGTCACAGGAATGGTTCAAAACATAGTCAGTAAGAAGAGTCGGTCTTCATATACTTATGTCGGCATTGTGCTTTTGTATTTAATTCCGGTGCAATTTCTGTGTTTCAACGTCAATAAGAAAATCAGAGGGATACAGTAAACCTGAAGTGAAGCATCGGAATCTATAACTAGTGTCACAGGAATGGTTCAAAGCATAGTCAGTAAGAACAGTCAGTCTTCTTGTCCTTAAGTCGGCATTGTGCCTTTTGTATTCAATTCCGATGCAATTTCTGTGTTTCATCGTCAATAAGAAGGTCCAAGGGATACAGTAAAACTGAAGTGAAGCATCGGAATCTATAACTAGTGTCACAGGAATGGTTCAAAGCATAGTCAGTAAGAAGAGTCGGTCTTCATGTACTTAAGTCGGCATTGTGCCATTTGTATTTAATCCCGATGCAATTTCTGTGTTTCATCGTCAATAAGAAGGTCCAAGGGATACATTTAACCTGAAGTGAAGCATCGGAATCTATAACTAGTGCCATAGGAATGGTTCAAAACATAGACAGTAAGAAATGTCAGTCTTCTTGTACTTGAGTCGGCATTGTGCCTTTTGTATTTAATTCCGATGGAATTTCTGTGTTTCATCGTCAATAAGAAGGTCCAAGGGATACATTTAAGCTGAAGTGAAGCATCGGAATCTATAACTAGTGTCATAGGAATGGTTCAAAACATAGTCAGTAAGATGAGTCAGACTTCATGTACTTAGGTCGCCATTGTGCCTTTTGTATTTAATTCCGATGCAATTTCTGTGTTTCATCGTCAATAAGAAGGTCAGAGGGATACAGTAAACCTGAAGTGAAGCATCGGAATCAATAACTAGTGTCATAGGAATGGTTCAAAACATAGACAGTAAGAAGAGTCAGTCTTCTTGTACTTGAGACGGCATTGTGCCTTTTGTATTAAATTCCGTTGCAATTTCTGTGTTTCATCGTCAATAAGAAGGTCCAAAGGATACAGTAAACCTGAAGTCAAGCATCGGAATCTATAACTAGTTCACAGGAATGGTTGAAAACATAGTCAGTACTTAAGTCGGCATTGTGCCTTTTGTATTTCATTCCGATGCAATTTCTGTGTTTCATCGTCAATAAGAAGGTCCAAGAGATACAGTAAACCTGAAGTGAAGCATCGGAATCTATAACTAGTGTCACAGGAATGGTTCAAAACATAGTCAGTAAGAAGAGTCGGTCTTCATGTACTTAAGTCGGCATTGTGCCTTTTGTATTTAATCCCGATGCAATTTCTGTGTTTCATCGTCAATAAGAAGGTCCAAGGGATACAGTAAACCTGAAGTGAAGCATCGGAATCTATAACTAGTGCCATATTAATGGTTCAAAACATAGACAGTAAGAAGAGTCAGTCTTCTTGTACTTGAGTCGGCATTGTGCCTTTTATATTTAATTCCGATGCAATTTCTGTGTTTCATCGTCAATAAGAAGGTCCAAGGGATACTGTAAACCTGAAGTGAAGCATCGTAATCTATAACTAGTGTCATAGGAATGGTTCAAAACATAGTCAGTAAGATGAGTCGGACTTCATGTACTTAGGTCGCCATTGCGCCTTTTGTATTTAATTCCGATGCAATTTCTGTGTTTCATCGTCAATAAGAAGGTCCAAGCGATACAGTAAACCTGAAGTGAAGCATCGGAATCTATAACTAGTGTCATAGGAATGGTTCAAAACATAGTCAGTAAGATGAGTCAGACTTCATGTACTTAGGTCGCCATTGTGCCTTTTGTATTTAATTCCGATGCAATTTCTGTGTTTCATCGTCAATAAGAAGGTCAGAGGAATACAGTAAACCTGAAGTGAAGCATCGGAATCAATAACTAGTGTCATAGGAATGGTTCAAAACATAGACAGTAAGAAGAGTCAGTCATCTTGTACTTGAGTCGGCATTGTGCCTTTTGTATTAAATTCCGATGCAATTTCTGTGTTTCATCGTCAATAAGAAGGTCCAAGGGATACAGTAAACCTGAAGTGAAGCATCGGAATCTATAACTAGTGTCACAGGAATGGTTCAAAACATAGTCAGTACTTAAGTCGGCATTGTGCCTTTTGTATTTCATTCCGATGCAATTTCTGTGTTTCATCGCCAATTAGAAGGTCCAAGGGATACAGTAAACCCGAACTGAAGCATCGGAATCTATAACTAGTGTCACAGGAATGGTTCAAAACATAGTCAGTAAGATAAGTCAGTCTTCATGTACTTAAGTCGCCATTGTGCCTTTTGTATTTAATTCCGACGCAATTTCTGTGTTTCATCGTCAATAAGAAAATCAGAGGGATACAGTAAACCTGATGTGAAGCATCGGAATCTATATCTAGTGTCATAGGAATGGTTCAAGGCATAGACAGTAAGAAGAGACAGTCTTCTAGTACTTGAGCCGGCATTGTGCCTTTTGTATTAAATTCCGATGCAATTTCTGTGTTTCATCGTCGATAAGAAGGTCCAAGGGATACAGTAAACCTGAAGTCAAGCATCGGAATCTATAACTAGTGTCACAGGAATGGCTCAAAACATAGTCAGTACTTAAGTCCTCATTGTGCCTTTTGTATTTAATTCCGATGCAATTTCTATGTTTCATCGTCAATAAGAAGGTCCAAGGGATACAGTAAACCTGAAGTGAAGCATCGGAATCTATAACTAGAGTCACAGGAATGGTTCAAAACATGACAGTAGGAAGAGTCAGTCTTCCTGTACTTAAGTCGGCATTGTGCCTTTTCTATTTTATTCCGATGCAATTTCTGTGTTTCGTCGTCAATAAGAAGGTCAGAGGGATACAGTAATTCTGAAGTGAAGCATCGGAATCTATAACTAGTGTCACAGGATTGCTTCAAATCATACACAGCAAGAAGAGTCAGTCTTCTTATACTTAAGTCGGCATTGTGCCTTTTGCATTCCATTCCGATGCACTTTCTATGTTTCATGATCAATAAGAAGGTCCAAGGGATACAGTAAACATATAGTGAAGCATCGGAATCTAAAACTGGTCTCACAGGAAAGGTTCAAAAAATAGCAAGTTAGAAGAGCCACTCATCTTGTATTTGAGTCAGCATTGTGCCTTTTGTATTTAATTCCGATGCAATTTCTGTGTTTCATCGTCAATAAGAAGGTCAGAGGGATATAGTAAACCTGAAGTGAAGCTTCGGAATTTATAACTTGTATCACAGGAATGGTTAAAACATAGACAGTAGGAAGAGTCAGTCTTCTTGTACTTAAGTCGGCATTGTGCCTTTTGTATTTAATCGCGATGCAATGTCTGTGTTTCGTCGTCAATTAGTAGGTCCAAGGGTTCAGTAAACCTGAAGTGAAGCATCGGAATCTATATCAAGTGTCACAGGAATGGTTCTAAACATAAACACGGAAGAGTCAGTCTTCTTGTACTTGAGTCACCATTCTGCCTTTTCTATTTAATTCCGATGCTCTTTCTTTTTTTCGTCGTCAATAAGAAGGTCCAAGGGATACAGTAAACCTGAAGTGAAGCATCGGAATCTGTAACTAGTATCAGAGAAAAGGTTCAAGCACAGACAGTAGGAAGAGTCAGTCTTCCAGTACTTAAGTCGGCATTGTGCCTTTTTTATTTAATTACGATGCAATTTCTGTGTTTCGTCGTCAATAAGAAGGTCTGAGGGATACAGTAAACCTGAAGTGAAGCATCGGCATCTAAAACTAGTGTCACAGGAATGGTTCAAAACATACACAGCAAGAAGAGTCAATCTTGTTGTACTTAAGTCCGCATTGTGCCTTTTGTATTTAATTCCGTTGCAATTTCTGTGTTTCTTCGTCAATAAGAAGGTCCAAGGGATACAGTAAACATATAGTGAAGCATCGGATTCTAAAACTGGTCTCACAGGAAATGTCCAAATCAAAGTCAGTAAGAAGAGTCAGTCTTCTTATTCTTAAGTCGGCATTGTGCCTTTTGTATTTATTTCCGATGCACTTTCTGTGTTTCATCATCAATAAGAAGGTCCAAGGGATATAGCAAACATATAGTGAAGAATCGGAATCTAATACTGGTCTCATAGGAAATGTTCACAACATAGTCAGTGAGAAGAGTCAGTCTTCTTGTACTTAAGTCGGCACTGTGCCGTTTGTATTTAATTCCGATGTAATTTCTGTGTTTCATCGTCATTAAGAATGTCAGAGGGATACAATAAACCTGAAGGGAAGCATCGGAATCTATAACTAGTGTCACAGGAGTTGTTCAAAACATAGACAGTAGGAAGAGTCAGTCTTCTTGTACTTAAGTCGACATTGTGCCTTTTCTATTTATTTCCGATGAAGTTTCTGTGTTTCATCGTCAATAAGAAGGTCAGAGGGCTACAGTAAACCCAAGTGAAGCTTCTTAATCTATAGCTAGTGTCACAGGAATGGTTCAAAACGTAGTCAGTAAAAAGAGTCAGTCCTCTTGTACTTATGTCGGCATTGCGCTTTTTGTATTTAAATCCGATGCAATTTCTGTGTTTCATCGACAATAAGAAGGTCAGAGGGATACAGTATACCTGAAGTGAAGCATTGGAATCTATAACTAATGTCACAGGAATGGTTCAAAACATAGAAGGTTGGAACAGTCAGTCTTCTTGTACTTAAGTCGGCATTGTGCCTTTTCTATTTAATTCCGATGCAGTTTTTGTGTTTCGTCGTCAATGAGAACGTCCAAGGGATACAGAAACCTGAAGTGAAGCATCGGAATCTATTACTAGTGTCACAGGAATGGTTCAAAACATGGACAGAAGGATGAGTCAGTCTTCTTGTACGTAAGTCGGCATTGTGCCTTTTGTATTTAATTCCGATGCAATTTCTGTGTTTCATCGTCAATAAGAAGGTCAGAGGGATACAGTAAACCTGAAGTGAAGCATCGGAATCTATAACTAGTTTCACAGGAATGGTTCAAAACATAGAGAGTTTGAAGAGTCATTCTTCATGTACTTAAGTCGTCGTTGTGCCTTTTCTATTTAATTCCGATGCAGTTTCTGTGTTTCGTCGCCAATGAGAAGGTCCAAGGGATACAGTAAACCTGAAGTGAAGCATCGGAATCTATAACTAGTGTCACAGGAATGGTTCAAAACATAGACAGAAGGATGAGTCAGTCTTCTTGTACGTAAGTCGGCATTGTGTCTTTTGTATTTAATTCCGATGCAATTTCTGTGTTTCATCGTCAATAAGAAGGTCAGAGGGACACAGTAAACCTGAAGTGAAGCATCGGAATCTCTAACTAGTGTCACGGGAATGGTTCAAAACATAGAGATTAGGAAGAGTCAGTCTTCTTATACTTAAGTCGGCACTGTGCCTTTTGTATTTAATTTCGATGCAATTTCTGTGTTACATCGTCAGTCAGAAGATCAGAGGGATACAGCAAACCTGAAGTGAAGCATCGGAATGTATAACTAGTGTCACAGGAATGGTTCAAATCATAGACAGTAGGAAGAGTCAGATTTCTTGTACTTGAGTCGGCATTGTGAATTTTGTATTTAATTCCGATGCAATTTCTGTGTTTCATCGTCAATATGAAGTTCGAAGTGATACAGTAAACCTAAAGTGAAGCATCGGAAACTATAACTAGTGTCACCGGAATGGTTCAAAACATAGACAGTAAGAAGAGTCAGTCTTCCTGTACTTAAGTCGGCATTGTGACTTTTGTATTTAATTCCAATGCAATTTCTGTGTTTCATCGTCAATAAGAAGGTCAGAGGGATACAGTAAACCTGAAGTGAAGCATCGGAATCTATAACTAGTGTCACAGGAATGGTACAAAACATAGTCAGCAAGAAGAGGCAGTCTTCTTGTATTTAAGTCGGCATGGTGCCTTTTGTATTTAATTCCGATGCGATTTCTGTGTTTCATCGTCAATAAGAAGGTCCAAGGGATACAGTAAACATATTGTGAAGCATCGGAATCTAAAACTGGTCTCACAGGAAATGTTCAAAACATAGCCAGTAAGAAGAGTGAGTTCTCTTGTACTTAAGTCGGCATTGTGCATTTTCTTTTTAATTCCGATGCAAATTCTGTGTTTCATCGTCAATAATAAGGTCCAAGGGATACAGTAAACCGGAAGTTAGGCATCGGAATCTATAAGTAGTGTCACAGGAATGGTTCAAAACATAGACAGTAGGAAGAGGAAGTCTTCTTGTACTTAAGTCGGCATTGTGCCCTTTGTATTTAATTCCGATGCAATTTCTGTGTTTCAACATCAATAAGAAGGTCAGAGGGATACAGTAAACCTGAAGTGAAGCATCGGAATCTAATACCGGTCTCACAGGAAAGGTTCATAGCATAGAGAGTAAGAAGAGCCAGTCATCTTGTATTTGTGTCGGCATTGTGCCTTTTGTAATCAATTCCGATGCAATTTCTGTGTTTCATCGTCAATAAGAAGGTCAGAGGGCCACAGTAAACCTAAGTGAAGCTTCAGAATCTATAGCTAGTGTCACAGGAATGGTTCAAAACATAGTCAGTAAAAAGAGTCAGTCCTCTTGTACTTAAGTCGGCATTGCGTCTTTTGTATTTAAATCCGATGCAATTTCTGTGTTTCATCGACAATAAGAAGGTCAGAGGGAAACAGTAAACCTGAAGTGAAGCATTGGAATGTATAACTAATGTCACAGGAATGGTTCGAAACATAGAAAGTTGGAACAGACAGTCTTCTTGTACTTAAGTCGGCATTGTGCCTTTTCTATCTAATTCCGATGCAGTTTTTGTGTTTCGTCGTCAATGAGAAGGTCCAAGGGATACAGAAACCTGAAGTGAGGCATCGGAATCTATTACTAGTGTCACCGGAATGGTTCAAAACATAGACAGAAGGATGAGTCAGTCTTCTTGTACGTAAGTCGGCATTGTGCCTTTTGTATTTAATTCCGATGCAATTTCTGTGTTTCATCGTCAATAAGAAGGTCAGAGGGATACAGTAAACCTGAAGTGAAGCATCAGACTCTATAACTAGTATCACGGAAATGGTTCAAAACATAGAGATTAGGAAGAGTCAATCTTCTGATACTTAAGTCGGCACTGTGCCTTTTGTATTTAATTCCGATGCAACTTCTGTGTTTCATCGTCAATTAGAAGGTCCAAGGGATACAGTACACCTGAAGTGAAGCATCGGAATCTATAACTAGTGTCACAAGAATGGTTCAATTCATAGACAGTAAGAAGAGTCAGTCTTCTTGTACTTAAGTCGGCATAGTGCCTTTTCTATTTAATTCCGATGCAATTTCTGTGTTTCATCATCAAGAAGAAGGTCAGAGGGATGCAGTAAACCTGAAGTGCAGCATCGGAATCAAAAACTGGGCTCACAGGAAATGTTCAAAGCATAGAGAGTAAGAACACCCAGTCATCTATTATTTGAATCGGCATTGTGCCTTTTGTATTTAATTCCGATGCAATTTCTAAGTTTCATCGTCAACAAGAAGGTCAGAGGGATACAGTAAACCTGAAGTGAAGCATCGGAATCTATAACTAGTGTCACAGGGATGGTTAAAACATTGACAGTAAGAAGGTTCAGTCTTCTTGTACTTAAGTCGGCACTGTGCCTTTTGTATTTAATTCCGATGCAATTTCTGTGTTTCATCGTCAATAAGAAGTTCCAAGTGATACAGTAAACCCAAAGTGTAGCATCGGAATCTATAACTAGTGTCTCAGGAATAGTTCAAAACATAGTGAGTAAGAAGAGTCAGTCTGCTTGTACTTAAGTCAGCATTGTGCCTTTTCTATTTAATTCCGATGCAATTTCTGTGTTTTAACGTCAATAAGAAGGTCAGAGGGATACAATAAACCTGAAGTGAAGCGTCGGAATCTATAACTAGTATCACAGGGATGGTTCAAAACGTGGACAGTAGGAAGAGTCAGTCTTCTTGTACTTAAGTCGGCATTGTGCGTTTTGTATTTAATTCCGATGCTATTTCTGTGTTTCATTGCCAACAAGAAGGTCAGAGGGATACAGTAAACCTGAATTGAAGCATCGGAATGTATAACTAGTGTTACAGGAATGATTCAAACAATAGACAGTAGGAAGAGTCAGTGTTCTTGTACTTGAGTCGGCATTGTGCCTTTTCTATTTAATTCCGATGCAAATTCTGTGTTTCGTCGACAATAAGAAGGTCCAAGGGATACAGTCAACCTGAAGTGAAGAATCGGAATCTATTACTAGTGTCACAGGAATGGTTCAAAACATAGACAGTGGGAAGAGTCAGTTTCCTTGTACATAAGTCGGCATTGTGCCTTTTCTATTTCATTACGATGCAATTTCTGTGTTTCATCGTCAATGAGAAGGTCAGAGGGATACAGTACACCTACAGTGAAGCATCGGAATCTATAACTAGTGTCACAGGAATGGTTCAAAACATAGACAGTAAGATGAGTCAGTCTTCTTGTACTTAAGTCGGCATTGTGCATTTTCTATTTAATTCCGATGCAATTTCTGTGTGTCATCGTCAATAATAAAGTCCAAGGGATATAGTAAACCTGAAGTGAAGAATCGGAATCTATAACTTGTGTCACAGGAATGGTTCAAATCATAGACAGTAGGGAGAGTCAGTCTTCTTGTACTTAAGTCGCATTGTGCATTTTGTATTTAATTCCGATGCAACTTCTGTGTTTCATCGTCAATAAGAAGGTCAGAGGGATACAGTAAACATTAAGTGAAGCATCGGAATGTATAACTAGTGACACAGGAATGGTTCAAAACATAGACAGTAGGAAGAGTCAGTCCTCTTGTACTTAAGTCGTCATTGTGCCTTTTGTATTTAATTCCGATGCAATTTCTGTGTTGCATCGTCAACAAGAAGGTCCAAGGGATACAGTAAACCTGAAGTAAAGCATCGGAATCTATAACTAGAGTCACAGGGATGGTTCAAAGCATATTCAGTAGGAAGAGTCAGTCTTGTTGTACTTAAGTCGGCATTGTGCGTTTTGTATTTAATTCCGATGCTATTTCTGTGTTTCATCGTCAATGAGAAGGTCAGAGGGATACAGTGAGACTGATGTGAGGCATCAGAATCTATAACTATTGTCACAGGAATGGTTCAAAACATAGACAGTAAGAAGAGTCACTTTTACCTGTACTTAAGTCGGCATTGTGCCTGTTGTATTTAATCCCGATGCAATTTCTGTGTTTCATCGTCAATAAGAAGGTCCACTGATACAGTACACCTGAAGTGAAGCATCGGAATCTATAACTAGTGTCACAAGAATGGTTCAAATCATAGACAGTAAGAAGAGTCAGTCTTCTTGTACTTAAGTCGGCATAGTGCCTTTTCTATTTAATTCCGATGCAATTTTTGTGTTTCATTATCAAGAAGAAGGTCAGAGCGATACTGCAAACCTGAAGTGAAGCATCAGAATGTATAACTAGTGTCACAGGAATGTTTCAAACATAGACAGTAGGAAGAGTCAGTCTTCTTGTACTTGTGTCGGCATTGTGCCATTTGTATTTAATTCCGATGCAATTTCTGAGTTTCATCGTCAATAAGAATGTCAGAGGGATACAGTAAACCTGAAGTGAAGCATCGGAATCTATAACTAGCGTCACAGGAATGGTTCAAAACACAGACAGTAGGAAGAGTCAGTATTCTTGTACTTAAGTCGGCATTGTGCCTTTTGTATTTAATTCCGATGCAATTTCTCTGTTTCATCGTAAATAAGAAAGTCAGAGGGATACAGTAAACCTGAAGGGAAGCATCGGAATCTAAAACTGGTCTCTCAGGAAAGGCTCAAAGCATAGAGAGTAAGAAGAGCCAGTCATCTATTATTTGAGTCGGCATTGTGCCTTTTGTATTTAATTCCGATGCAATTTCTAAGTTTCATCGTCAATTACAAGGTCAGACGGATACAGTACACCTGAAGTGAAGCATCGGAATCTGTAACTAGTGTCACAGGAATGGTTAAAAACATTGACAGTAAGAAGAGTCAGTCTTCTTGTACTTAAGTCGGCACTGTTCCTTTTGTATTTAATTCCGATGCAATTTCTGTGCTTCATCGCCAATAAGACGTTCCAAGTGATACAGTAATCCCAAAGTGTAGCATCGGAATCTATAACTAGTGTCTCAGGAATAGTTCAAAACATTGTGAGTAAGATGAGTCAGTCTGCTTGTACTTAAGTCAGCATTGTGCCTTTTCTATTTAATTCCGATGCAATTTCTGTTTTTTAACGTCAATAAGAAGGTCCAAGGGATGCAGTAAACCTGAAGTGAAGCATCGGAATCTGTAACTAGTGTCACAGGAATGGTTAAAAACATTGACAGTAAGAAGAGTCAGTCTTCTTGTACTTATGTCGACATTGTGCCTTTTGTACTTAATTCTGATGCAATTTCTGTGTTTCATCGTCAATAAGAAGGTCCAAGGGATACAGTAAACCTGAGGTGAAGCATAGGAATCTATAACAAGAGTCGTAGGAATGGTTCAAAAAATAGACAGTAGGAAGTGTCAGTCTTCTTCTACTTTTCTCAGCATTGTGCCTTTTGTATTTAATTCCGATGCAATTTCTGTGTTTCATCGTCAATAAGAAGGTCCAAGTGATACAGTAAACCTAAAGTGAAGCATCGGAATCTATAACTAGTGTCACAGGAATGGTTCGAAACATAGGCAGTAAGAAGAGTCAGTCTTCTTGTACTTAAGTCGGCATTGTGCCTTACCTAAGTAATTCCGATGCAATTTCTGTGTTTCGTCGTCAATAAGAAGGTCCAAGGGATGCAGTAAACCTGAAGTGAAGCATCGGAATCTATAACTAGTGTCACAGGAATGGTTCAAAACATAGACAGTAAGAAGAGTCAGTCTTCTTGTACTTAAGTCGGCATTGTGCATTTTCTATTTAATTCCGATGCAATTTCTGTGTGTCATCGTCAATAATAAAGTCCAAGGGATATAGTAAACCTGAAGTGAAGAATCGGAATCTATAACTAGTGTCACAGGAATAGTTCAAAACATAGACAGAAGGATGAGTCGGTCTTCTTGTACGTAAGTCGGCATTGTGCCTTTTGTATTTAATTCCGATGCAATTTCTGTGTTTCGTCGTCAATAAGAAGGTCAGAGGGCTACAGTAAACCTGAAGTGAGGCATCGGAAACTATAACTAGTGTCACAGGAATTGTTCAAAACATAGTCAGTAAGAAGGGTCAGTCTTCTTGTACTTAAGTCGGCATGGTACCTTTTGTATTTAATTCTGATGCAATTTCTGTGTTTCATCGTCAATAAGTAGGTCCATTGGATACAGTAAACATATTGTGAAGCATCAGGATCTATAACTAGTGTCACAGGAATGGTTCAAAACAAAGTCAGTAAGAAGAGTCAGTCCTCTTGTACTTAAGTCGGCATTGTGCCTTTTCTATTTAATTCCGATGCAATTTCTGTGTTTCGTCATCAATAAGAAGGTTCAAGGGATACAGTAAACCTGAAGTGATGCATCGGAATCTAATACCGGTCTCACAGGAAAGGTTCATAGCATAGAGAGTGAGAAGAGCAAGTCATCTTTTATATGAGTCGGCATTGTGCCATTTGTATTTAATTCCGATGTAATTTCTGTGTTTCATCGTCAATAAGAAGGTCAGAGGGCTAAAGTAAACCTGAAGTGAAGCATCGTAATCTATAGCTAGTGTCACAGGAATGGTTCAAAACGGAGACAGTAGGAAGAGTGGTCATCTTGTACTTAAGTCGGCATTATGCCTTTTGTATTTCATTCCGATGCAACTTCTGTGTTTCACCGTCAATAAGAAGGTCCAAGGGATACAGTAAACCTGAAGTGAGGCATCGGAATCTATAACTAGTGTCACAGGAATGGTTCCAAACATAGACAGTAAGAAGAGTCAGTTTCCTTGTACTTAAGTTGGCATTGTGCCTTTTCTGTTTAATTCCGATGCAATTTCTGTCTTTCATTCTCAATAAGAAGGTCCAAGGGATACAATAAACCTGAAGTGAAGCATCGGAATCTATAACTACTGTCACAGGAATTGTTCAAAACATAGACAGTAAGAAGAGACAGTCTTCTTGTACTTAAGTCGGCATTGTGCCTTTTGTATTTTTATTCCGATGCGATTTCTGTGTTTCATCGTCAATAAGAAGTTCCAAGTGATACAGTAAACCTAAGGTGAAGCATCGGAAACTATAACTAGTGTCACCGGAATGGTTCAAAACATAGACAGTAAGAAGAGTCAGTCTTCTTGTACTTAAGTCGGCATTGTGCCTTTTGTATTTAATTCCGATGCAATATCTGTGATTCATCGTCAATAAGTAGGTCCAAGGGATACAATAAACATATTGTGAAGCATCGGAATCTAAAACTGCACTCACAGGAAATGTTCACAACATAGTCAGAAAGAAGAGACAGTCTTCTTGTACTTAAGTCGGCATTGTGCCTTTTGTATTCAATTCCGATGCAATTTCTGTGTTTCGTCGTCAATAAGAAGGTCAGAGGGCTACAGTAAACCTGAAGTGAAGCATCAGAATCTATAGCTAGTGTCACAGGAATGGTTCAAAGCAGAGACAGTAGGAAGAGTCAGTCTTCTTGTACTTAAGTCGGCATTGTGCCTTTTCTATTTAGTTCCGATACAAATTCTGTGTTTCATCGTCAATAAGAAGGTCCAAGGGATACAGTAAGCCTGAAGTGAAGCGTCGGAATCTATAACTAGTATCACAGGGATGGTTCAAAACGTGGACAGTAGGAAGAGTCAGTCTTGTTGTACTTAAGTCGGCATTGTGCGTTTTGTATTTAATTCCGATGCTATTTCTGTGTTTCATCGTCAATGAGAAGGTCAGAGGGATACAGTGAGACTGATGTGAGGCATCAGAATCTATAACTATTGTCACAGGAATGGTTCAAAACATAGACAGTAAGAAGAGTCACTTTTACCTGTACTTAAGTCGGCATTGTGCCTGTTGTATTTAATCCCGATGCAATTTCTGTGTTTCATCGTCAATAAGAAGGTCCACTGATACAGTACACCTGAAGTGAAGCATCGGAATCTATAACTAGTGTCACAAGAATGGTTCAAATCATAGACAGTAAGAAGAGTCAGTCTTCTTGTACTTATGTCGGCATAGTGCCTTTTCTATTTAATTCCGATGCAATTTTTGTGTTTCATTATCAAGAAGAAGGTCAGAGCGATACTGCAAACCTGAAGTGAAGCATCAGAATGTATAACTAGTGTCACAGGAATGTTTCAAACATAGACAGTAGGAAGAGTCAGTCTTCTTGTACTTGTGTCGGCATTGTGCCATTTGTATTTAATTCCGATGCAATTTCTGAGTTTCATCGTCAATAAGAATGTCAGAGGGATACAGTAAACCTGAAGTGAAGCATCGGAAACTATAACTAGCGTCACAGGAATGGTTCAAAACACAGACAGTAGGAAGAGTCAGTATTCTTGTACTTAAGTCGGCATTGTGCCTTTTGTATTTAATTCCGATGCAATTTCTCTGTTTCATCGTAAATAAGAAAGTCAGAGGGATACAGTAAACCTGAAGGGAAGCATCGGAATCTAAAACTGGTCTCTCAGGAAAGGCTCAAAGCATAGAGAGTAAGAAGAGCCAGTCATCTATTATTTGAGTCGGCATTGTGCCTTTTGTATTTAATTCCGATGCAATTTCTAAGTTTCATCGTCAATTACAAGGTCAGACGGATACAGTACACCTGAAGTGAAGCATCGGAATCTGTAACTAGTGTCACAGGAATGGTTAAAAACATTGACAGTAAGAAGAGTCAGTCTTCTTGTACTTAAGTCGGCACTGTGCCTTTTGTATTTAATTCCGATGCAATTTCTGTGCTTCATCGCCAATAAGACGTTCCAAGTGATACAGTAATCCCAAAGTGTAGCATCGGAATCTATAACTAGTGTCTCAGGAATAGTTCAAAACATTGTGAGTAAGATGAGTCAGTCTGCTTGTACTTAAGTCAGCATTGTGCCTTTTCTATTTAATTCCGATGCAATTTCTGTTTTTTAACGTCAATAAGAAGGTCCAAGGGATGCAGTAAACCTGAAGTGAAGCATCGGAATCTGTAACTAGTGTCACAGGAATGGTTAAAAACATTGACAGTAAGAAGAGTCAGTCTTCTTGTACTTATGTCGACATTGTGCCTTTTGTATTTAATTCTGATGCAATTTCTGTGTTTCATCGTCAATAAGAAGGTCCAAGGGATACAGTAAACCTGAGGTGAAGCATAGGAATCTATAACAAGAGTCGTAGGAATGGTTCAAAAAATAGACAGTAGGAAGTGTCAGTCTTCTTTTACTTTACTCAGCATTGTGCCTTTTGTATTTAATTCCGATGCAATTTCTGTGTTTCATCGTCAATAAGAAGGTCCAAGTGATACAGTAAACCTAAAGTGAAGCATCGGAATCTATAACTAGTGTCACAGGAATGGTTCGAAACATAGGCAGTAAGAAGAGTCAGTCTTCTTGTACTTAAGTCGGCATTGTGCCTTACCTAAGTAATTCCGATGCAATTTCTGTGTTTCGTCGTCAATAAGAAGGTCCAAGGGATGCAGTAAACCTGAAGTGAAGCATCGGAATCTATAACTAGTGTCACAGGAATGGTTCAAAACATAGACAGTAAGAAGAGTCAGTCTTCTTGTACTTAAGTCGGCATTGTGCATTTTCTATTTAATTCCGATGCAATTTCTGTGTGTCATCGTCAATAATAAAGTCCAAGGGATATAGTAAACCTGAAGTGAAGAATCGGAATCTATAACTAGTGTCACAGGAATAGTTCAAAACATAGACAGAAGGATGAGTCGGTCTTCTTGTACGTAAGTCGGCATTGTGCCTTTTGTATTTAATTCCGATGCAATTTCTGTGTTTCGTCGTCAATAAGAAGGTCAGAGGGCTACAGTAAACCTGAAGTGAGGCATCGGAAACTATAACTAGTGTCACAGGAATGGTTCAAAACAAAGTCAGTAAGAAGAGTCAGTCCTCTTGTACTTAAGTCGGCATTGTGCCTTTTCTATTTAATTCCGATGCAATTTCTGTGTTTCGTCATCAATAAGAAGGTTCAAGGGATACAGTAAACCTGAAGTGATGCATCGGAATCTAATACCGGTCTCACAGGAAAGGTTCATAGCATAGAGAGTGAGAAGAGCAAGTCATCTTTTATATGAGTCGGCATTGTGCCATTTGTATTTAATTCCGATGTAATTTCTGTGTTTCATCGTCAATAAGAAGGTCAGAGGGCTAAAGTAAACCTGAAGTGAAGCATCGTAATCTATAGCTAGTGTCACAGGAATGGTTCAAAACGGAGACAGTAGGAAGAGTGGTCATCTTGTACTTAAGTCGGCATTATGCCTTTTGTATTTCATTCCGATGCAACTTCTGTGTTTCACCGTCAATAAGAAGGTCCAAGGGATACAGTAAACCTGAAGTGAGGCATCGGAATCTATAACTAGTGTCACAGGAATGGTTCCAAACATAGACAGTAAGAAGAGTCAGTTTCCTTGTACTTAAGTTGGCATTGTGCCTTTTCTGTTTAATTCCGATGCAATTTCTGTCTTTCATTCTCAATAAGAAGGTCCAAGGGATACAATAAACCTGAAGTGAAGCATCGGAATCTATAACTACTGTCACAGGAATTGTTCAAAACATAGACAGTAAGAAGAGACAGTCTTCTTGTACTTAAGTCGGCATTGTGCCTTTTGTATTTTTATTCCGATGCGATTTCTGTGTTTCATCGTCAATAAGAAGTTCCAAGTGATACAGTAAACCTAAGGTGAAGCATCGGAAACTATAACTAGTGTCACCGGAATGGTTCAAAACATAGACAGTAAGAAGAGTCAGTCTTCTTGTACTTAAGTCGGCATTGTGCCTTTTGTATTTAATTCCGATGCAATATCTGTGATTCATCGTCAATAAGTAGGTCCAAGGGATACAATAAACATATTGTGAAGCATCGGAATCTGAAACTGCACTCACAGGAAATGTTCACAACATAGTCAGAAAGAAGAGACAGTCTTCTCGTACTTAAGTCGGCATTGTGCCTTTTGTATTCAATTCCGATGCAATTTCTGTGTTTCGTCGTCAATAAGAAGGTCAGAGGGCTACAGTAAACCTGAAGTGAAGCATCAGAATCTATAGCTAGTGTCACAGGAATGGTTCAAAGCAGAGACAGTAGGAAGAGTCAGTCTTCTTGTACTTAAGTCGGCATTGTGCCTTTTCTATTTAATTCCGATGCAAATTCTGTGTTTCATCGTCAATAAGAAGGTCCAAGGGATACAGTAAGCCTGAAGTTGAGCATCGGAATCTATAACTAGTGTCACAGCAATGGTTCAAAACATAGACAGTAAGAAAAGTCAGTCTTCCTGTACTTAAGTCGGCATTGTGCCTTTTCTATTTAATTCCGATGCAATTTCTGTGTTTCATCATCTAGAAGGAGGTCAGAGAGAAACAGAAAACCTGAAGTGAAGCATCGGAATCTATAACAAGTGTCACAGGAATGGTTCAAAAAGTAGACAGTGGGAAGAGTCAGTCTTCTTGTGCTTAAGTCGGCATTGTGCCTTTTGTATTTAATTCCGATGCAATTTCTGTGTTTCATCGTCAATAAGAAGGTCCAAGGGATACTGTAAACCTGAAGTGAGGCATCGGAATCTATAAGTAGTGTCACAGGAATGGTTCAAATCATAGACAGTAGGAAGAGTAAGTCTTCTTGTACTCAAGTCGGCATGGTGCCTTTTGTATTTAATTCCGATGCAATTTATGTGTTTCATCGTCAATAAGAAGGTCCAAGGGATACAGTAAACATATTGTGAAGCATCGGAATCTAAAACTGGTCACACAGGAAATGTTCAAAACATAGCCGGTAAGAAGAGTCAGTTCTCTTGTACTTAAGTCGGCATTGTGGCTTTTCTTTTTAATTCCGATGCAATTTCTGTGTTTCGTCGTCAATAAGAATGTCCAAGGGATACAGTAAACCTGAAGTGAAGCATCGGAATCTATAACTAGTGTCACAGGAATGGTTTAAAACATAGAGAGTTGGAAGAGTCAGTCTTCTTGTACTTAAGTCGGCATTGTGCCTTTTCTATTTAATTCCGATGCAGTTTCTGTGTTTCGTCGTCTATGAGAAGGTGCAAGGGATACAGTAAACCTGAAGTGAAGCATCGGAATCTATAACTAGTGTCACGGGGATGGTTCAAAACATAAACAGAAGGTTGAGTCAGTCTTCTTGTACGCAAGTCGGCATTGTCCCTTTTGTATTTAATTCCGATGCACTTTCTGTGTTTCATCGTCAATAAGAATGTCAGAGGGGGACAGTAAACCTGAAGTGTAGCATCGGAATCTATAACTAGTATCACGGGAATGGTTTAAAACATAGAGATTAGGAAGAGTCAGTCCTCTTATACTTTAGTCGGCGTTGTGCATTTTCTATTTAATTCCGATGCAGTTTCTGTGTTTCGTCGTCAATGAGAAGGTGCAAGGGATACAGTAAACCTGAAGTGAAGCATCGGAATGTATAACTAGTGTCACAGGAATGGTTCATATCATAGACAGTAGGAAGTGTTAGATTTCTAGTACTTGAATCGTTATTGTGCCTTTTGTATTTAGTTCCGATGCAATGTCTGTGTTTCATCGTCAATAAGAAGGTCCAAGTGATACAGTAAACCTAAAGTGAAGCATCGGAAAGTATAACTAGTGTCACCGGAATGGTTCAAAGCATAGACAGTAAGAAGAGTCAGTCTTCTTGTACTTAAGTCGTCATTGTGCCTTTTGTATTTAATTCCGATGCAATTTCTGTGTTTCATCGTAACTAAGAATGTCAGAGGGATACAGTAAACCTGAAGTGAAGCATCGGAATCTGTAACTAGTGTCACAGGAATGGTTCTAAACATAGGCAGTAAGAAGAGTCAGTCTTCTTGTACTTAAGTCGGCATTGTGCCTTTTCTATTTAATTCCGATGCAATTTCTGTGTTTCATCATCTAGAAGAAGGTCAGAGAGAAACAGAAAACCTGAAGTGAAGCATCGGAATCTATAACAAGTGTCACAGGAATGGTTCAAAAAGTAGACAGTGGGAAGAGTCAGTCTTCTTGTACTAAAGTCGGCATTGTGCCTCTTGTATTTAATTCCGATGCAATTTCTGTGTTTCATCGTCAATAAGAAGGTCCAAGGGATACAATAAACATATTGTGAAGCATCGGAATCTAAAACTGGTCTCACAGGAAAGGTTCATAGCATAGAGAGTGAGAAGACCCAGTCATCTTGTATTTGAGAGGCATTGTGCCTTTTGTATTTAAATCCTATGCAATTTCTGTGTTTCGTCGACAATAAGATGGTCAGAGGGCTACAGTAAACCTGAAGTGAAGCATTGGAATCTATAGCTAGTGTCACAGGATTGGTTCAAAAAGTAGACAGTGGGAAGAGTCAGTCTTCTTGTACTTAAGTCGGCATTGTGACTTTTGTATTTAATTCCGATGCAATATCTGTGTTTCATCGTCAATAAGAAGGTCCAAGGGATACAATAAACATATTGTGAAGCATCGGAATCTAAAACTGGACTCACAGGAAATGTTCACAACATAGTCAGAAAGAAGAGACAGTCTTCTTGTACTTAAGACGGCATTGTGCCTTTTGTATTTAATTCCGATGCAATTTCTGTGTTTCGTCGTCAATAAGAAGGTCAGAGGGCTACAGTAAACCTGAAGTGAAGCATCGGAATCTATAGCTAGTGTCACAGGAATGGTTCAAAACAGAGACAGTAGGAAAAGTCAGTCTTCTTGTACTTAAGTCGGCATTGTGCCTTTTCTATTTATTCCGATGCAAATTCTGTGTTTCGTCGTCAATACGAAGGTCCAAGGGATACAGTAAACCTGAAGTGAAGCATCGGAATCTATAACTAGTGTCACAGGAATGGTTCAAAACATAGACAGTAAGAAAAGTCAGTCTTCTTGTACTTAAGTCGGTATTGTGCCGTTTCTATTCAATTCCGATGCTATTTCTGTGTTTCATCATCAAGAATAAGGTCAGAGGGATACAGTAAACCTGAAGTGAAGCATCGGAATGTATAACTAGTGTCACAGGAATGGTTCAAAACGTAGACAGTAGGAAGAGTCAGTTCTCTTGTACTTGAGTCGGCATTGTGCCTTTTGTATTTAATTCCGATGCAATTTCTGTGTTTCATCGTAACTAAGAAGGTCAGAGGGATACAGTAAACCTGAAGTGAAGCATCGGAATCTGTAACTAGTGTCACAGGAATGGTTCTAAACATAGAGATTAGGAAGAGTCAGTCCTCTTATACTTTAGTCGGCGTTGTGCCTTTTCTATTTAATTCCGATGCAGTTTCTGTGTTTCGTCGTCAATGAGAAGGTGCAAGGGACACAGTAAACATATTGTGAAGCATCGGAATCTAAAACTGGTCTCACAGGAAAGGTTCATAGCATAGAGAGTGAGAAGAGCCAGTCATCTTGTATTTGAGTGGCATTGTGCCTTTTGTATTTAAATCCTATGCAATTTCTGTGTTTCGTCGACAATAAGAAGGTCAGAGGGCTACAGTAAATCTGAAGTGAAGCATCGGAATCTATAGCTAGTGTCACGGGAATGGTTCAAAACATAGACAGAAGGTTGAGTCAGTCTTCTTGTACGCAAGTCGGCATTGTGCCTTTTGTATTTAATTCCGATGCAATTTCTGTGTTTCATCGTCAATAAGAATGGCAGAGGGATACAGTAAACCTGAAGTGTAGCATCGGAATCTATAACTAGTATCACGGGAATGGTTCAAAACATAGAGATTAGGAAGAGTCAGTCCTCTTATACTTTAGTCGGCGTTGTGCCTTTTCTATTTAATTCCGATGCAGTTTCTGTGTTTCGTCGTCAATGAGACGGTGCAAGGGATACAGTAAACCTGAAGTGAAGCATCGGAATGTATAACTAGTGTCACAGGAATGGTTCATATCATAGACAGTAGGAAGTGTCAGATTTCTAGTACTTGAGTCGTTATTGTGCCTTTTGTATTTAATTCCGATGCAATGTCTGTGTTTCATCGTCAATAAGAAGGTCCAAGTGATACAGTAAACCTAAAGTGAAGCATCGGAAACTATAACTAGTGTCACCGGAATGGTTCAAATCATAGACAGTAAGAAGAGTCAGTCTTCTTGTACTTAAGTCTTCATTGTGCCTTTTGTATTTAATTCCGATGCAATTTCTGTGTTTCATCGTAACTAAGAAGGTCAGAGGGATACAGTAAACCTGAAGTGAAGCATCGGAATCTGTAACTAGTGTCTCAGGAATGGTTCTAAACATAGGCAGTAAGAAGAGTCAGTCTTCTTGTACGCAAGTCGGCATTGTGACTTTTGTATTCAATTCCGATGCAATATCTGTGTTTCATCGTCAATAAGAAGGTCCAAGGGATACAATAAACATATTGTGAAGCATCGGAATCTAAAACTGGACTCACGGGAAATGTTCACTACATAGTCAGAAAGAAGAGACAATCTTCTTGTACTTAAGACGGCATTGTGCCTTTTGTATTTAATTCCGATGCAATTTCTGTGTTTCGTCGTCAATAAGAAGGTCAGAGGGATACAGTAAACCTGAAGTGAAGCATCGGAATCTATAACTAGTGTCACAGGAATGGTTCAAAACATAGACAGTAAGAAAAGTCAGTCTTCTTGTACTTAAGTCGGCATTGTGCCTTTTCTATTTAATTCCGATGCTATTTCTGTGTTTCATCATCAAGAATAAGGTCAGAGGGATACAGTAAACCTGAAGTGAAGCATCGGAATGTATAACTAGTGTCACAGGAATGGTTCAAAACGTAGACAGTAGGAAGAGTCAGTTCTCTTGTACTTGAGTCGGCATTGTGCCTTTTGTATTTAATTCCGATGCAATTTCTGTGTTTCATCGTCAATAATAAGGTCAGAGGGATACGGTAACCCTGAAGTGAAGCATCGGAATCTATAACAAGTGTCACAGGAATGGTTAAAAAAATAGACAGTAGGAAGAGTCAGTCTTCTTGTACTAAAGGCGTCATTGTGAATTTTGTATTTCATGGCGATGCAATTTCTGTGTTTCATCGTCAATAAGAAGGTCCAAGGGATACAGTAAACCTGAAGTGAGGCATCGGAATCTACAACTAGTGTCACAGGAATTGTTCAAAACATAGACAGTAGGAAGAGTAAGTCTTCTAGTACTTAAGTCGGCATTGTGCTTTTGTATTTAATTCCGATGCAATTTCTGTGTTTCATCATCAATAAGAAGGTCGAAGGGATACAGTAAACCTGATGTGAGGCATCGGAATCTATAACTAGTGTCACAGGAATGGTTCAAATCATAACCAGTAAGAAGAGTCAGTCTTCTTGTACTTAAGTCGGCATTGTGCCTTCTGTATTTAATTGCGATGCAATTTCTGTGTTTCATCGTCAATAAGAATTTCCAAGGGATACAGTAAACATATTATGAAGCATCGGAATCTAAAACTGGTCTCACAGGAAAGGTTCATAGCATAGAGAGTGAGAAGAGCCAGTCATCTTGTATTTGAGTGGCATTGTGCCTTTTGTATTTAAATCCTTTGCAATTTCTGTGTTTCGACGACAATAAGAAGGTCAGAGGGCTACAGTAAACCTGAAGTGAAGCATCGGAATCTATAGCTATTGTCACAGGAATGGTTCAAAACAGAGACAGTGGGAAGAGTCAGTCTTCTTGTACTTAAGTCGGCATTGTGCCTTTTCTATTTAATTCCGATGCAAATTCTGTGTTTCGTCGTCAATAAGAAGGTCCAAGGGATACAGTAAACCTGAACCGAAGCATCGGAATCTATAACTAGTGTCACAGGAATGGTTCAAAACATAGACAGTAAGAAAAGTCAGTCTTCCTGTACTTTAGTCGGCATTGTGACTTTTCAATTTAATTCCAATGCAATTTCTGTGTTTCATCGTCAATAAGAAGGTCCAAGGGATACAGTAAACCTGAAGTGAGGCATCGGAATCTATAACTAGTGTCACAGGAATTGTTCAAAACATAGACAGTAGGAAGAGTAAGTCTTCTAGTACTTAAGTCGGCATTGTGCTTTTGTATTTAATTCTGATGCAATTTCTGTGTTTCATCATCAATACGAAGGTCCAAGGAATACAGTAAACCTGAAGTGAGGCATCGGAATCTGTAACTAGTGTCACAGGAATGGTTCAAATCATAGACAGTAAGAAGAGTCAGTCTTCTTGTACTTAAGTCGGCATTGTGCCTTTTGTATTTACTTCCGATGAAATTTCTGTGTTTCATGGTAACTAAGAAGGTCAGAGGGATACAGTAAACCTGAAGTGAAGCATCGGAATCTGTAACTAGTGTCACAGGAATGGTTCTAAACATAGAGATTAGGAAGGGTCAGTCCTCTTATTCTTTAGTCGGCGTTGTGGCTTTTCTATTTAATTCCGATGCAGTTTCTGTGTTTCGTCGTCAATGAGAAGGTGCAAGGGATACAGTAAACATATTGTGAAGCATCAGAATCTAAAACTGGTCTCAATGGAAAGGTTCATAGCATAGAGAGTGAGAAGAGCCAGTCATCTTGTATTTGAGTGGCATTGTGCCTTTTGTATTTAAATACTATGCAATTTCTGTGTTTCGTCGACAATAAGAAGGTCAGAGGGCTACAGTAAACCTGAAGTGAAGCATCGGAATCTATAGCTAGTGTCACGGGAATGGTTCAAAACATAGACAGAAGGTTGAGTCAGTCTTCTTGTACGCAAGTCGGCATTGTGCCTTTTGTATTTAATTCCGATGCAATTTCTGTGTTTCATCGTCAATAAGAATGTCAGAGGGACACAGTAAACCTGAAGTGTAGCATCGGAATCTATAAATAGTATCACGGGAATGGTTCAAAACATAGAGATTAGGAAGAGTCAGTCCTCTTATACTTTAGTCGGCGTTGTGCCTTTTCTATTTAATTCCGATGCAGTTTCTGTGTTTCGTCGTCAATGAGAAGGTGCAAGGGATACAGTAAACCTGAAGTGAAGCATCGGAATGTATAACTAGTGTCACAGGAATGGTTCATATCATAGACAGTAGGAAGTGTCAGATTTCTAGTACTTGAGTCGTTATTGTGCCTTTTGTATTTAATTCCGATGCAATGTCTGTGTTTCATCGTCAATAAGAAGGTCCAAGTGATACAATAAACCTAAGGTGAAGCATCGGAAACTATAACTAGTGTCACCGGAATGGTTCAAATCATAGACAGTAAGAAGAGTCAGTATTCTTGTACTTAGGTCTTCATTGTGCCTTTTGTATTTAATTCCGACGCAATTTCTGTGTTTCATCGTAACTAAGAAGGTCAGAGGGATACAGTAAACCTGAAGTGAAGCATCGGAATCTGTAACTAGTGTCTCAGGAATGGTTCTAAACATAGGCAGTAAGAAGAGTCAGTCTTCTTGTACGCAAGTCGGCATTGTGACTTTTGTATTCAATTCCGATGCAATATCTGTGTTTCATCGTCAATAAGAAGGTCCAAGGGATACAATAAACATATTGTGAAGCATCGGAATCTAAAACTGGACTCACGGGAAATGTTCACTACATAGTCAGAAAGAAGAGACATTCTTCTTGTACTTAAGACGGCATTGTGCCTTTTGTATTTAATTCCGATGCAATTTCTGTGTTTCGTCGTCAATAAGAAGGTCAGAGGGCTACAGTAAACCTGAAGTTAAGCATCGTAATCTATAGCTAGTGTCACAGGAATGGTTCAAAACAGAGACAGTAGGAAGAGTCAGTCTTCTTGTACTTAAGTCGGCATTGTGCCTTTTCTATTTATTCCGATGCAAATTCTGTGTTTCGTCGTCAATAAGAAGGTCCAAGGGATACAGTAAACCTGAAGTGAAGCATCGGAATCTATAACTAGTGTCACAGGAATGGTTCAAAACATAGACAGTAAGAAAAGTCAGTCTTCCTGTACTTTAGTCGGCATTGTGACTTTTCAATTTAATTCCGATGCAATTTCTGTGTTTCATCGTCAATAAGAAGGTCCAAGGGATACAGTAAACCTGAAGTGAGGCATCGGAATCTATAACTAGTGTCACAGGAATTGTTCAAAACATAGACAGTAGGAAGAGTAGGTCTTCTAGTACTTAAGTCGGCATTGTGCTTTTGTATTTAATTCTGATGCAATTTCTGTGTTTCATCATCAATACGAAGGTCCAAGGAATACAGTAAACCTGAAGTGAGGCATCGGAATCTGTAACTAGTGTCACAGGAATGGTTCAAATCATAGACAGTAAGAAGAGTCAGTCTTCTTGTACTTAAGTCGGCATTGAGCCTTTTGTATTTAATTCCGATGAAATTTCTGTGTTTCATGGTAACTAAGAAGGTCAGAGGGATACAGTAAACCTGAAGTGAAGCATCGGAATCTGTAACTAGTGTCACAGGAATGGTTCTAAACATAGAGATTAGGAAGGGTCAGTCCTCTTATTCTTTAGTCGGCGTTGTGCCTTTTCTATTTAATTCCGATGCAGTTTCTGTGTTTCGTCGTCAATGAGAAGGTGCTAGGGATACAGTAAACATATTGTGAAGCATCGGAGTCTAAAACTGGTCTCACAGGAAAGGTTCATAGCATAGAGAGTGAGAAGAGCCAGTCATCTTGTATTTGAGTGGCATTGTGCCTTTTGTATTTAAATACTATGCAATTTCTGTGTTTCGTCGACAATAAGAAGGTCAGAGGGCTACAGTAAACCTGAAGTGAAGCATCGGAATCTATAGCTAGTGTCACGGGAATGGTTCAAAACATAGACAGAAGGTTGAGTCAGTCTTCTTGTACGCAAGTCGGCATTGTGCCTTTTGTATTTAATTCCGATGCAATTTCTGTGTTTCATCGTCAATATGAATGTCAGAGGGATACAGTAAACCTGAAGTGTAGCATGGGAATCTATAACTAGTATCACGGGAATGGTTCAAAACATAGAGATTAGGAAGAGTCAGTCCTCTTATACTTTAGTCGGCGTTGTGCCTTTTCTATTTAATTCCGATGCAGTTTCTGTGTTTCGTCGTCAATGAGAAGGTGCAAGGGATACAGTAAACCTGAAGTGAAGCATCGGAATGTATAACTAGTGTCACAGGAATGGTTCATATCATAGACAGTAGGAAGTGTCAGATTTCTAGTACTTGAGTCGTTATTGTGCCTTTTGTATTTAATTCCGATGCAATGTCTGTGTTTCATCGTCAATAAGATGGTCCAAGTGATACAGTAAACCTAAAGTGAAGCATCGGAAACTATAACTAGTGTCACCGGAATGGTTCAAATCATAGACAGTAAGAAGAGTCAGTCTTCTTGTACTTAAGTCGGCATTGTGCCTTTTGTATTTAATTGCGATGCAATTTCTGTGTTTCATCGTAACTAAGAAGGTCAGAGGGATACAGTAAACCTGAATTGAAGCATCGGAAACTGTAACTAGTGTCTCAGGAATGGTTCTAAACATAGGCAGTAAGAAGAGTCAGTCTTCTTGTACTTAAGTCGGCATTGTGACTTTTGTATTTAATTCCGATGCAATATCTGTGTTTCATCGTCAATAAGAAGGTCCAAGGGATACAGTAAACCTGAAGTGAGGCATCGGAATCTATAACTAGTGTCACAGGAATTGTTCAAAACATGGACAGTAGGAAGAGTAAGTCTTCTAGTACTTAAGTCGGCATTGTGCTTTTGTATTTAATTCTGATGCAATTTCTGTGTTTCGTCATCAATACGAAGGTCCAAGGAATACAGTAAACCTGAAGTGAGGCATCGGAAACTATAACTAGTGTCACCGGAATGGTTCAAATCATAGACAGTAAGAAGAGTCAGTCTTCTTGTACTTAAGTCGGCATTGTGCCTTTTCTATTTATTCCGATGCAAATTCTGTGTTTCGTCGTCAATAAGAAGGTCCAAGGGATACAGTAAACCTGAAGTGAAGCATAGGAATCTATAACTAGTGTCACAGGAATGGTTCAAAACATAGACAGTAAGAAAAGTCAGTCTTCTTGTACTTAAGTCGGCATTGTGCCTTTTCTATTTAATTCCGATGCTATTTCTGTGTTTCATCACCAAGAATAAGGTCAGAGGGATACAGTAAACCTGAAGTGAAGCATCGGAATGTATAACTAGTGTCACAGGAATGGTTCAAAACGTAGACAGTAGGAAGAGTCAGTTCTCTTGTACTTGAGTCGGCATTGTGCCTTTTGTATTTAATTCCGATGCAATTTCTGTGTTTCATCGTCAATAATAAGGTCAGAGGGATACGGTAACCCTGAAGTGAAGCATCGGAATCTATAACAAGTATCACAGGAATGGTTAAAAAAATAGACAGTAGGAAGAGTCAGTCTTCTTGTACTAAAGGCAGCATTGTGAATTTTGTATTTCATGGCGATGCAATTTCTGTGTTTCATCGTCAATAAGAAGGTCCAAGGGATACAGTAAACCTGAAGTGAGGCATCGGAATCTACAACTAGTGTCACAGGAATTGTTCAAAACATAGACAGTAGGAAGAGTAAGTCTTCTAGTACTTAAGTCGGCATTGTGCATTTGTATTTAATTCCGATGCAATTACTGTGTTTCATCATCAATAAGAAGGTCGAAGGGATACAGTAAACCTGATGTGAGGCATCGGAATCTATAACTAGTGTCACAGGAATGGTTCAAATCATAACCAGTAAGAAGAGTCAGTCTTCTTGTACTTAAGTCGGCATGGTGCCTTCTGTATTTAATTGCGATGCAATTTCTGTGTTTCATCGTCAATAAGAATTTCCAAGGGATACAGTAAACATATTATGAAGCATCGGAATCTAAAACTGGTCTCACAGGAAAGGTTCATAGCATAGAGAGTGAGAAGAGCCAGTCATCTTGTATTTGAGTGGCATTGTGCCTTTTGTATTTAAATCCTTTGCAATTTCTGTGTTTCGACGACAATAAGAAGGTCAGAGGGCTACAGTAAACCTGAAGTGAAGCATCGGAATCTATAGCTATTGTCACAGGAATGGTTCAAAACAGAGACAGTGGGAAGAGTCAGTCTTCTTGTACTTAAGTCGGCATTGTGCCTTTTCTATTTAATTCCGATGCAAATTCTGTGTTTCGTCGTCAATAAGAAGGTCCAAGGGATACAGTAAACCTGAACTGAAGCATCGGAATCTATAACTAGTGTCACAGGAATGGTTCAAAACATAGACAGTAAGAAAAGTCAGTCTTCCTGTACTTTAGTCGGCATTGTGACTTTTCAATTTAATTCCGATGCAATTTCTGTGTTTCATCGTCAATAAGAAGGTCCAAGGGATACAGTAAACCTGAAGTGAGGCATCGGAATCTATAACTAGTGTCACAAGAATTGTTCAAAACATAGACAGTAGGATGAGTAAGTCTTCTAGTACTTAAGTCGGCATTGTGCTTTTGTATTTAATTCTGATGCAATTTCTGTGTTTCATCATCAATACGAAGGTCCAAGGAATACAGTAAACCTGAAGTGAGGCATCGGAATCTGTAACTAGTGTCACAGGAATGGTTCAAATCATAGACAGTAAGAAGAGTCAGTCTTCTTGTACTTAAGTCGGCATTGTGCCTTTTGTATTTACTTCCGATGAAATTTCTGTGTTTCATGGTAACTAAGAAGGTCAGAGGGATACAGTAAACCTGAAGTGAAGCATCGGAATCTGTAACTAGTGTCACAGGAATGGTTCTAAACATAGAGATTAGGAAGGGTCAGTCCTCTTATTCTTTAGTCGGCGTTGTGGCTTTTCTATTTAATTCCGATGCAGTTTCTGTGTTTCGTCGTCAATGAGAAGGTGCAAGGGATACAGTAAACATATTTTGAAGCATCGGAATCTAAAACTGGTCTCAATGGAAAGGTTCATAGCATAGAGAGTGAGAAGAGCCAGTCATCTTGTATTTGAGTGGCATTGTGCCTTTTGTATTTAAATACTATGCAATTTCTGTGTTTCGTCGACAATAAGAAGGTCAGAGGGCTACAGTAAACCTGAAGTGAAGCATCGGAATCTATAGCTAGTGTCACGGGAATGGTTCAAAACATAGACAGAAGGTTGAGTCAGTCTTCTTGTACGCAAGTCGGCATTGTGCCTTTTGTATTTAATTCCGATGCAATTTCTGTGTTTCATCGTCAATAAGAATGTCAGAGGGACACAGTAAACCTGAAGTGTAGCATCGGAATCTATAAATAGTATCACGGGAATGGTTCAAAACATAGAGATTAGGAAGAGTCAGTCCTCTTATACTTTAGTCGGCGTTGTGCCTTTTCTATTTAATTCCGATGCAGTTTCTGTGTTTCGTCGTCAATGAGAAGGTGCAAGGGATACAGTAAACCTGAAGTGAAGCATCGGAATGTATAACTAGTGTCACAGGAATGGTTCATATCATAGACAGTAGGAAGTGTCAGATTTCTAGTACTTGAGTCGTTATTGTGCCTTTTGTATTTAATTCCGATGCAATGTCTGTGTTTCATCGTCAATAAGAAGGTCCAAGTGATACAGTAAACCTAAAGTGAAGCATCGGAAACTATAACTAGTGTCACCGGAATGGTTCAAATCATAGACAGTAAGAAGAGTCAGTATTCTTGTACTTAGGTCTTCATTGTGCCTTTTGTATTTAATTCCGATGCAATTTCTGTGTTTCATCGTAACTAAGAAGGTCAGAGGGATACAGTAAACCTGAAGTGAAGCATCGGAATCTGTAACTAGTGTCTCAGGAATGGTTCTAAACATAGGCAGTAAGAAGAGTCAGTCTTCTTGTACTTAAGTCGGCATTGTGACTTTTGTATTCAATTCCGATGCAATATCTGTGTTTCATCGTCAATAAGAAGGTCCAAGGGATACAATAAACATATTGTGAAGCATCGGAATCTAAAACTGGACTCACGGGAAATGTTCACTACATAGTCAGAAAGAAGAGACATTCTTCTTGTACTTAAGACGGCATTGTGCCTTTTGTATTTAATTCCGATGCAATTTCTGTGTTTCGTCGTCAATAAGAAGGTCAGAGGGCTACAGTAAACCTGAAGTGAAGCATCGGAATCTATAACTAGTGTCACAGGAATGGTTCAAAACATAGACACTAAGAAAAGTCAGTCTTCCTGTACTTTAGTCGGCATTGTGACTTTTCAATTTAATTCCGATGCAATTTCTGTGTTTCATCGTCAATAAGAAGGTCCAAGGGATACAGTAAACCTGAAGTGAGGCATCGGAATCTATAACTAGTGTCACAGGAATTGTTCAAAACATAGACAGTAGGAAGAGTAAGTCTTCTAGTACTTAAGTCGGCATTGTGCTTTTGTATTTAATTCTGATGCAATTTCTGTGTTTCATCATCAATACGAAGGTCCAAGGAATACAGTAAACCTGAAGTGAGGCATCGGAATCTGTAACTAGTGTCACAGGAATGGTTCAAATCATAGACAGTAAGAAGAGTCAGTCTTCTTGTACATAAGTCGGCATTGAGCCTTTTGTATTTAATTCCGATGAAATTTCTGTGTTTCATGGTAACTAAGAAGGTCAGAGGGATACAGTAAACCTGAAGTGAAGCATCGGAATCTGTAACTAGTGTCACAGGAATGGTTCTAAACATAGAGATTAGGAAGGGTCAGTCCTCTTATTCTTTAGTCGGCGTTGTGCCTTTTCTATTTAATTCCGATGCAGTTTCTGTGTTTCGTCGTCAATGAGAAGGTGCTAGGGATACAGTAAACATATTGTGAAGCATCGGAGTCTAAAACTGGTCTCACAGGAAAGGTTCATAGCATAGAGAGTGAGAAGAGCCAGTCATCTTGTATTTGAGTGGCATTGTGCCTTTTGTATTTAAATACTATGCAATTTCTGTGTTTCGTCGACAATAAGAAGGTCAGAGGGCTACAGTAAACCTGAAGTGAAGCATCGGAATCTATAGCTAGTGTCACGGGAATGGTTCAAAACATAGACAGAAGGTTGAGTCAGTCTTCTTGTACGCAAGTCGGCATTGTGCCTTTTGTATTTAATTCCGATGCAATTTCTGTGTTTCATCGTCAATATGAATGTCAGAGGGATACAGTAAACCTGAAGTGTAGCATCGGAATCTATAACTAGTATCACGGGAATGGTTCAAAACATAGAGATTAGGAAGAGTCAGTCCTCTTATACTTTAGTCGGCGTTGTGCCTTTTCTATTTAATTCCGATGCAGTTTCTGTGTTTCGTCGTCAATGAGAAGGTGCAAGGGATACAGTAAACCTGAAGTGAAGCATCGGAATGTATAACTAGTGTCACAGGAATGGTTCATATCATAGACAGTAGGAAGTGTCAGATTTCTAGTACTTGAGTCGTTATTGTGCCTTTTGTATTTAATTCCGATGCAATGTCTGTGTTTCATCGTCAATAAGATGGTCCAAGTGATACAGTAAACCTAAAGTGAAGCATCGGAAACTATAACTAGTGTCACCGGAATGGTTCAAATCATAGACAGTAAGAAGAGTCAGTCTTCTTGTACTTAAGTCGGCATTGTGCCTTTTGTATTTAATTGCGATGCAATTTCTGTGTTTCATCGTAACTAAGAAGGTCAGAGGGATACAGTAAACCTGAATTGAAGCATCGGAAACTGTAAATAGTGTCTCAGGAATGGTTCTAAACATAGGCAGTAAGAAGAGTCAGTCTTCTTGTACTTAAGTCGGCATTGTGACTTTTGTATTTAATTCTGATGCAATTTCTGTGTTTCATCATCAATACGAAGGTCCAAGGAATACAGTAAACCTGAAGTGAGGCATCGGAAACTATAACTAGTGTCACCGGAATGGTTCAAATCATAGACAGTAAGAAGAGTCAGTCTTCTTGTACTTAAGTCGGCATTGTGCCTTTTCTATTTATTCCGATGCAAATTCTGTGTTTCGTCGTCAATAAGAAGGTCCAAGGGATACAGTAAACCTGAAGTGAAGCATCGGAATCTATAACTAGTGTCACAGGAATGGTTCAAAACATAGACAGTAAGAAAAGTCAGTCTTCTTGTACTTAAGTCGGCATTGTGCCTTTTCTATTTAATTCCGATGCTATTTCTGTGTTTCATCACCAAGAATAAGGTCAGAGGGATACAGTAAACCTGAAGTGAAGCATCGGAATGTATAACTAGTGTCACAGGAATGGTTCAAAACGTAGACAGTAGGAAGAGTCAGTTCTCTTGTACTTGAGTCGGCATTGTGCCTTTTGTATTTAATTCCGATGCAATTTCTGTGTTTCATCGTCAATAATAAGGTCAGAGGGATACGGTAACCCTGAAGTGAAGCATCGGAATCTATAACAAGTGTCACAGGAATGGTTAAAAAATAGACAGTAGGAAGAGTAAGTCTTCTAGTACTTAAGTCGGCATTTTGCTTTTGTATTTAATTCCGATGCAATTTCTGTGTTTCATCATCAATAAGAAGGACGAAGGGATACAGTAAACGTGAAGTGAGGCATCGGAATCTATAACTAGTGACACAGGAATGGTTCAAAGCATAGTCAGTAAGAAGAGTCAGTCTTCTTGTACTTAAGTCGGCATGGTGCCTTCTGTATTTAATTCCGATGCAATTTCTGTGTTTCATCGTCAATAAGAAGGTCCAAGGGATACAGTAAACATATTGTGAAGCATCGGAGACTAAAACTGGTCTCACAGGAAATGTTCAAAACATAGCCACTAGGAAGAGTCAGTCCTCTTGTACTTAAGTCGGCATTGTGCTTTTTCTATTTAATTATGATGCAATTTCTGTGTTTCGTCGTCAATAAGAAGGTCCAAGGGATACAGTAAACCTGAAGTGAAGCATCGGAATCTAATACCGGTCTCACAGGAAAGGTTCATAGCATAGAGAGTAAGAAGAGCCAGTCATCTTGTATTTGAGTCGGCATTGTTCCTTTTGAATTTAATTCCGATGCAATTTTTGTGTTTCATCGTCAATAAGATGGTCAGAGGGCTAAAGTAAACCTGAAGAGAAGCATCGGAATCTATAGCTAGTGTCACAGGAATGGTTCAAAACAGAGACAGTAGGAAGAGTCAGTCTTCTTGTACTAAAGGCGGCATTGTGCCTTTTGTATTTAATTGCGATGCAATTTCTGTGTTTCATCGTCAATAAGAAGGTCCAAGGGATACCGTACACCTGAAGTGAGGCATCGGAATCCATAACTAGTGTCACAGGAATTGTTCAAAACATAAACAGTAGGAAGAGTAAGTCTTCTAGTACTTAAGTCGGCATTGTGCTTTTGTATTTAATTCTCATGCAATTTCTGTGTTTCATCATCAATACGAAGGTCCAAGGGATACAGTAAACCTGAAGTGAATCATCGGAATCTGTAACTAGTGTCACAGGAATGGTTCAAAACATAGTCAGTAAGAAGAGTCAGTCTTCTTGTACTTAAGTCGGCATGGTGCCTTCTGTATTTAATTGCGATGCAATTTCTGTGTTTCATCGTCAATAAGAATTCCAAGGGATACAGTAAACATATTGTGAAGCATCGGAATCTAAAACTGGTCTCACAGGAAAGGTTCATAGCATAAAGAGTGAGAAGAGCCAGTCATCTTGTATTTGAGTTGCATTGTGCCTTTTGTATTTAAATCCTATGCAATTTCTGTGTTTCGTCGACAATAAGAAGGTCAGAGGGCTACAGTAAACCTGAAGTGAAGCATCGGAATCTATAGCTAGTGTCACAGGAATGGTTCAAAACAGAGACAGTAGGAAGAGTCAGTCTTCTTGTACTTAAGTCGGCATTGTGCCTTTTCTATTTAATTCCGATGCAAATTCTGTGTTTCGTCGTCAATAAGAAGGTCCAAGGGATACAGTAAACCTGAACTGAAGCATCGGAATCTATAACTAGTGTCACAGGAATGGTTCAAAACAAAGACAGTATGAAAAGTCAGTCTTCCTGTACTTTAGTCGGCATTGTGACTTTTCTATTTAATTCCGATGCAATTTCTGTGTTTCATCATCAAGAAGAAGGTCAGAGATACAGGAAACCTGAAGTGAAGCATCGGAATCTATAACAAGTGTAACAGGAATGGTTCAAATAATAGACAGTAGGAAGAGTCAGTCTTCTTGTACTTAAGTCGGCATTGTGCCTTTTGTATTTCATTCCGATGCAATATCTGTGTTTCATCGTCAATAAGAAGGTCAGAGGGACACAGTAAACCTGAAGTGAGGCATCGGAATCTATAACTAGTGTCACAGGAAGGGTCAAAACATAGTCAGCAAGAAGAGTCAGTCTTTTTGTACTTAAGTCGGCATTATGCCTTTTGTATTTAATTCCGATGCAATTTCTGTGTTTCATCGTCAATAAGAAGGTCCAAGGGATACAATAAACATATTGTGAAGCATCGGAATCTAAAACTGGTCTCATAGGAAATGTTCAAAACATAGCCAGTAAGAATAGTCAGTTCTGTTGTACTTAAGTCGGCATTGTGGCTTTTCTTTTTAATTCGGATATAATTTCTGTGTTTCGTCGTCAATAAGAAGGTCCAAGGGATACAGTAAACCTGAAGAGAAGCATCGGAATCTAATACCGGTCTCACAGGTAAGGTTCATAGCATAGAGAGTAAGAAGAGCCAGTCATCTTGTATTTGAGTCAGCATTGTGCCTTTTGTATTTAATTCCGCGCAATTTCTGTGTTTCATCGTCAATAAGAAGGTCAGAGGGCTACAGTAAACCTGAAGTTAAGCTTCGAAATCCATAGCTAGTGTCACAGGAATGGTTCAAAACATAGTCAGTAAGAAGAGTCAGTCCTCTTGTACTTAAGTCGGCATTGCGCCTCTTGTATTTAAATCCGATGCAATTTCTGTGTTTCATCGACAATAAGAAGGGCAGAGGGATACAGTAAACCTGAAGTGAAGCATCGGAATCTATAACTAGTATCACGGGAATGGTTCAAAACATAGAGATTAGGAAGAGTCAGTCTTCTTATACTTAAGTGGGCACTGTGCCTCTTGTATTTAATACCGATGCAATTTCTGTGTTTCATCGTCAATTAGAAGGTCAGAGGGATACAGTAAACCTGAAGTGAAGCATCGGAATGTATGACTAGTGTCACAGGAATGGTTCAAATCATAGACAGTAGGAAGTGTCAGATTTCTAGTACTTGAGTCGTTATTGTGCCTTTAGTATTTAATTCCGATGCAATGTCTGTGTTTCATCATCAATAAGAAGGTCCAAGTGATACAGTAAACCTAAAGTGAAGCATCGGAAACTATAACTAGTGTCACCGGAGTGGTTCAAAACATAGACAGCAGAAGAGTCAGTCTTCTTGTACTTAAGTCGGCATTGTGCCGTTTGTATTTAATTCCGATGCAATTTCTGTGTTTCATCGTAAATAAGAAGGTCAGAGGGATACCGTAAACCTGACGTGAAGCATCGGAATCTGTAACTTGTGTCACAGGAATAGTTCTGAACATAGGCAGTAAGAAGTGTCAGTCTTCTTGTACTTAAGTCGGCATTGTGCCTTTCCTATTTCATTCCGATGCAAATTCTGTGTTTCGTCGTCAATAAGAAGGTCCAAGGGATACAGTAAAGCTGAAGTGAAGCATCGGAATCTAATACCGGTCTCACAGGAAAGGTTCATAGCATAGAGAGTAAGAAGAGCCAGTCATCTTGTATTTGAGTCGGCATTGTGCCTTTTGTATTTTATTCCGATGCAATTTCTGCGTTTCATCGTCAATAAGAAGGTCAGAGGGCTAAAGTAAACCTGAAGTGAAGCATCGGAATCTATAGCTAGTGTCACAGGAATGGTTCAAAACAGAGACAGTAGGAAGAGTCAGTCTTCTTGTACTTAAGTCGGCATAGTGCCTTTTCTATTTATTCCGATGCAAATTCTGTGTTTCGTCGTCAATAAGAAGGTCCAAGGGATACAGTAAACCTGAAGTGAAGCATCGGAATCTATAACTAGTGTCACAGGAATGGTTCAAAGCATAGACAGTAAGAAAAGTCAGTCTTCTTGTACTTATGTCGGCATTGTGCCTTTTCTATTTAATTCCGATGCTATTTCTGTGTTTCATCATCAAGAATAAGGTCAGAGGGATACAGAAAACCTGAAGTAAAGCATCGGAATGGATAACTAGTGTCACAGGAATGGTTCAAAACGTAGACAGTAGGAAGAGTCAGTTCTCTTGTACTTGAGTCGGCATTGTGCCTTTTGTATTTAATTCCGATGCAATTTCTGTGTTTCATCGTCAATTAAAAGGTCAGAGGGATACGGTAAACCTGAAGTGAAGCATCGGAATCTATAACAAGTGTCACAGGAATGGTTAAAAAAATAGGCAGTAGGAAGTGTCCGTCTTCTTGTACTAAAGGCGGCATTGTGCTTTTGTATTTAATTCCGATGCAATTTCTGTGTTTCATCATCAATAAGAAGGTCCAAGGGATACAGTAAACCTGAAGTGAGTCATCGGAATCTATAACTAGTGTCAAAGGGATGGTTCAAAGCATAGTCAGTAAGAAGAGTCAGTCTTCTTGTACTTAAGCCGGCATGGTGCCTTCTGTAATTATTTGCGATGCAATTTCTGTGTTTCATCGTCAATAAGAAGGTCCAAGGGATACAGTAAACCTGAAGTGAAGCATTGGAATCTAAAACTGGTCTCACAGGAAATGTTCAAATCATAGTCAGTAGGAAGAGTCAGTCCTCTTGTACTTAAGTCGGCATTGGGCCTTATCTATTTAATTCCGATGCAATTTCTGTGTTTCGTCGTCAATACGAAGGTCCAAGGGATACAGTAAACCTGAAGTGAAGCATCGGAATCAAATACCGGTCTCACAGGAAAGGTTCATAGCATAGAGAGTAAGAAGAGCCAGTCATCTTGTATTTGAGTGGCATTGTGCCTTTTGTATTTAAATCCGATGCAATGTCTATGTTTCGTCGACAATAAGAAGGTCAGAGGGCTACAGTAAACCTGAAGTGAAGCATCGGAATCTATAACTACTGTCACAGGAATGGTTCAAAACAGAGACAGTAGGAAGAGTCAGTCTTCTTGTACTTAAGTCGGCATTGTGCCTTTTCTATTTAATTCCGACGCATATTCTGTGTTTCGTCGTCAATACGAAGGTCCAAGGGATACAGTAAACCTGAACTGAAGCATCGGAATCTATAACTAGTGTCACAGGAATGGTTCAAAACATAGACAGAAGGATGACTCGGTCTTCTTGTACGTAAGTCGGCATTGTGCCTTTTGTATGTAATTCCGATGCAATTTCTGTGTTTCATCGTCAATTAGAAGGTCAGAGGGATACAGTAGACCTGAAGTGAAGCATCGGAATGTATAACTAGTGTCACAGGAATGGTTCAAAACACAGACAGTAGGAAGAGTCAGATTTCTTGTACTTGAGTCGGCATTGTGCCTTTTGTATTTAATTCCGATGCAATATCTGTGTTTCATCGTCAATAAGAAGGTCCAAGGGATGCAGTAAACCTGAAGTGAAGCATCGGAATCTATAACTAGTGCCACAGGAATGGTTCAAAACATAGACAGTAAGAAAAGTCAGTCTTCTTGTACTTAAGTCGACATTGTGCCTTTTCTATTTAGTTCCGATCCAATTTCTGTGTCTCATCATCAGGAAGAAGGTCAGAGGGATACAGTAAACCTGAAGTGAAGCATCGGAATGTATAACTAGTGTCACAGGAACGGTTCAAAACATAGACAGTAGGATGAGTCAGTTTTCTTGTACTTGAGTCGGCAATGTGCCTTTTGCATTTAATTTTGATGCAATTTCTGTGTTTCATCGTCAATAAGAAGGTCCAAGGGATACAGTAAACCTGAAGTGAGGCATCGGAATCTATAAGTAGTGTCACAGGAATGGTTCAAAACATAGAGAGTAGGAAGAGTAAGTCTTCGTGTACTTAAGTCGGCATTGTGCCTTTTGTATTTAATTCCGATGCAATTTCTGGGTTTCATCATCATTAAAAGGGTCAGAGGGATGCAGTGAACCTGAAGTGAGGCATCGGAATCTATAACTAGTGTCACAGGAATGGTTCAAAACGTAGTCAGTAAGAAGACTCAGTCTTCTTGTACATAAGTCGGCATGGTGCCTTTTGTATTAAATCCGATGCAATTACTGTGTTTCGTCGTCAATAAGAAGATCCAAGGGAAACAGTGAACCTGAAGTGAAGCATCGGAATCTAATACCGATCTCACAGGAAAGGTTCATAGCATAGAGAGTAAGAAGAGCCAGTCATCTTGTATTTGAGTCGGCATTGTGCCTTTTGTATTTAACTCCGATGCAATTTCTAAGTTTCATCGTCAATAAGAAGGTCAGAGGGATACAGTGAGACTGAAGTGAAGCATCGGAATCTATAACTAGTGTCACAGGAATGGTTAAAATCATTGACAGTAAAAAGAGTCAGTCATCTTGTACTTAAGTCAGCATTGTGCCTTTTGTATTTAATTCCGATGCAATTTCTGTGTTTCATCGTCAATAAGAAGATCCAAGTGATACAGTAAACCTAAAGTGAAGCATCGGAATCTATCACTAGTGACGCAGGAATGGTTCAAATCATAGACAGTAAGAAGAGTCAGTCTTCTTGTACTTAGGTCGGCATTGTGCCATTTCGATTTAATTCCGATGCAATTTCTGTGTTTTATCATCAAGAAGAAGGTCAGAGGGATACAGTAAACCTGAAGTGAATCATCGGAAGCTATCACTAGTGTCACAGGAATGGTTTTTAAAACATAGTCAGTAAGAAGAGTCAATCTTGTTGTACTTAAGTCGGCATTGTGCCTTTTGTATTTAACTCCGATGCAATTTCTGTGTTTCATCGTCAATAAGAAGGTCCAAGGGATACAGTAAGCCTGAAGTGAAGCATCGCAATCTATAACTAGTGTCCCAGGAATGGTTCAAAACATAGTCAGTAAGAAGAGCCAGTCTTCTTGTTTTTGAGTCGGCTTTGTGCCTTTTCTGTTTAATTCCGATGCAATTTCTGTGTTTGATCGTCAATAAGAGAGTCCAAGGGATACAGTAAACATATAGTGACGCATCTGAATCTAAAACTGGTCTCACAGGAAATGTTCAAAACATAGTCAGTCAGAAGAGTCAGTCTTCTTGTACTTAAGTCGGCATTGTGCCTTTTGTATTTAATTCCGATGCAATTTCTGTGTTTCATCATCATTAAAAGGGTCAGAGGGATGCAGTAAACCTGAAGTGAGGCATCGGAATCTATAACTAGTGTCACAGGAATGGTTCAAAACATAGTCAGTAAGAAGACTCAGTCTTCTTGTACTTAAGTCGGCATGGTGTCTTTTGTATTTAATTCCGATGCAATTTCTGTGTTTCATCGTCAATAAGAAGGTCCAAGGGATACAGTAAACACATTTTGAGCATCGGAATCTAAAACTGGTCTCACAGGAAATGTTCAAAACATTGCCAGTAAGAAGAGCCAGTCCTCTTGTACTTAAGTCGGCATTGAGCCTTTTCTATTTAATTCCGATGCAATTTCTGTGTTTTATCATCAAGAGGAAGGTCAGAGGGATACAGCACACCTGAAGTGAAGAATCGGAATCTATAACTAGTGACACAGGAATGGTTCAAATCATAGAGAGTAAGAAGAGTCAGTCTTCTTGTACTTAGGTCGGCATTGTGCCTTTTCGATTTAATTCCGATGCAATTTCTGTGTTTTATCATCAAGAAGAAGGTCAGAGGGATACAGTAAACCTGAAGTGTGGCATCGGAATCTATCACTAGTGTCACAGGAATGGTTTTTAAAACATAGTCAATAAGAAGAGTCAATTTTCCTGTACTTAAGTCAGAATTGTGCTTTTTGTATTTAACTCCGATGCAATTTCTGTGTTTCATCGTCAATAAGAAGGTCCAAGGGATACAGTAAGCCTGAAGTGAAGCATCGCAATCTATAACTAGTGTCACAGGAATGGTTCAAAACATAGTCAGTACGAAGAGCCAGTCTTCTTGTATTTGAGTCGGCATTGTGCCTTTTGTGTTTAATTCCGATGCAATTTCTAAGATTCATCGTCAATATGAAGAAGAGAGTTATACAGTAAACCTGAAGTGAAGCATCGGAATCTGTAACTAGTGTCACAGGAATAGTTAAAAACATTGACAGTAAGAAGAGTCTGTCTTCTTGTACTTAAGTCGACATTGTGCCTTTTGTATTTTATTCCGATGCAATTTCTGTGGTTCATCGTCAATAAGAAGGTCCAAGGGATACAGTAAACTTGAAGTGAGGCATCGGAATCTATACGTAGTGTCACAGGAATGGTTCAAAACATAGACAGTAAGAAGAGTCAGTCTTCTTGTACTTAAGGCAGCATTGTGCATTTCTGTTTAATTCCGATGCAATTTCTGTGTTTCATCGTCAATAGGAGAGTCCAAGGGATACAGTAAACATATAGTGACGCATCTGAATCTAAAACTGGTCTCACAGGAAATGTTCAAAACATAGTCAGTAAGAAGAGTCAGTCTTCTTGTACTTAAGTCGGCATGGTGTCTTTTGTATTTAATTCCGATGCAATTTCTGTGTTTCATCGTCAATAAGAAGGTCCAAGGGATACAGTAAACATATTTTGAACATCGGAATCTAAAACTGGTCCAACAGGAAATGTTCAAAACGTAGCCAGTAAGAAGAGCCAGTCCTCTTGTACTTAAGTCGGCATTGAGCCTTTTCTATTTAATTCCGATGCAATTTCTGTGTTTCGTCGTCAATAAGAAGGTCAAGGGGATACAGTAAACCTGAAGTGAAGCATCGGAATCTAATACCAGTCTCACAGGAATGGTTCAAAGCATTGACAGTAGGAAGAGTCAGTTTTCTTGTAGTTGAGTCAGCATTGTGCCTTTTGTATTTAATTCTGACGCAATTTCTGTGTTTCATCGTCAATAAGAAGGTCAGAGGGATACAGTAAACCTGAAGTGAAGCATCGGAATCTATAACAAGTGTCACAGGAATGGTTCAAAAAATAGACAGAAGGAAGAGTCAGTCTTCTTGTACTAAAGTCGGCATTGTGCCTTTTGTATTTAATTCCGATGCATTTTCTGTGTTTCATCGTCAATAAGAAGGTCCAATTGATACAGTAAACCTGAAGTGAGGCATCGGAATCTATAACTAGTGTTCACAGGAATATTTCAAAACATAGTCAGTAGGAAGAGTAAGTCTTCTAGTACTTTTGTATTTAATTCCGATGCAAATACTGTGTTTCATCATCAATAAGAAGGTCCAAGTGATACAGTAAACCTAAAGTGAAGCATCGGAATCTATCACTAGTGTCACAGGAATAATTTTTTTAAACATAGTCAGTAACAAGAGTCAATCTTCTTGTACTTAAGTCAGCATTGTGCCTTTTCTATTTAATTCCGATGCAGTTTCTGTGTTTTATCGTCAATAAGAAGGTCAGAGGGATACAGTAAACCTGAAGTGAAGCAACGGAATCTATAACTAGTGTCACAGGGATGGTTCAAAACGTAGACAGTAGGAAGAGTCAGTATTCTTGTCCTTAAGTCGGCATTATGCCTTTTGTATTTACTTCCGATGCAATTTCTGAGTTTCATCGTCGATAAGAGGGTCAGAGGGATACAGTAATCCTGAAGTGAGGTATCAGAATCTATAACTAGTGCCACAGGAATGGTTCAAAACATAGACAGTCAGAAGAGTCAGCCTACTTGTACTTAAGTCGGCATTGTGCCTTTTGTATTTAATTCCGATGCAATTTCTGTGTTTCATCGTCAATAAGAAGGTCTAAGGGATACAGCACACCTGAAGTGAAGAATCGGAATCTATAACTAGTAACACAGGAATGGTTCAAATCATAGACAGTAAGAAGAGTCAGTCTTCTTGTACTTAGGTCGGCATTGTGCCTTTTCGATTTAATTCCGATGCAATTTCTGTGTTTTATCATCAAGAAGAAGGTCAGAGGGATACAGTAAACCTGAAGTGAAGCATCGGAATCTATCACTAGTGTCACAGGAATGGTTTTTAAAACATAGTCAGTAAGAAGAGTCAATCTTCTTGTACTTAAGTCAGCATTGTGCCTTTTGTATTTAACTCCGATGCAATTTCTGTGTTTCATCGTCAATAAGAAGGTCCAAGGGATACAGTAAGCCTGAAGTGAAGCATCGCAATCTATAACTAGTGTCCCAGGACTGGTTCAAATCATAGACAGTAAGAAGAGTCAGTCTTCTTGTACTTAAGTCAGCATTGTGCCTTTTCTGTTTAATTCCTATGCAATTTCTGTGTTTCATCGTCAATAAGCGAGTCCAAGGGATACAGTAAACATATAGTGACGCATCTGAATCTAAAACTGGTCTCACAGGAAGTGTTCAAAACATAGTCAGTAAGAAGAGTCAGTCTTCTTGTACTTAAGTCGGCATTGTGCCTTTTCTATTTAATTCCGATGCCATTTCTGTGTTTCGTCGTCAATAAGAAGGTCCAAGGGATACAGTAAACCTGAAGTGAAGCATCGCAATCTAAAACTGGTCTCATAGGAAAGGCTCAAAACATAGAGAGTAAGAAGAGCCAGTCATCTTCTATTTGAGTCGGCATTGTGCCTTTTGTATTTAATTCCAATGTAATTTCTGTGTTTTATCGTCAATAAGAAGGTCCAAGTGATACACTAAACCTAAAGTGAAGCATCGGAATCTATAACTAGTGTCACAGGAGTGGTTCAAAACATAGTCAGTAAGAAGAGTCAGTCTTCTTGTACTTTAGTCATCATTGTGCCTTTTCTATTTAATTCCGATGCAATTTCTGCGTTTTATCGTCATTAAGAAGGTCAGAGGGATACAGTAAACTTGAAGTGAAGCATCGGAATCAATAACTAGTGTCGCAGGGATGGTTCAAAGCGTAGACAGTAGGAAGATTCTGTCATCTTGTACTTATGTCGGCATTGTGATTATTGTATTTAATTCCGATGCAATTTCTGTGTTTCATCGTCAATAAGAGGGTCAGAGGGTTACAGTCAACCTGAAGTGAGGCATCAGAATCTATAACTAGTGTCACAGGAATGGTTCAAAACATAGCCAGGAAGAAGAGTCAGTATTCTTGTACTTAAGTCGGCATTGCGCCTTTTGTATTTAATTCCGATGCAGCTTCTGTGTTTCATCGTCAATAAGAAGGTATGAGGGATATAGTAAACCTGAAGTGGGGCATCGGAAGCTATAAGTAGTGTCACAGGAATGGTTCAAAACATAGACAGTAGGAAGAGACAGTCTTCTTGTACTTAAGTCGGCATTGTGCCTTTTGTATTTTATTCCGATGCAATTTCTGTGATTCACCCTCAATAAGAAGGTCAGAGGGATACAGTATACCTGAAGTGAAGCATCGGAATCTAAAACAAGTGTCACAGGAATGGTTCAAATCATAGTCAGTAAAAAGAGTCTGTCTTCTTGTAATTAAGTCGGCAAGGTGAGTTTTGCAATTAATTCCGATGTAATTTCTGTGTTTCATCGTCAATAAGAAGGGCCGAGGGATAGAGTAAACATATAGTGAAGCATCGGAATCTAAAACTGGTCTCACAGGAAATGTTCAAAAGATAGTCAGTAAGAAGAGTCAGTCTTCTTGTACTTAAGTCGGCATTGTGCCATTTCTATTTAATTCCGATGCAATTTCTGTGTGTCGTCGTCAATAAGAGGGTCCACGGGATACAGTAAACCTGAAGTGAAACATCGGAATCTAAAAATGGTCTCACAGGAAAGGTTCAAAACATAGAGAGTAAGAAGAGCCAGTCATCTTGTATTTGAGTCGGCATTGTGCCTTTTGTATTTAATTCCGATGCAATTTCTAAGTTTCATCGTCAATAAGAAGGTCAGAGATATACAGTAAACCTGAAGTGAAGCATCGGAATCTATAACAAGTGTCACAGGAATGGTTCAAAAAATAGACAGTAGGAAGAGTCAGTCTTCTTGTACTTAAGTCGGCATTGTGCCTTTTGGATTTAATTCCGATGCAATTTCTGTGTTTCACCGTCAATAAGAAGGTCCAAGGGATACAGTAAACCTGTAGTGAGGCATCGGAATCTATAAGTAGTGTCACAGGAATGGTTCAAACCATAGAGAGTAGGAAGAGTAAGTCTTCTTGTACTTAAGTCGGCATTGTGCCTTTTGTATTTAATTCCGATGCAATTTCTGTGTTTCATCATCATTAAAAGGGTCAGAGGGATGCAGTAAACCTGAAGTGAGGCATCGGAATCTATAACTAGTGTCACAGGAATGGTTCAAAACATAGCAGGAAGAAGACTCAGTCTTCTTGTACTTAAGTCGGCATGGTGTCTTTTGTATTTAATTCCGATGCAATTTCTGTGTTTCATCGTCAATAAGAAGGTCCAAGGGATACAGTAAACATATTTTGAAGCATCGGAATCTAAAACTGGTCTCACGGGAAATGTTCAAAACATAGCCAGTAAGAAGAGCCAGTCCTCTTGTACTTAAGTCGGCATTGAGCCTTTTCTATTTAATTCCGATGCAATTTCTGTGTTTCGTCGTCAATAAGAAGGTCAAGGGGACACAGTAAACCTGAAGTAAAGCATCGGAATCTAATACCGGTCTCACAGGAATGGTTCAAAACATTGACAGTAGGAAGAGTCAGTTTTCTTGTACTTGAGTCAGCATTGTGCCTTTTGTATTTAATTCCAACGCAATTTCTGTGTTTCATCGTCAATAAGAAGGTCAGAGGGATACAGTAAACCTGAAGTGAAGCATCGGAATCTATAACAAGTGTCACAGGAATGGTTCAAAAAATAGACAGTAGGAAGAGTCAGTCTTCTAGTACTTAAGTCGGCATTGTGCCTTTTGTATTTAATTCCGATGCAAATTCTGTGTTTCATCATCAATAAGAAGGTCCAAGGGATACAGTAAACCTGAAGTTAGGCATCGGAATCTATAACTAGTGTCACAGGAATGGTTCAAACCATAGTCAGTAAGAAGAGTCAGTCTTCTTGTACATAAGTCGGCATGGTGCCTTTTGTATTTAATTCCGATGCAATTTCTGTGTTTCGTCGTCAATAAGAAGGTCCAAGTGAAACAGTGAACCTGAAGTGAAGCATCGGAATCTAATACCGATCTCACAGGAAAGGTTCATAGCATAGAGAGTAAGAAGAGCCAGTCTTCTTGTATTTGAGTCGGCATTGTGCCTTTTGTATTTAATTCCGATGCAATTTCTAAGTTTCATCGTCAATAAGAAGGTCAGAGGGATACAGTGAAACTGAAGTGAAGCATCGGAATGTATAACTAGTGTCACAGGAATGGTTAAAATCATTGACAGTAAAAAGAGTCAGTCTTCTTGTACTTAAGTCGGCATTGTGCCTTTTGTATTTAATTCCGATGCAATTTCTGTGTTTCCTCGTCAATACGTGGGTCAGAGGGATACAGTAAACCTGAAGTGAGGCATTACAATCTATAACTAGTGCCACAGGAATGGTTCAAAACATAGACAGTCAGAAGAGTCAGTCTACTTGTACTTAAGTCAGCATTGTGCCTTTTGTATTTAATTCCGATGCAATTTCTGTGTTTCATCGTCAATAAGAAGGTCTAAGGGATACAGCACACCTGAATTGAAGAATCGGAATCTATAACTAGTGACACAGGAATGGTTCAAATCATAGACAGTAAGAAGAAACAGTCTTCTTGTACTTAGGTCGGCATTGTACCTTTTCGATTTGATTCCGATGCAATTTCTGTGTTTTATCATCAAGAAGAAGGTCAGAGGGATACAGTAAACCTTAAGTGAAACATCGGAATCTATCACTAGTGTCACAGGAATGGTTTTTAAAACATAGTCAGTAAGAAGAGTCAATCTTCTTGTACTTAAGTCAGCATTGTGCCTTTTGTATTTAACTCCGATGCAATTTTTGTGTTTCATCGTCAATAAGAAGGTCCAACGGATACAATAAGCCTGAAGTGAAGCATCGCAATCTATAAGTAGTGTCCCAGGAATGGTTCAAAACATAGTCAGTAAGAAGAGCCAGTCTTCTTGTATTTGAGTCGGCATTGTGCCTTTTGTATTTAATTCCGATGCAATTTCTATGTTTCATCGTCAATAAGAAGAAGAGTGGTATACAGTAAACCTGAAGTGAAGCATCGGAATCTATAACTAGTGTCACAGGAATTGTTAAAAACATTGACAGTAAGAAGAGTCTGTCTTCTTGTACTTAAGTCGGCATTGTGCCTTTTGTATTTTATTCCGATGCAATTTCTGTGTTTCATCGTCAATAAGAAGGTCCAAGGGATACAGTAAACCTGAAGTGAGGCATCGAAATCCATAAGTAGTGTCACAGGAATGGTTCAAAACATAGACAGTAAGAAGAGGCAGTCATCTTGTACTTAAGTCAGCATTGTGCCTTTTCTGTTTAATTCCGATGCAATTTCTGTGTTTCATCGTGAATAAGAGAGTCCAAGGGATACAGTAATCCTATAGTGACGCATCTGAATCTAAAACTGGTCTCACAGGAAATGTTCAAAACATAGTCAGTAAGAAGAGTCAGTCTTCTTGTACTTAAGTCGGCATTGTGCCTTTTCTATTTAATTCCGATGCAATTTCTGTGTGTCGTCGTCAATAAGAGGGTCCACGGGATTCAGTAAACCTGAAGTGAAGCATCGGAATCTAAAAATGGTCTCACAGGAAAGGTTCAAAACATAGAGTGTTAGAAGAGCCAGTCATCTTATATTTGAGTCGGCATTGTGCCTTTTGTATTTAATTCCGATGCAATTTCTAAGTTTCATCGTCAATAAGAAGGTCAGAAGGATACAGTAAACCTGAAGTGAAGCATCGGAAACCATAACTAGTGTCACAGGTATGGTTAAAAACATTGACAGCAAGAACAGTCAGTCTTCTTGTACTTAAGTCGGCATTGTGCCTTTTGTATTTAATTCCGATGCAATTTCTGTGTTTCATCGTCAATAAGAAGGTCCAAGTGATAGAGTAAACCTAAAGCGAAGCATCGGAATCTATAACTAGTGTCACAGGAATGGCTCAAAACATAGTCAGTAAGAAGAGTCAGTCTTCTTGCACTTTAGTCATCATTGTGCCTTTTTATTTAATTCCGATGCAATTTCTGTGTTTTATCGTCATTAAGAAGGTCAGAGGGATACAGTAAACTCGAAGTGAAGCATCGGAATCAATAACTAGTGTCACAGGGATGGTTCAAAACGTAGACAGTAGGAAGAATCTGTCATCTTGTACTTATGTCGGCATTGTGATTTTTATATTTAATTCCGATGCAATTTCTGTGTTTCATCGTCAATAAGAGGGTCAGAGGGTTACAGTGAACCTGAAGTGAGGCATCAGAATCTATAAATAGTGTCACAGGAATGCTTCAAAACATAGACAGTAGGAAGAGTCAGTCTTCTTGTACTTAAGTCGGCATTGTGCTTTTTCTATTAAATTCCGATGCCATTTCAGTGTTTCATCGTCAATAAGAAGGTCCAATTGATACAGTAAACCTAAAGGGAAGCATCGGAATCTATAACTAGTGTCACAGGAATGGTTCAAACATAGTCAGTAAGAAGAGTCAGTCTTCTTGTACTTAAGTCAGCATTGTGCCTTTTCTATTTAATTCCGATGCTATTTCTGTGTTTTATCGTCAATAAGAAGGTCAGAGGGATACAGTAAACTCAAAGTGAAGCATCGGAATCAATAACTAGTGTCACAGGGATGGTTCAAAACGTAGACAGTAGGAAGAGTCAATCTTCTTGTACTTAAGTCGGCATTGTGATTTTTGTATTTAATTCTGATGCAATTTCTGTGTTTCATCGTCAATAAGAGGGTCAGAGGGATACAGTAAACCTGAAGTGAGGCATCAGAATCTGTAACTAGCGTCACAGGAATGGTGCAAAGCATAGACAGTAGGAAGAGTTAGTCTTCTTGTACTTAAGTCGCCATTGTGCCTTTTGTATTTAATTCCGATGCAACTTCTGTGTTTCATCGTCAATAAGTAGGTCTAAGGGATACAGTAAACATGAAGTGAGGCATCGGAATCTATAACTAGTGACACAGGAGTGGTTCAAAACATAGACAGTAAAAAGAGTCAGTCTTCTTGTACTTAAGTCAGCATTGTGCCTTTTCTAATTAATTCCGATGCAATTTCTCTGTTTCATTGTCAATAAGAATGTCAGAGGGATAGAGTAAACCTGAAGTGAAGCATCGGAATCTATAACAAGTGTCACAGGAATGGTTCAAAACATAGTCAGTAAGATGAGTCAGCCTTCTTGTACTTAAGTCGGCATGATGCCTTTTGTATTTAATTCCGATGCAATTTCTGTGTCTCATCGTCAATAAGAAGGTCCAAGGGATACATTAAATATATAGTGAAGCATCGGAATCTAAAACTGGTCTCACAGGAAATGTTCAAAACATAGTCAGTAAGAAGAGTCAGTCTCTTTGTACTTAAGTCGGCATTGTGCCTTTTCTATTTAATTCCGATGCAATTTCTGTGTTTCGTCGTCAATAAGAAGGTCCAAGGAATACAGTAAACCTGAAGTGAAGCATCGGAATCTGAAACCGGTCTCACAGGAACGGTTCAAAACATAGAGATTAAGAAGAGCCAGTCATCTTGTATTTGAGTCGGCATTGTCCCTCTTGTATTTAATTCCGATGCAATTTCTAAGATTCATCGTCAATAAGACGGTCAGAGGTATACAGCAAACCTGAAGTGTTGCATCGGAATCTATAACTAGTGTCACAGGAATGGTTAAAAACATTGACAGTAAGAAGAGTCAGTCGCCTTGTACTTAAGTCGGCATTGTGCCTTTTGTATTTAATTCCGATGCAATTTCTGTGTTTCATCGTCAATAAGAAGGTCCATGTGATACAGTAAACCTAAAGTGAAGCATCGGAATGTATAACTAGTGTCACAGGAATGGTTCAAAGCATAGACAGTAGGAAGAGTCAGTCTTCTTGTATTTGAGTCGGCATTGTGCATTTTGTACTTAATTTCGATGCAATTTCTGTGTTTCGTCATCAATAAGAAGGTCCAAGGGATACAGTAAACCTGAAGTGAAGCAACGGAATCTAAAACCGGTCTCACTGGAAGGGTTCAAAGCATAGAGAGTAAGAAGAGCCAGTGTTCTTGTACTTAAGTCAGAATTGTGCCTTTTGTATTTAATTCCGATGCAATTTCCAAGTTTCATCGTCAATAAGAAGGTCAGTGGGATACAGTAAACCTGAAGTGAAGCATCGGAATCTATAACTAGTGTCACAGGAATGGTTACAAACTTTGACAGTAAGAAGAGTCAGTCTTCTTGCACCTAAGTCATCATTGTGACTTTTCTATTTAATTCGGATGCAATTTCTGTGTCTCCTCGTCAATAAGAAGGTCCAAGTGATACAGTAAACCTAAAGTGAAGCATCGGAATCTATAACTAGTGTCACAGGAATGGTTCAAAACATAGTCAGTAAGAAGAGTCAGTCTTCTTGTTCTTAAGTCAGCATTGTGCCTTTTCTATTTAATTCCGATGCAATTTCTTTGTTTTATCGTCAATAAGAAGGTCAGAGGGATACAGTAAACGTGAAGTGAAGCATCGGAATCTATAACTAGTGTCACAGGGATGGTTCAAATCATCGACAGTAAGAGGAGACAGTCTTCTTGTACTTAAGTCGGCATTGCGCCTTTTCTATTTAATTCCGATGCAATTTCTGTGTTTCATCATCAAGAAGAATGTCAGAGGGATACAGTAAACCTGAAGTGAAGCATCGGAATGTATAACTAGTGTCACAGGAATGGTTCAAAACATAGACAGTAGGAAGAGTCAGTCTTCTTGTACTAGAGTCGGCATTGTGCCTTTTGTATTTAATTCCGATGCAATTTCTGTGTTTCATCGTCAATGAGAGGGTCAGAGGGATACAGTAAACCTGAAGTGAGGCATCAGAATCTGTAACTAGTGTCACAGGAATGGTGCAAAGCATAGACAGTAGGAAGAGTTAGTCTTCTTGTACTTGAGTCGCCATTGTGCCTTTTGTATTTAATTCCGATGCAACTTCTGTGTTTCATCGTCAAGAAGTAGGTCCAAAGGATACAGTAAACCTGAAGTGAGGCATCGGAATCTATAACTAGTGACACAGGAGTGGTTCAAAACATAGACAGTAAGAAGAGTCAGTCTTCTTGTACTTAAGTCAGAATTGTGCCTTTTCTAATTAATTCCGATGCAATTTCTCTGTTTCATTGTCAATAAGAATGTCAGAGGGATAGAGTAAACCTGAAGTGAAGCATCGGAATCTATAACAAGTGTCACAGAAATGGTTCAAAACATAGTCAGTAAGATGAGTCAGCCTTCTTGTACTTAAGTCGGCATGGTGCCTTTTGTATTTAATTCCGATGCAATTTCTGTGTCTCATCGTCAATAAGAAGGTCCAAGGGATACATTAAATATATAGTGAAGCATCGGAATCTAAAACTGGTCTCACAGGAAGTGTTCAAAACATAGTCAGTAAGAAGAGTCAGTCTTTTTGTACTTAAGTCGGCATTGTGCCTTTTCTATTTAATTCCGATGCAAATTCTGTGTTTCGTCGTCAATAAGAAGGTCCAAGGGATACAGTAAACCTGAAGTGAATCATCGGAATCTGAAACCGGTCTCACAGGAACGGTTCAAAACATAGAGATTAAGAAGAGCCAGTCATCTTGTATTTGAGTCGGCATTCTCCCTCTTGTATTTAATTCCGATGCAATTTCTAAGATTCATCGTCAATAAGACGGTCAGAGGTATACAGCATACCTGAAGTGTTGCATCGGAATCTATAACTAGTGTCACAGGAATGGTTAAAAACATTGACAGTAAGAAGAGTCAGTCGTCTTGTACTTAAGTAGGCATTGTGCCTTTTGTATTTAATTCCGATGCAATTTCTGTGTTTCATCGTCAATAAGAAGGTCCATGTGATACAGTAAACCAAAAGTGATGCATCGGAATGTATAACTAGTGTCACAGGAATGGTTCAAAACATAGACAGTAGGAAGAGTCAGTCTTCTTGTATTTGAGTCGGCATTGTGCATTTTGTACTTAATTTCGATGCAATTTCTGTGTTTCGTCATCAATAAGAAGGTACAAGGGATACAGTAAACCTGAAGTTAAGCAACGGAATCTAAAACCGGTCTCACTGGAAAGGTTCAAAACATAGAGAGTAAGAAGAGCCAGTGTTCTTGTACTTAAGTCGGAATTGTGCCTTTTGTATTTATTTCCGATGCAATTTCTAAGTTTCATCGTCAATACGAAGGTCAGTGGGATACAGTAAACCTGAAGTGAAGCATCGGAATCTATAACTAGTGTCACAGGAATGGTTACAAACTTTGACAGTAAGAAGAGTCAGTCTTCTTGCACCTAAGTCGGCATTGTGACTTTTCTATTTAATTCCGATGCAATTTCTGTGTCTCATCGTCAATAAGAAGGTCCAAGTGATACAGTAAACCTAAAGTGAAGCATCGGAATCTATAACTAGTGTCACAGGAATGGTTCAAAACATAGTCAGTAAGAAGAGTCAGTCTTCTTGTTCTTAAGTCAGCATTGTGCATTTTCTATTTAATTCCGATGCAATTTCTTTGTTTTATCGTCAATAAGAAGGTCAGAGGGATACAGTAAACTTGAAGTGAAGCATCGGAATCTATAACTAGTGTCACAGGGATGGTTCAAATCATCGACAGTAAGAGGAGACAGTCTTCTTGTACTTAAGTCGGCATTGCGCCTTTTCTATTTAATTCCGATGCAATTTCTGTTTTTCATCATCAAGAAGAAGGTCAGAGGGATACAGTAAACCTGAAGTGAAGCATCGGAATGTATAACTAGTGTCACAGGAATGGTTCAAAACATAGACAGTAGGAAGAGTCAGTCTTCTTGTACTAGAGTCGGCATTGTGCCTTTTGTATTTAATTCCGATGCAATTTCTGTACTTCATCGTCAATAAGACGGTCAGAGGGATACAGTAAACCTGAAGTGAAGCATCGGAATCTATAACAAGTGTCACAGGAATGGTGCAAATAATAGACAGTAGGAAGAGTCAGTCTTCTTGTACTTAAGTCGGCATTGTGCCTTCTGTATTTAATTCCGATGCAATTTCTGTGTTTCATCGTCAATAAGAAGGTCCAAGGGATACAGTAAACCTGAAGTGAGGCATCGGAATCTATAACTAGTGTCACAGGAATGGTTGAAAACATAGACAGTAGGAAGAGTCAGTCTTCTTGTACTTAAGTCGGAATTGTGCCTTTTGTATTTAATTCCGATGCAATTTCTGTGTTTCATCATCAATGCGAAGGTCCAAGGCATACAGTAAACCTGAAGTGAAGCATCGGAATCTATAACAAGTTTCACAGGAATGGTTCAAAACATAGTCAGTAAGAAGAGTCAGTCTTCTTGTACTCATGTCGGCATGGTGCCTTTTGTATTTAATTCCGATGCAATTTCTGTGTTTCATCGTCTATAAGAAGGTCCAAGGGATACAGTAAACATACAGTATAGCATCGGAATCGTAAACTGGTCCCACAGGAAATGTTCAAAACATAGTAAGTAAGAAGAGTCAGTCTTCTAGTACCTAAGTCGGCAATGTGCCTTTTCTATTTAATTCCGATGCAATTTCCGTGTTTCGTCATCAATAAGAAGGTCCAAAGGATACAGTAAACCTGAAGTGAAGCATCGGAATCTAAAACCAGTCTCACTGGAAAGGTTCAAAACATAGAGAGTAAGAAGAGCCAGTGTTCTTGTACTTAAGTCAGCATTGTGCCTTTTCTATTTAATTCCGATGCAATTTCTGTTTTTTATCGTTAATAAGAAGGTCAGAGGAATACAGTAAACTTGAAGTGAATCATCGGAATCTATAACTAGTGTCACAGGAATGGTTCAAACATTGACAGTAGGAAGAGTCAGTCTTCTTGTACTTAAGTCGGCATTGTGCCTTTTGTATTTAATTCCGATGCAATTTCTAAGTTTCATCGTCAATAAGAAGGTCAGTAGGATACAGTAAACCTGAAGTGAAGCATCGGAATCTATAACTAGTGTCACAGGAATGGTTGAAAACTTTGACAGTAAGAAGAGTCAGTCTTCTTGCACCTAAGTCGGCATTGTGACTTTTCTATTTAATTCCGATGCAATTTCTGTGTCTCATCGTCAATAAGAAGGTCCAAGTGATACATTTAACATAAAGTGAAGCATCGGAATCTATAACTAGTGTCACAGGAATGGTTCAAAACATAGTCAGTAAGAAGAGTCAGTCTTCTTGTACTTAAGTCAGCATTGTGCCTTTTCTATTTAATTCCGATGCAATTTCTTTGTTTTATCGTCAATAAGAAGGTCAGAGGGATACAGTAAACATGAGGTGAAGCATCGGAATCTATAACTTGTGTCACAGGGATGGTTCAAATCATAGACAGTTAGAGGAGTCAGTCTTCTTGTACTTAAGTCGACATTGTGCCTTTTCTATTTAATTCCGATGCAATTTCTGTGTTTCATCATCAAGAAGAAGGTCAGAGGGACACAGTAAACCTGAAGTGAAGCATCGGAATGTATAACTAGTGTCACAGGAATGGTTCAAAACATAGACAGTAGGAAGAGTCAGTCTTCTTGTACTTGAGTCGGCATTGTGCCTTTTGTATTTAATTCCGATGCAATTTCTGTGTTTCATCGTCAATAAGAAGGTCACAGGGATACAGTTAACCTGAAGTGAAGCATCGGAATCTATAACAAGTGTCACAGGAATGGTTCAAAACATAGACAGTAGGAAGAGTCAGTCTTCTTGTACTTAAGCCGGAATTGTGCCTTTTGTATTTAATTCCGATGCAATTTCTGTGTTTCATCATCAATACGAAGGTCCAAGGGATACAGTACAAATGAAGTGAAGCATCGGAATCTATAACAAGTGTCACAGGAACGGTTCAAAACATAGTCAGTAAGAAGAGTCAGTCTTCTTGTACTTAAGTCGGCATGGTGCCTTTTGTATTTAATTCCGATGCAATTTCTGTGTTTCATCGTCTATTAGAAGGTCCAAGGGATACAGTAAACATACAGTATAGCATCGGAATCGTAAACTGGTCTCCCAGGAAATGTTCGAAACATAGTAAGTAAGAAGAGTCAGTCTTCTTGTACTTAAGTCGGCAATGTGCCTTTTCTATTTAATTCCGATGCAATTTCTGTGTTTCGTCATCAATAAGAAGGTCCAAGGGATACAGTAAACCTGAAGTGAAGCATCCAAATCGAAAACCGGTCTCACTGGAAAGGTTCAAATCATAGAGAGTAAGAAGAGCCATTCTTCTTGTACTTAAGTCAGCATTGTGCCTTTTCTATTTAATTCCGATGCAATTTCTGTTTTTTATCGTCAATATGAAGGTCAGAGGGATACAGTAAACTTGAAGTGAAGCATCGGAATCTATAACTAGTGTCACAGGAATGGTTCAAAACATTGACAGTAGGAAGAATCAGTCTTCTTGTACTTAAGTCGGCTTTGTGCCTTTTGTATTTAATTCCGATGCAATTACTAAGTTTCATCGTCAATAAGAAGGTCAGTGGGATACAGTAAACCTAAAGCGAAGCATCGGAATCTATAACTAGTGTCACAGGAATGGTTCAAGACATAGTCAGTAAGAAGAGTCAGTCTTCTTGTACTTTATTCATCATTGTGCTTTTCTATTTAATTCCGATGCAATTTCTGTGTTTTATCGTCATTAAGAAGTTCAGAGGGATACAGTAAACTTGAAGTGAGGCATCGGAATCAATAACTAGTGTCACAGGGATGGTTCAAAACGTAGACAGTAGGAAGAATCTGTCATTTTGTACTTATGTCGGCATTGTGATTTTTGTATTTAATTCCGATGCAATTTCTGTGTTTCATCGTCAATAAGAGGGTCAGAGGGTTACAGTGAACCTGAAGTGAGGCATCAGAATCTATAACTAGTGTCACAGGAATGGTTCAAAACATAAGCAGTAGGAAAAGACAGTCTTCTTGTACTTAAGTCGGCATTGTGCCTTTTCTATTTAATTCCGATGCCATTTCTGTGTTTCATCGTCAATAAGAAGGACCAAATGATACAGTAAACCTAAAGTGAAGCAACGGAATCTATAACTAGTGTCACAGGAATGGTTCAAAACATAGACAGTAAGAAGAGTCAGTCTTCTTGTACGTAAGTCAGCATTGTGCCTTTTCTATTTAATTCTGATGCTATTTCTGTGTTTTATCGTCAATAAGATGGTCAGAGGGATACAGTAAACTTGAAGCGAAGCATCTGAATCTATAACTAGTGTCACAGGGATGGTTCAAAACGTAGACAGTAGGAAGAGTCAATCTTCTTGTACTCAAGTAGGCATTGTGATTTTTGTATTTAATTCTGATGCAATTTCTGTGTTTCATCGTCAATAAGAGGGTCAGAGGGATACAGTAAACCTGAAGTGAGGCATCAGAATCTATAACTTGTGTCACAGGAATGGTTCAAAACATAGACAGTAGGAAGAGTTAGTCTTCTTGTACTTAAGTCGCCATTGTGCCTTTTGTATTTAATTCCGATGCAACTTCTGTGTTTCATCGTCAATAAGTAGGTCCAAGGGATACAGTAAACCTGATGTGAGGCATCGGAATCTATAACTAGTGACACAGGAATGGTTCAAAACATAGACAGTAAGATGAGTCAGCCTTCTTGTACTTAAGTCGGCATGGTGCCTTTTGTATTTAATTCCGATGCAATTTCTGTGTTTCATCGTCAATAAGTAGGTCCAAGGGATACAGTAAATATATAGTGAAGCATCGGAATTTAAAACTGGTCTCACAGGAAATGTTCAAAACATAGTCAGTAAGAAGAGTCAGTCTTCTTGTACTTAAGTTGGCATTGTTCCTTTTCTATTTAATTCCGATGCAATTTCTGTGCTTCGTCGTCAATAAGAAGGTCCAAGGGATACAGTAAACCTGAAGTGAAGCATCGGAATCCAAATCTGGTCTCACTGGAACGGTTCATAACATAGAGATTAAGAAGAGCCAGTCATCTTGTACTTCAGTCGGCATTGTCCCTCTTGTATTTAATTCCGATGCAACGTCTAAGATTCATCGTCAATAAGACGGTCAGAGGTATACAGCAAACCTGAAGTGACGCATCGGAATCTATAACTAGTGTCACAGGAATGGTTAAAAACATTGACAGTAAGAAGAGTCAGACGTCTTGTACTTAAGTCGGTATTGTGCCTTTTGTATTTAATTCCGATGCAATTTCTGTGTTTCATCGTCAATAAGAAGGTCCATGTGATACAGTAAACCTAAAGTGAAGCATCGGAATGTATAACTAGTGTCACAGGAATGGTTCAAAGCGTAGACAGTAGGAAGAGTCAGTCTTCTTGTAATTGAATCGGAATTGTCCATTTTGTATTTAATTCCGATGCAATTTCTGTGTTTCGTAATCAATAAGAAGGTCCAAGGGATACAGTAAACCTGAAGTGAAGCATCGGAATCTAAAACCGGTCTCACTGGAAAGGTTCAAAACATAGAGAGTAAAAAGAGCCAGTGTTCTTGTACTTAAGTCAGCATTGTGCCTTTTCTATTTAATTCCGATGTAATTTCTGTTTTTTATAGTCAATAAGAAGGTCAATGGGATACAGTAAACTTGAAGTGAATCATCGGAATCTATAACCAGTGTCACAGGAATGGTTCAAAACATTGACAGTAGGAAGAGTCAGTCTTCTTGTACTTAAGTCGGCATTGTGCCTTTTGTATTTAATTCCGATGCAATTTCTAAGTTTCATCGTCAATAAGAAGGTCAGTGGGATACAGTAAACCTGAAGTGAAACATCGCAATCTATAACTAGTGTCACAGGAATGGTTCAAAACATAGTCAGTAAGAAGAGTCAGTCTCCTTGTACTTAAGTCAGCATTGTGCCTTTTCTATTTAATTCCGATGCAATTTCTTTGTTTTATCGTCAATAAGAAGGTCAGAGGGATACAGTAAACTTGAAGTGAAGCATCGGATTGTATAACTAGTGTCACGGGGATGGTTCAAATCATAGTCAGTAAGAAGAGTCAGTCTCCTTGTACTGAAGTCAGCATTGTGCCTTTTCTATTTGGTTCCGATGCAATTTCTGTGTTTCATCGTCAATACGAAGGTCCAAGGGATACAGTAAACCTGAAGTGAGACATCGGAATCTATAACTAGTGTCACACGAATGGTTCAAAACATAGACAGTAGGTAGAGTCAGTCTTCTTGTACTTAAGTCGGAATTGTGACTTTTGTATTTAATTCCGATGCAATTTCTGTGTTTCATCATCAATACGAAGGTCCAAGGGATACAGTAAACCTGAAGTGAAGCATCGGAATCTATAACAAGTGTCACAGGAATGGTTCAAAACATAGTCAGTAAGAAGAGTCAGTCTTCTTGTACTTAAGTCATCATGGTGCCTTTTGTATTTAATTCCGATGCAATTTCTGTGTTTCATCGTCTATAAGAAGGTCCAAGGGAAACAGTAAACGTACAGTATAGCATCGGAATCGTCAACTGGTCTCACACGAAATGTTCAAAACATAGTAAGTAAGAAGAGTCAGTCTTCTTGTACTTAAGTCGGCAATGTGCCTTTTCTATTTAATTCCGATGCAATTTCTTTGTTTTATCGTCAATAAGAAGGTCCAAGTGATACAGTAAACCTAAAGTGAAGCATCGGAATCTATAACTAGTGTCACAGGAATGGTTCAAAACATAGTCAGTAAGAAGAGTCAGTCTTCTTGTACTTAAGTCAGCATTGTGAATTTTCTATTTAATTCCGATGCAATTTCTTTGTTTTATCGTCAATAAGAAGGTCAGAGGGATACAGGAAACTTGAAGTGAAGCATCGGATTCTATAACTAGTGTCACGGGGATGGTTCAAATCATAGACAGTAAGAGGAGTCAGTCTTCTTGTACTCAAGTCGGCATTGTGCCTTTTCTATTTAATTCCGATGCAATTTCTGTGTTTCATCATCAAGAAGAAGGTCAGAGGGATACAGTAAACCTGAAGTGAAGCATCGGAATCTATAACTAGTTTCACAGGAATGATTACAAACATTGACAGTAAAGAGATACAGTCTTCTTGTACTTAAGTCGGAATTGTGCCTTTTGTATTTAATTCCAATGCAATTTCTGTGTTTCATACTCAATAAGAGGGACAGAGGGATACAGTAAACCTGAAGTGAGGCATCAGAATCTATAACTAGTCTCACAGGAATGGTTCAAAACATAGACAGTAAGAAGAGTCAGTCTACTTGTACTTAATTCGGCATTGTGCCTTTTCTAATTAATTCCGATGCAATTTCTATGTTTCATCGTCAATAAGAAGGTCAGAGGGATACAGTAAACCTGAAGTGAAGCATCGGAATCCATACCTAGTGTCACAGGAATGGTTCGAAGCATAACCGGTAGGAAGAGTCAGTTTTCTTGTACTTAAATCGGCATTGTGCCTTTTGTATTTAATTAGGATGTAACTTCTGTCTTTCATCGTCAATAAGAAGGTCCAAGGGATACAGTAAACCTGAAGTGAGGCATTGGAATCTATAACTAGTGTCACAGGAATGGTTCAAAACATAGACAGTAAGAAGAGTGAGTTTTCTTGTACTTAAGTCGGCGTTGTGCCTTTTCTGTTTAATTCCGATGCAATTTCTGTCTTTCATCGTCAATAAGAAGATCCAAGGGATACAGTAAACCTGAAGTGAGGCATCGGAATCTACAACTAGTGTCACAGGAATGGTTCAAAACATAGACAGTAGGAAGAGACAGTCTTCTTGGACTTAAGTCGGCATTGTGCCTTTTGTATTTAATTTCGATGCAATTTCTGTGTTTCATCGTCAATAAGACGGTCAGAGGGATACAGTAAAACTGAAGTGAAACATCAGAATCTATAACGAGTGTCACAGGAATGGTGCAAAACATAGACAGTAAGAAGAGTAAGTCTACTTGTACTTACGTCGGCATTGTGCCTTTTGTATTTAATCCCGATGCAATATCTGTGTTTCATCGTCAATAAGAAGGTCCAAGGGATACAGTACACCTGAAGTGAAGCATCGGAATCTATTACTAGTCTCACAGGAATGGTTCAAATCATAGACAGTAAGAAGAGTGAGTCTTCTTGTACTTAAGTCGGCATTGTGCCTTTTCTACTTAATTCCGATGCAATTTCTGGGTTCCATCATCAAGAAGAAGGTCAGAGGGATACTGTAAACCTGAAGTGAAGCATCGGAATGTATAACTAGTCTCACAGGAATGGTTCAAAACATAGACAGTAGGAAGAGTCATTCTTCTTGTACTTCAGTTGGCATTGTGCCTTTTGTATTTAATTCCGATGCTATTTCTGTGTTTCATCGTCAATAAGAAGGTCAGAGGGATACAGTGAACCTGAAGTGAAGCATCGGAATCTATAACAACTGTCACAGGAATGTTTCAAAACATTGACAGTAGGAAGAGACAGTCTTCTTGTACTTAAGTCGGCATTGTGCCTTATCTATTTAATTCCGATGCAATTTCTCTGTTTCATCGTCAATAAGAAAGTCAGAGGGATACAGTAAACCTGAAGTGAAGCATCGGAATCTATAACTAGAGTGACAGGAATTGTTCAAATCATAGACAGTAAGAAGAGTCAGTGTTCTTGTACTTATGTCGGCATTGTGCCTTTTCTATTTAATTCCGATGCAATTTCTGTGTTTCATCGTCAATAAGAAGGTTAGAGGGATACAGTATACATGAAGTGAATCATCGGAATCTATAATTAGTGTCACAGGAATGGTTCTAAACATAGACAGTAGGAAGAGTCAGTCATCTTGTACTTGAGTCGGCATTGTGCCTTTTGTATTTACTTCCGATGCAATTTCTGTTTTTCATCGTCAATAAGAGGGTCAGAGGGATACAGTAAACCTGAAGTGAAGCATCGGAATCAATAACTAGTGTCACAGGAATGTTTCAAAACATTGACAGTAGGAAGAGACAGTCTTCTTGTACTTAAGTCGGCATTGTGCCTTATCTATTTAATTCCGATGCAATTTCTGTGTTTCGTCAACAATAAGAAGGTCCAAGGGATACAGTAAACATGAAGTGAAGCATCTGAATCTATAACAAGTGTCACAGGAATGGTTCAAAACATAGTCAGTAAGAAGAGTCAGTCTTCTTGTACTTAAGTCGGCATGGTGCCTTTTGTATTTAATTCCGATGCAATTTCTGTGTTTCATCGTCAATAAGAAGATCCAAGGGATACAGTAAACACACAGTGAAGCATCGGAATCTAAAACTGGTCTCACAGCAAATGTTCAAAACATAGTAAGTAAGAAGAGTCAGTCGTCTTGTACTTAAGTCGGCAATGTGCCTTTTCTATTTAATTCCGATGCAATTTCTGTGTTTCGTCATCAATAAGAAGGTCCAAGGGATACATTAAACCTGAAGTGAAGCATCGGAATCTAAAACCGGTCTCACTGGAAAGTTTCAAAACATAGAGAGTAAGAAGAGCCAGTCTTCTTGTACTTAAGTCAGCATTGTGCCTTTTCTATTTAATTCCGATGCAATTTCTGTGTTTTATCGTCAATAAGAAGGTCCAAGTGATACGGTAAACCTAAAGTGAAGCATCGGAATCTATAACTAGTGTCACAGGAATGGTTCAAAACATAGTCAGTAAGAAGAGTCAGTCTTCTTGTACTTAAGTCAGCACTGTGCCTTTTCTATTTAATTCCGATGCAATTTCTTTGTTTTATAGTCAATAAGAAGGTCCAAGTGATACAGTAAACCTAAAGTGAAGCATCGGAATCTATAACTAGTGTCACAGGAATGGTTCAAAACATAGTCAGTAAGAAGAGTCAGTCTTCTTGTACTGAAGTCAGCATTGTGCCTTTTCTATTTAATTCCGATGCAATTTCTTTGTGTTATCGTCAATAAGAAGGACAGAGGGATACAGTAAACTTGAAGTGAAGCATCGGAATCTATAACTAGTTTCACAGGGATGGTTCAAATCATAGACAGTAAGAGGAGTCAGTCTTCTTGTACTCAAGTCGGCATTGTGCCTTTTCTATTTAATTCCGATGCAATTTCTGTGTTTCATCATCAAGAAGAAGGTCAGAGGGATACAGTAAACCTGAAGTGAAGCATCGGAATCTATAACTGGTGTCACAGGAATGATTACAAACATTGACAGTAAAAAGATACAGTCTTCTTGTACTTAAGTCGGAATTGTGCCTTTTGTATTTAATTCCGCTGCAATTTCTGTGTTTCATCGTCAATAAGAAGGTTCAAGTGATACAGTAAACCTAAAGTGAAGCATCGGAATCTATAACAAGTGTCACAGGAATCGTTCAAAACATAGTCAGTACGAAGAGTCAGTCTTCTTGTACTTAAGTCAGCATTGTGCCTTTTCTATTTAATTCCGATGCAATTTCTGTGATTTATCGTCAATAAGAAGGTCGGAGGGATACAGTAAACCTGAAGTGAAGCATCGGAATCTATAACTAGTGTCACAGGGATGTTTCAAAACGTAGACAGTATGAAGAGTCAGTCCTCTTGTACTTATGTCGACATTGTGCCTTTTGTATTTGATTCCAATGCAATTTCTGTGTATCATCCTCAATAAGAGGGACAGAGGGATACAGTAAACCTGAAGTGAGGCATCAGAATCTGTAACTAGTCTCACAGGAATGGTTCAAAACATAGACAGTAAGAAGAGTCAGTCTACTTGTACTTAATTCGGCATTGTGCCTTTCGTATTTAATCCCGATGCAATATCAGTGTTTCATCGTCAATAAGAAGGTCCAAGGGATACAGTACACCTGAAGTGAAGCATCGGAATGTATAACTAGTCTCACAGGAATGGTTCAAAACATAGACAGTAGGAAGAGTCAGTCTTCTTGTACTTGAGTTGGCATTGTGCCTTTTGTATTTAATTCCGATGCAATTTCTATGTTTTATCGTCAATAAGAAGGTCAGAGGGATACAGTAAACCTGAAGTGAAGCATCGGAATCTGTAACTACTGTCACAGGAATGTTTCAAAACATTGACAGTAGGAAGAGACAGTCTTCTTGTACTTGAGTTGGCATTGTGCCTTTTGTATTTAATTCCGATGCAATTTCTGTGTTTCATCGTCAATAAGAAGGTTAGAGGGATACAGTATACATGAAGTGAATCATCGGAATCTATAATTAGTGTCACAGGAATGGTTCTAAACATAGACAGTAGGAAGAGTCAGTCATCTTGTACTTGAGTCGGCATTGTGCCTTTTGTATTTACTTCCGATGCAATTTCTGTTTTTCATCGTCAATAAGAAGGTCAGAGGGATACAGTAAACCTGAAGTGAGGCATCGGAATCTATTACTACTGTCACAGGAATGGTTCAAAACATAGGCAGTAAGAAGAGTCAGTCTTCTTGTACATAAGTCAGCATAGTGCCTTTTCTATTAATTTCCGATGCAATTTCTGTGTTTCATCGTCAATAAGAGGGTCAGAGGGATACAGTAAACCTGAAGTGAAGCATCGGAATCAATAACTAGTGTCACAGGAATGTTTCAAAACATTGACAGTAGGAAGAGACAGTCTTCTTGTACTTAAGTCGGCATTGTGCCTTATCTATTTAACTCCGATGCATTTTCTGTGTTTCGTCATCAATAAGAAGGTCCAAGGGATACAGTAAACCTGAAGTGAAGCATCGGAATCTATAACAAGTGTCACAGGAATGGTTCAAAACATAGTCAGTAAGAAGAGTCAGTCTTCTTGTACTTAAGTCGGCAATGTGCCTTTTCTATTTAATTCCGATGCAATTTCTGTGTTTCGTCATCAATACGAAGGACAAGGGATACAGTAAACCTGAAGTGAAGCATCGGAATCTATAACCGGTCTCACTGGAAAGTTTCAAAACATAGAGTGTAAGAAGAGCCAGTCTTCTTGTACTTAAGTCAGCATTGTGCCTTTTCTATTTAATTCCGATGCAATTTCTGTGTTTTATCGTCAATAAGAAGGTCAGAGGGTACAGTAAACTTGAAGTGAAGCATCGGAATCTATAACTAGTGTCACAGGAATATTTCAAAACATAGTCTGTAAGAAGAGTCAGTCTTCTTGTACTTAAGTCGGCATTGTGCCTTTTCTATTTAAATCCGATGCAATTTCTGTTTTTCATCGTCAGTAAGAAGGTCAGAGGGATACAGTAAACCTGACGTGAATCATCGGAATCTATAACTAGTGTCACAGGATTGGTTCTAAACATAGACAGTAGGAAGAGTCAGTCTTCTTGTACTTGAGTCGGCATTGTGATTTTTGTATTTAATTCCGATACAATTTCTATGTTTCATCTTCAATAAGAGGGACCGAGGGATACAGTTATCCTGAAGTGAGGCATCAGAATCTATAACTAGTGTCACAGGAATGGTTCAAAGCATAGACAGTAGGAAGAGTCAGTCTTCTTGTACTTAAGTCGGCATTGTGCCTTTTGTATTTAATTCCGATGCAACGTCTGTGTTTCATCTTCAATAAGAAGGTCCAAGGGATACAGTAAACCTGAAGTGAGGCATCGGAATCTATAACTAGTGTCACAGGAATAGTTCAAAACATAGACAGTAAGAAGAGTCTGTCTTCTTGTACTTAAATCAGGATTGTGCTTTATCTATTTTATTCCGATGCAATTTCTGTGTTTCATCGTCAATAAGAAGGTCAGAGGGATACAGTAAACCTGAAGTGAAGCATCGGAATCTATAACTAGTGCCACAGGGATGGTTCAAAACGTAGACAGTGGGAAGAGTCAGTCTTCTTGTACTGAAGTCGGCATTGTGCCTTTTATATTTAATCCCGATGCAATTTCTGTGTTTCATCGTCAATACGAAGGTCCAAGGGATACAGTACACCTGAAGTGAAGCATCGCAATCTATAACTAGTGTCACAGGAATGGTTCAAATCATAGACGGTAAGAAGAGTCAGTCTTCTTGTACTTAAGTCGGCATTGTGCCTTTTCTATTTAATTCCGATGCAATTTCTGTGTTTCATCATCAAGAAGAAGGTCAGAGGGATACAGTAAACTTGAAGTGAAGCATCGGAATGTATAACTAGTGTCACAGAAATGGTTCAAAACATTGACAGTAGTTAGAGTCAGTCTTCTTGTACTTGAGTCGTCATTGTGCATTTTGTATTTAAATCCGATGCAATTTCTGTGTTTCATCGTCAATAAGAAGGTCAGAGGGATACAGTAAACCTGAAGTGAAGCATCGGAATCTACAACAAGTGTTACAGGAATGGTTCAAAAAATAGACAGTAGGAGGAGTCATTCTTCTTGTACTTAAGTCGGCATGGTGCCTTTTGTATTTAATTCCGATGCAATTTCTGTGTTTCATCGTCAATAAGAAGGTCCAAGATATACAGTAAACATATAGTGAAACATCGGAATCTAAAACTGGTCTCACAGGAAATGCTCAAAGCATAGTCAGTAAGAAGAATCAGTCTTCTTGTACTTAAGTCGGCAATGTGCCTTTTCTATTTAATTCCGTTGCATATTCTGTGTTTCGTCGTCAATAAGAAGGTCCAAGGGATACAGTAAACGTGAAGTGAAGCATCGGAATCTAAAACCTGTCTCACAGGAAAGGTTCAAAGCATAGAGAGTAAGAAGAGCCAGTCTTCTTGTACTTACGTCAGCATTGCGCCTTTTCTATTTAATTCCGATGCAATTTCTGTGTTTTATCGTCAATAAGAAGGTCAGAGGGATACAGTAAACTTGAAGTGATGCATCGGAATCTATAACTAGTGTCACAGGAATGGTTCAAAACATTGACAGTAGGAAGCGTCAATGTTCTTGTACTTAAGTCGGCATTGTGCCTTTTGTATTTAATTCCCATGTAATTTCTAAGTTTCATCGTCAATAAGAAGGTCAGTGGGATACAGTAAAGCTGAAGTGAAGCATCGGAATCTATAACTAGTGTCACAGGAATGGTTAAAAGCATTGACAGTAAGAAGAGTCAGTCTTCTTGTACCTAAGTCGGCATTGTGCCTTTTCTATTTAATTCAGATGCAATTTCTGTGTTTCATCGTCAATAAGAAGGTCCAAGTGATACAGTAAACCTAAAGTGAAGCATCGGAATCTACAACTAGTGTCACAGGAATAGTTCAAAACATAGGCAGTAAGAAGAGTCAGTCTTCTTGTACTTAAGTCAGCATTGTGCCTTTTCTATTTATTTCCGATGCAATTTCTGTGTTTTATCGTCAATAAGAAGGTCAGAGGGATACAGTAAACTTGAAGTGAAGCATCGGAATCTATAACTAGTGTCACAGGGATGGTTCAAACCGTAGACAGTAAAAAGAGTCAGTCTTCTTGTACATAAGTTGGCATTGTGATTTTTTTAATTATATCCGATGCAATTTCTGTGTTTCATCGTCAATTAGAGGGTCTAAGAGATACAGTAAACCTAAAGTGAAGCATCGGAATCTATAACTAGTGTCACAGGGATGGTTCAAAACATAGACAGTAAGAAGAGTCAGTGTTCTTGTACTTAAGTCAGCATTGTGCCTTTTCTATTTAATTCCGATGCAATTTCTGTGTTTCATCGTCAATAAGAAGGTCAGAGGGATACAGTAAACCTGAAGTGAAGCATCGGAATCTATAACTAGTGTCACAGGGATGGTTCAAAACGTAGACAGTAGGAAGAGTCGTCTTCTTGTACTGAAGTCGGCATTGTGCCATTTCTATTTAATTCCGATGCAATTTCTGTGTTTCATCGTCAATAAGAACGTCCATGGGATACGGTAAACCTGAAGTGAGGCATCGGAATCTATAACTAGTGTCACAGGAATGGTTCAAAACATAGACAGTAAGAAGAGTCAGTGTTCTTGTACTTAAGTCAGCATTGTGCCTTTTCTATTTAATTCCGATGCAATTTCTGTGTTTCATCGTCAATAAGAAGGTCAGAGGGATACAGTAAACCTGAAGTGAAGCATCGGAATCTATAACTAGTGTCACAGGGATGGTTCAAAACGTAGACAGTAGGAAGAGTCGTCTTCTTGTACTGAAGTCGGCATTGTGCCTTTTCTATTTAATTCCGATGCAATTTCTGTGTTTCATCGTCAATAAGAACGTCCATGGGATACGGTAAACCTGAAGTGAGGCATCGGAATCTATAACTAGTGTCACAGGAATGGTTCAAACATAGACAGTATTAAGAGACAGTCTTCTTGTACTTAAGTCGGCATTGTGCCTATTGTATTTTATTCCGATGCAATTTCTGTGTTTCATCGTCAATAAGAAGGTCAGAGGTATACAGTAAAACTGAAGTGAAGCATCAGAATCTATAACTAGTGTCACTGGAATGGTTCAAATCGTAGACAGTAAGAAGAGTCAGTCTACTTGTACTTAAGTCGGCATTGTGCCTTTTGTATTTAATCCCGATGCAATTTCTGTGTTTCATAGTCAATACGAAGGTCCAAGGGATACAGTACACCTGAAGTGAAGCATCGGAATCTATAACTAGTGTCACAGGAATGGTTCAAATCATAGACAGTAAGAAGAGTCGGTCTTCTTGTACTTAAGTCGGCATTGTGCCTTTTCTATTTCATTCCGATGCAATTTCTGTGTTTCATCATCAAGAAGAAGGTCAGAGGGATACAGTAAACCTGAAGTAAAGCATCGGAATGTATAACTAGTGTCACAGGAATGGTTCATAACATAGACAGTAGGAAGAGTCGGTCTTCTTGTACTTGAGTCGGCAATGTGCCTTTTGTATTTAATTCCGATGCAATTTCTGTGTTTCATCGTCAATAAGAAGGTCCAAAGGATACAGCAAACCTGAAGTGAGGCATCGGAATCTATAACTAGTGTCACAGGAATGGTTCAAAGCATAGACAGTAACAAGAGTCAGTCTTCTTGTACTTAAGTCGACATTGCGCCTTTTGTATTTAATTCCGATGCAATTTCTGTGTTTCATCATCAATACGAAGGTCCGTGGGATACAAAAAACCTGAAGTGAGGCATCGGAATCTATAACTAGTGTCACAGGAATGGTTCAAAACACAGTCAGTAAGAAGAGTCAGTCTTCTTGTACTTAAGTCGGCAAGGTGCCTTTTGTATTTAATTCCGATGCAATTTCTGTGTTTCATCGTCAATAAGAAGGTACAAGATATACAGTACACATATAGTGAAGCATCGGAATCTAAATCTGGTATCACAGGAAATGTTCAAAAGCATAGTCAGTAAGAAGAGTCAGTCTTCTTGTACGTAAGTCGGCATTGTGCCTTTTCTATTTAATTCCGATGAAATTTCTGTGTTTCGTCGTCAATAATAAGGTCCAAGGGATACAGTAAACCAGAAGTGAAGCATCGGAATCTAATACCGGTATCACAGGAAAGGTTCAAAGCATAGTGAGTAAGAAGAGCCAGTCATCTTGTATTTGATTCGGAATTGTGCCTTTTGTATTTAATTCCGATGCAATTTCTAAGTTTCATCGCCAATAAGAAGGTCAGGGGGATACAGTAAACCTGAAGTGAAGCATCGGAATCTATAACTAGTGTCACAGGAATGGTTCAATACATAGACAGTAGGAAGAGACAATCTTCTTGTACTTAAGTCGGCAATGTGCCTTTTGTATTTAATTCCGATGCAATTTATGTGTTTCATCGTCAATAAGAAGGTCCAAGGGATACAGTAAACATACAGTGAAGCATCGGAATCTAAAACTGGCCTCACAGGAAATGTTCAAAGCATAGTAAATAAAAAGAGTCAGTCTTCTTGTACTTAAGTCGGCAATGTGCCTTTTCTATTTAATTCCGGTGCAATATCTGTGTTTCGTCGTCAATAATAAGGTCCAAGGGATACAGTAAACCTGAAGTGAAGCATCGGAATCTAAAACCGGTCTCACAGGAAAGGTTCAAAACATAGAGAGTAAGAAGAGCCAGTCTTCTTGTACTTAAGTCAGCATTGTGCCATTTCTATTTAATTCCGATGCAATTTCTGTGTTTTATCGTCAATAAGAAGGTCAGAAGGATACAGTAAACTTGAAGTGAAGCATCGGAATCTATAACTAGTGTCACAGGAATGGTTCAAATCATAGACAGTAAGAACAGTCAGTCTTCTTTTACCTATGTCGGCATTGTGCCTTTTCTATTTAATTCCGACGCAATTTCTGTGTTTCATCGTCAATAAGAAGGTTAGAGGGATACAGTAATCATGAGGTGAATCATCGTAAACTATAATTAGTGTCACAGGAATGGTTCTAAACATAGACAGTAGGAAGAGTCAGTCTTCTCGTACTTAATTCGACATTGTGCCTTTTCTAATTAATTCCGATGCAATTTCTATGTTTCATCGTCAATAAGAAGGTCAGAGGGATACAGCAAACCTGATGTGAAGCATCGGAATGTATAACTAGTGTCACAGGAATGTTTCAAACATAGACAGTAGGAAGAGTCAGTCTTCTTGTACTTGTGTCGGCATTGTGCCATTTGTATTTAATTTCGATGCAATTTCTGTGTTTCATCGTCAATAAGAGGGTCAGAGGGATACAGTAAACCTGAAGTGAGGCATCGGAATCTATAACTACTGTCACAGGAATGGTTCAAAACATAGACAGTAAGAAGAGTCAGTCTACGTGTACGTAAGTCGGCATTGTGCCTTTTGTATTTAATTCCGATGCAATTTTTGTGTTCCATCGTCAATAAGAAGGTCCAAGGGATACAGCACACCTGAAGTGAAGAATCGGAATCTATAACTAGTGTCACAGGAATGGTTTAAATCATAGACAGTGAGAAGAGTCAGTCTTCTTGAACTTATGTCGGCATTGTGCCTTTTATATTTAAACCTGATTCAATTTCTGTGTTTCATCGTCAATAAGAAGGTCAGAGGGATACAGAAAACCGACCGTGAATCATCGGAATCTATAACTAGTGTCACAGGATTGGTTCAAAACATAGACAGTAGGAAGAGTCAGTCTTCTTGTACTTGAGTCGGCATTGTGACTTTTGTATTTAATTCCGATGCAATTTCTGTGTTTCATCGTCAATAAGAGGGTCAGAGGGATACAGTAAACCTGATGTGAAGCATCGGAATCTATAACTCGTGTCACAGGAATGGTTCAAAACGTAGACAGTAGGAAGAGTCAGTCTTCTTGTACTTAAGCCGGAATTGTGCCTTTTGTATTCAATTCCGATGCAACTTCTGTAATTCATCGTCAATAAGAAGGTCCAAGGGATACAGTAAACCTGAAGTGAGGCATCGGAATCTGTTACTACTGTCACAGGAATGGTTCAAAACATAGACAGTAAGAAGAGTCAGTCTTCTTGTACATAAGTCAGCATTGTGCCTTTTCTATTAATTTCCGATGCAATTTCTGCGTTTCATCGTCAATAAGAGGGTCAGAGGGATACAGTAAACCTGACGTGAGTCATCGGAATCTATAACTAGTGTCACAGGAATGGTTCAAAACATAAACAGTAAGAAGAGTCAGTCTACTTGTACTTTAGTCGGCATTGTGCCTTTTGTATTTAATTCCGAAGCAATTTTTTGTGTTGCATCGTCAATAAGAAGGTCCAAGGGATACAGCACACCTGAAGTGAAGAATCGGAATCTATAACTAGTGTCACAGGAATGGTTCAAATCATAGACAGTGAGAAGAGTCAGTCTTCTTGTACTTATGTCGGCATTGTGCCTTTTCTATTTAAATCCGATTCAATTTCTGTGTTTCATCGTCAATAAGAAGGTCAGAGGGATACAGAAAACCGGCCGTGAATTATCGGAATCTATAACTAGTGTGACATAATTGGTTCAAAACATAGACAGTAAGAAGAGTCAGTCTTCTTGTACATAAGTCAGCATTGTGCCTTTTCTATTAATTTCCGATGCAATTTCTGTGATTCATTGTCAATAAGAGGGTCAGATTGATACAGTAAACCTGAAGTGAGGCATCGGAATCTATAACTAGTGTCACAGGAATGGTTCAAAACATAGACAGTAAGAAGAGTCAGTCTACTTGTACTTAAGTCGGCATTGTGCCTTTCGTATATAATTCCGATGCAATATCTGTGTTTCATCGTCAATAAGAAGGTCAGAGGGATACAGTAAACCTGAAGTGAAGCATCGGAATCTATAACTAGTGTCACAGGGATGGTTCAAAACGTATACAGTAGGAAGAGTCAGTCTTCTTGTACTAAAGTCGGCATTGTGCGTTTTCTATTTAATTCCGATGCAATTTCTGTCTTTCATCGTCAATAAGAAGGTCCAAGGGATACAGTATACCTGAACTGAGGCATCGGAATCTATAACTAGTGTCACAGGAATGGTTCAAAACATGGACAGTAGGAAGAGACAGTCTTCTTGTACTTAAGTCGGCATTGTGCCTTTTGTATTTTATTCCGATGCAATTTCTGTGTTTCATCGTCAATAAGAAGATCAGAGGGATACAGTAAAAGTGAAGTGAAGCATCAGAATCTATAACTACTGTCACAGGAATGGTTCAAAGGATAGACAGTAAGAAGAGTCAGTCTACTTGTACTTAAGTCGGCATTGTGCCTTTTGTATTTAATCCCGATGCAATTTCTGTGATTCATAGTCAATACGAAGGTCCAAGGGATACAGTACACCTGAAGTGAAGCATCGGAATGTATAACTAGTGTCACAGGAATGGTTCAAAGCATAGACAGTAGGAAGTGTCAGTCTTCTTGTACTTGAGTCGGCATTGTGCCTTTTGTATTTAATTCCGATGCAATTTCTGTGTTTCATCGTCAATAAGAAGGTCTGAGGGATACAGTGAACCTGAAGTGAAGCATCGGAATCTACAACAAGTGTCACAGGAATGGTTCAAAAAATAGACAGTAGAAGGAGTCATTCTTCTTGTACTTAAGTCGGCATTGTGCCTTTTGTAATTAATTCCGATGCAATTTCTGTGTTTCATCGTCAATAAGAAGGTCCAAAGGATACAGTAAACCTGAAGTGAGGCATCGGAATCTATAACTAGTGTCACAGGAATGGTTCAAAAGCATAGACAGTAAGAAGAGTCAGTCTTCTTGTACTTAAGTCGGCATTGTGCCTTTTTTATTTAATTCCGATGCAATTTCAGTGTTTCATCATCAATACGAAGGTCCATGGGGTACAGTAAACCTGAAGTGAGGCATCGGAATCTATAACTAGTGTCACAGGAATGGTTCAAAACATAGTCAGTAAGAAGAGTCAGTCATCTTGTACTTAAGTCGGCATGGTGCCTTTTGTATTTAATTCCGATGCAATTTCTGTGTTTCATCGTCAATAAGAAGGTCCAAGATATACAGTAAACATATAGTGAAGCATCGGAATCTAAATCTGGTCTCACAGGAAATGTTCAAATCATAGTCAGTAAGAAGAGTCAGTCTTCTTGTACGTAAGTCGGCATTGTGCCTTTTCTATTTAATTCCGATGAAATTTCTGTGTTTCGTCGTCAATAAGAAGGTCCAAGGGATACAGTAAACCTGAAGTGAAGCATCGGAATCTAATACCGGTCTCACAGGAATGGTTCAAAGCATAGTGAGTAAGAAGAGCCAGTCATCTTGTATTTGAGTCGGCATTGTGCCTTTTGTATTTAATTCCGATGCAATTTCTGTGTTTCATCGTCAATACGAAGGTCAGAGGCATGCAGTAAAACTGAAGTGAAGCATCAGAATCTATAAGTAGTGTCACAGGAATGGTTCAAAACATAGACAGTAAGAAGAGTCAGTCTTCTTGTACATAAGTCAGCATTGAGCCTTTTCTATTAATTTCCGATGCAATTTCTGTGTTTCATCGTCAATAAGAGGGTCAGAGGGATACAGTAAACCTGAAGTGAGGCATCAGAATCTATAACTAGTGTCACAGGAATGGTTCAAAACATAGTCAGTAAGAAGAGTCAGTCTTCTTGTACTTAAGACAGCATTGTGCCTTTTCTATTTAATTCCGATGCAATTTCTGTGTTTCATCGTTAATAAGAAGGTCAGAGGGATACGGTAAACCCGAAGTGAAGCATCGGAATCTATAACTAGTGTCACAGGGATGGTTCAAAACGTATACAGTAGGAAGAGTCAGTCTTCTTGTACTGAAGTCGGCATTGTGCCTTTTCTATTTAATTCCGATGCAATTTCTGTCGTTCATCGTACATAAGAAGGTCCAAGGGATACAGTAAACCTGAACTGAGGCATCGGAAACTATAACTAGTGTCACAGGAATAATTCAAAACATAGACAGTAGGAAGAGACAGTCTTCTTGTACTTAAGTCGGCATTGTGCCTTTTGTATTTTATTCCGATGCAATTTCTGTGTTTCATCGTCAATAAGAAGGTCAGAGGGATACAGTAAAATTGAAGTGAAGCATCAGAATCTATAACTAGTGTCACAGGAATGGTTCAAAACATAGTCAGTAAGAAGAGTCAGTCTTCTTGTACCTAAGTCGGCATGGTGCCTTTTGTATTTAATTCCGATGCAATTTCTGTGTTTCATCGTCAATAAGAAGGTCCAAGGGATACAGTAAACATACAGTGAAGCATCGGAATCTAAAACTGGTCTCACAGGAAATGTTCAAAGCATAGTAAGTAAGAAGAGTCAGTCTTCTTGTACTTAAGCCGGCATTGTGCCTTTTGTATTTAATTCCGATGCAACTTCTGTGTTTCATCGTCAATAGGAAGGGCCAGCGGATACAGTGAACCTGAAGTGAGGCATCGGAATCTGTTACTACTGTCACAGGAATGGTTCAAAACATAGACAGTAAGAAGAGTCAGTCTACTTGTACTTAAGTCGGCATTGTGCCTTTTGTATTTAATCCCTATGCAATTTCTGTGTTTCATCGTCAATACGAAGGTCCAAGGGATACAGTACACCTGAAGTGAAGCATCGGAATCTATAACTAGTGTCACAGGAATGGTTCAAATCATAGACAGTAAGAAGAGTCAGTCTTCTTGTACTTAAGTCGGCATTGTGCCTTTTCTATTTAATTCCGATGCAATTTCTGGGTTTCATCATCAAGAAGAAGGTCAGAGGGATACAGTAAACCTGAAGAGAAACATCGGAATGTATAACTAGTCTCACAGGAATGGTTCAAATCATAGACAGTAGGAAGAGTCAGTCTTCTTGTACTTTAGTCGGCATTGTGCTTTTTGTATTTCATTCCGATGCAATTTCTGTCTTTCATCGTCAATAAGAAGGTCCAAGGGATACAGTAAACCTGAACTGAGGCATCGGAATCAACAACTAGTGTCACAGGAATGGTTCAAAACATAGACAGTAGGAAGAGACAGTCTTCTTGTACTTAAGTCGGCATTGTGCCTTTTGTATTTTATTCCGATGCAATTTCTGTGTTTCATCGTCAATAAGAAGGTCAGAGGGATACAGTAAAACTGAAGTGAAGCATCGGAATCTATTACAAGTGTCACAGGAATGGTTCAAAAAATAGACAGTAGGAGGAGTCATTCTTCTTGTACTTAAGTCGGCATTGTGCCTTTTGTATTTAATTCCGATGCAATTTCTGTGTTTCAACGTCAATAAGAAGGTCCAAGATATACAGTAAACATATCGTGAAGCATCGGAATCTAAATCTGGTCTCACAGGAAATGTTCAAAGCATAGTCAGTAAGAAGAGTCAGTCCTCTTGTACTTAAGTCGGCATTGTGCCTTTTCCATTTAATTATAATGCAATATCTCTGTTTCATCGTCAATAAGAAAGTTAGAGGGATACAGTAAAGCTTAAGTGAAGCATCGGAATCTATAACAAGTGTCACAGGAATGGTTCAAAACATAGTCAGTAAGAAGAGTCAGTCATCCTGTACCTAAGTCGGCATGGTGCCTTTTCTATTTAATTCCAAAGCAATTTCTGTGCTTCATCGTCAATAAGAAGGTCCTAGGGATACAGTAAACATACAGTGAAGCATCGGAATCTAAAACTGGTCTCACTGCAAATCTTCAATGCATAGCAAGTAAGAAGAGTCAGTCTTCTTGTACTTAAGCCGGCATTGTGCCTTTTGTATTTAATTCCGATGCAACTTCTGTGTTTCATCGTCAATAGGAAGGTCCAGGGGATACAGTAAACCTGAAGTGAGGCATCGGAATCCTTTACTACTGTCACAGGAATGGTTCAAAACATAAACAGTAAGAAGAGTCAGTCTTCTTGTACATAAGTCAGCATTGTGCCTTTTCTATTAATTTCCGTTGCAATTTCTGTGTTTCATCGTCAATAAGAGGGTCAGAGGGATACAGTAAACCTGAAGTGAGGCATCGGAATCTATAACTAGTGTCACAGGAATGGCTCAAAACATAGACAGTAAGAAGAGTCAGTCTACTTGTACTTCAGTCGGCATTGTGCCTTTTGTATTTAATTCCGATGCAATTTCTGTGTTTCATCGTCAATAAGAAGATCCAAGGGATACAGCACACCTGAAGTGAAGAATCGGAATCTATAACTACTGTCACAGGAATGGTTCAAATCATATACAGTGAGAAGAGTCAGTGTTGTTGTACTTATGTCGGCATTGTGCCTTTTCTATTTAAATCCGATGCAATTTCTGTGTTTCATCGTCAATAAGAAGGTCAGAGGGATACAGAAAACCTGACGTGAAATATCGGAATCTATAACTAGTGTCACAGGATTGGTTCAAAACATAGACAGTAGGAAGAGTCAGTCTTCTTGTACTTGAGTCGGCATTGTGATTTTTGTATTTAATTCCGATGCAATTTCTGTGTTTCATCGTCAATAAGAGGGTCGGAGGGATACAGTGAACCTGTAGTGAGGCATCAGAATCAATAACTAGTGTCACAGGAATGGTTCAAAGGATAGACAGTAGGAAGAGTCAGTCTTCTTGTACTTAAGTCGGCATTGTGCCTTTTGTATTTAATTCCGATGCAACTTCTGTGTTTCATCTTCAATAAGAAGGTCCAAGGGATACAGTAGACCTGAAGTGAGGCATCGGAATCTATAACTAGTGTCACAGGGATGGTTCAAAACGTAGACAGTAGAAACAGTCAGTCTTCTTGTACTGAAGTCGGCATTGTGCCGTTTCTATTTCATTCCGATGCAATTTCTGTCTTTCATCGTCAACAAGAAGGTCCAAGGGATACAGTAAACCTGAAGTGAGGCATCGGAATCTATAACTAGTGTCACAGGAATGGTTCAAAACATAGACAGTAGGAAGAGTCAGTCTTCTTGTACTTGAGTCGCCATTGTGCCTTTTGTATTTAATTCCGATGCAATTTCTGTGTTTCATCGTCAATAAGAAGGTCGGAGGGATACAGTAAACCTGAAGTGAAGCATCGGAATCTATAACAAGTGTCACAGGATGGTTCAAAAAATTGACAGTAGGAGGAGGCATTCTTCTTGTACTTAAGTCGGCATTGTGCCTTTTGTATTTAATTCCGATGCAATTTCTGTGTTTCATCGTCAATAAGAAGGTCGGAGGGATACAGTAAACCTGAAGTGAAGCATCGGAATCTATATCTAGTGTCACAGGAATGGTTCAATACATAGAGAGTAGGAAGAGACAGTCTTCTTGTACTTAAGTCGGCATTGTGCCTTTTGTATTTAATTCCGATGCAATTTCTGTGTATCATCGTCAATAAGAAAGTCAGAGGCATACAGTAAAACTGAAGTGAAGCATCAGAATCTATAACTAGTGTCACAGGAATGGTTCAAAACATGGACAGTAAGAAGAGTCAGTCTACTTTTACTTAAGTCGGCATTGTGCCTTTTGTAATTAATCCCTATGCAATTTCTGTGTTTCATCGTCAATAAGAAGGTCAAAGGGATACAGTACACCTGAAGTGAAGCATCGGAATCTATAACTAGTGTCACAGGAATGGTTCAATTCATAGACAGTAAGAAGAGTCAGTCTTCTTGTACTTAAGTCGGCATTGTGCCCTTTCTATTTAATTCCGATGCAATTTCTGGGTTTCATCATCAAGAAGAAGGTCAGAGGGATACAGTAAACCTGAAGCGAAGCATCGGAATGTATAACTAGTCTCACAGGAATGGCTCAAAACATAGACAGTAGGAAGAGTCAGTCTTCATGTACTTTAGTCGGCATTGTGCCTTTTGTATTTAATTCCGATGCAATTTCAGTGTTTCATCGTCAATAAGAAAGCCAGAGGGATACAGTAAACCCGAAGTGAAGCATCGGAATCTATAACAAGTGTCACAGGAATGGTTCAAAACATAGTCGGTAAGAAGAGTCAGTCTTCTTGTACCTAAGTCGGCATGGTGCCTTTTGTATTTAATTCCGATGTAATTTCTGTGTTTCATCGTCAATAAGAAGGTCCAAGGGATACAGTAAACATACAGTGAAGCATCGGAATCTAAAACTGGTCTCACAGGAAATGTTCAAAGCATAGTAAGTAAGAAGAGTCAGTCTTCTTGTACTTAAGTCGGCAATGTGCCTTTTCTATTTAATTCCGATGCAATATCTGTGTTTCGTCGTCAATAAGAAGGTCCAAGGGATACAGTAAACCTGAAGTGAAGCATCGGAATTTAAAACCGGTCTCACAGGAAAGGTTCAAAACATAGAGAGTAAGAAGAGCCTGTCTTCTTGTACTTAAGTCAGCATTGTGCCTTTTCTATTTAATTCCGATGCTATTTCTGTGTTTTATCATCAATAAGAAGGTCAGAGGGATACAGTAAACTTGAAGTGAAGCTTCGGAATCTCTAACTAGTGTCACAGGAATGGTTCAAAACATTGACAGTAGGAAGAGTCAGTCTTCCTGTACTTAAGTCAGCATTGTGCCTTTTCTATTTAATTCCGATGCAATTTCTGTGTTTTATCGTCAGTAAGAAGTTCGGAGGGATACAGTAAACTTGAAGTGAAGCATCGGAATCTATAACTAGTGTCACAGGGATGGTTCAAAACGAAGATAGTAGGAAGAGTCAGTCTCCTTGTACTTAAGTCAGCATTGGGCCTTTTCTGTTTAATTCCGTTGCAATTTCTGTGTTTCATCGTCAATAAGAAGGTTAGAGGGATACAGTAATCATGAAGTGAATCATCGGAATCTATAATTAATTTCACAGGAATGGTTCTAAACATAGCCTGTAGGAAGAGTCAGTCTTCTTGTACTTGAGTCGGCATTGTGCCTTTTGTATTTACTTCCGATGCAATTTCTGTTTTTCATCGTCAATAAGAAGGTCAGTGGGATACAGTAAACCTGAAGTGAAGCATCGGAATCTATAACTAGTGTCACAGGATTGGTTCAAAACATAGACAGTAGGAAGAGTCAGTCTTCTTGTACATGAGTCGGCATTGTGCCTTTTGTATTTAATTCCGACGCAATTGCTGTTTTTCATCGTCAATAAGAAGGTCAGAGGGATAGAGTAAACCTGAAGTGAAGCATCGGAATCTATAACTAGTGTCACAGGAATTGTTCAAATCATAGACAGTAGGAAGAGTCAGTCTTCTTGTACTTAAGTCGGCATTGTGCCTTTTGAATTTAATTCCGATGCAATTTCTGTGTTTCATCGTCAATAAGAAGGTCAGAGGGATACAGTAAACATGAAGTGAAGCATCGGAATCTAAAACCGGTCGCACAGGAAAGGATCAAAACATAGAGTGTAAGAAGAGCCAGTCAACTTGTATTCGAGTCGGCATTGTGAATTTTGTATTTAATTCCGATGCAATTTCTAAGTTTCATCGTCAATAAGAAGGTCAGAGGGATACAGTAAACCTGAAGTGAAGCACACGAATCTATAACTAGTGTCACAGGAATGGTTCAAAACATAGACAGTAATAAGAGTCAGTTTTCTTGTACTTAAGTCGGCATTGTGCCTTTTCTGTTTAATTCCGATGCAATTTCTGTCTTTCATCGCCAATATGAAGGTCCAAGGGATACAGTAAACCTGAAGTGTGGCATCGGAATCTATAACTAGTGTCACAGGAATGGTTCAAAACATAGACAGTAGGAAAAGACAGTCTTCTTGTACTTAAGTCGGCATTGTGCCTTTTGTATTTAATTCCGATGCAATTTCTGCGTTTCATCGTCAATAAGAAGGTCAGAGGGATACAGTAAAACTGAAGTGAAGCATCAGAATCTATAACTAATGTCACAGGAATGGTTAAAAACATAGACAGTAAGAAGAGTCAGTCTGCTTGTACTTAAGTCGGCATTGTGCCTTTTGTATTTAATCCTGACGCAATTTCTGTGTTTCATCGTCAATAAGATTGTCCAAGGTATACAGTACACCTGAAGTGAAGCATCGGAATCTATAACTAGTGTCACAGGAATGCTTCAAATCATAGTCAGTAAGAAGAGTCAGTCTTCTTGTACTTAAGTCGGCATTGTGCCTTTTGTTTTTAATTCCGATGCAATTTCTGTGTTTCATCGTCAATAAGAGGGCCAGAGGGATACAGTAAACCTGAAGTGAGGCACCAGAATCTATAACTAGTGTCACAGGAATGGTTCAACACATAGACAGTAAGAAGAGTCAGTCTACTTGTACTTAAGTCGGCATTGTGCCTTTTGTATTTAATTCCGATGCAATTTCCGTGTTACATCGTCAATAAGAAGGTCCAAGAGATACTGTAATCATATAGTGAAGCAACGGATTCTAAATCTGGTATCACAGAAATGTTCAAAACATAGTCAGTAAGAAGAGTCAGTCTCCTTGTACTTAAGTCGGCATTGTGCCTTTTGTATTTAATGCCGATGCAATTTCCGTGTTACATCGTCAATAAGAAGGTCCAAGAGATACAGCACACCTGAAGTAAAGAATCGGAATCTATAACTAGTGTCACAGGAGTGGTTCAAATCATAGACAGCGAGAAGAGTCAGTCTTCTTGTACTTATATCGGCATTGTGCCTTTTCTATTTAAACCCGATTCAATTTCTGTGTTTCATCGTCTATAAGAAGGTCAGAGGTATACAGTAAACCTGAAGTGAATCATCGGAATCTATAACTACTGTCACAGGATTGGTTCAAAACATAGACAGTAGGAAGAGTCAGTCTTCTTGTACTTGAGTCGGCATTGTGCCTTTAGTATTTATTTCCGATGCAATTTCTGTGTTTCATTGTCAATAAGAAGGTCCAAGAGATACTGTAATCATATAGTGAAGCAACGGATTCTAAATCTGGTATCACAGAAATGTTCAAAACATAGTCAGTAAGAAGAGTCAGTCTCCTTGTACATAAGTCGGCATTGTGCCTTTTGTATTTAATGCCGATGCAATTTCCGTGTTACATCGTTAATAAGAAGGTCCAAGAGATACAGCACACCTGAAGTGAAGAATCGGAATCTATAACTAGTGTCACAGGAGTGGTTCAAATCATAGACAGCGAGAAGAGTCAGTCTTCTTGTACTTATATCGGCATTGTGCCTTTTCTATTTAAACCCGATTCAATTTCGGTGTTTCATCGTCTATAAGAAGGTCAGAGGTATACAGTAAACCTGAAGTGAATCATCGGAATCTATAACTACTGTCACAGGATTGGTTCAAAACATAGACAGTAGGAAGAGTCAGTCTTCTTGTACTTGAGTCGGCATTGTGCCTTTTGTATTTAATTCCGACGCAATTGCTATTTTTCATCGTCAATAAGAAGGTCAGAGGGATACCGTAAACCTGAACTGAAGCATCGGAATCTATAACTAGTGTCACAGGAATTGTTCAAATCATAGACAGTAGGAGGAGTCAGTCATCTTGTACTTACTTCGGCATTGTGCCTTTTCTATTTTATTTCGATGCAATTTCTATGTTTCATCGTCAATACGAAGGTCAGAGGGTTACAGTAAACCTGAAGTGAAGCATCGGTAACTATAACTAGTGTCACAGGAATGGTTCTAAACATAGACAGTAATAAGAGTCAGTTTTCTTGTACTTAAGTCGGCATTGTGCCTTTTCTGTTTAATTCCGATGCAATTTCTGTCTTTCATCGCCAATATGAAGGTCCAAGGGATACAGTAAACCTGAAGTGTGGCATCGCAATCTATAACTAGTGTCACAGGAATGGTTCAAAACATAGACAGTAGGAAAAGACAGTCTTCTTGTACTTAAGTCGGCATGGTGCCTTTTGTATTTAATTCCGATGCAATTTCTGTGTTTCATCGCCAATATGAAGGTCCAAGGGATACAGTAAACCTGAAGTGAAGCATCGGAATCTAAAACCGGTATCACAGGAAAGGTTCAAATCATAGAGAGTAAGAAGAGCCGTTCATCTTGTATTTGAGTCGGCATTGTGCCTTTTGTATTTAATTCCGATGCAATTTCTAGGTCTCATCGTCAAGAAGAAGCTCAGAGGGATACAGAAAAAGTGAAACGGAGCATCGAAATCTATAACTAGTGTCACAGGAATGGTTAAAAGCATAGACAGTAAGAAGAGTCAGTCTTCTTGTCTTAAGTCGGCATTGTGCCATTTGTATTTAATTCCGATGCATTTTCTGTGTTTCATCGTCAATAAGAAGGTCAGAGGGTTACAGTAAACCTGAAGTGAAGCATCGGAATCTATAACTAGTGTCACAGGAGTTGTTCAAAACATTGACAGTAGGGGGAGTCAGTCTTCTTGTACTTAAGTCGGCATTGTGCCTTTTCTATTTAATTCCGATGCAATTTCTATGTTTCATCGTCAATAAGGAGGTCAGAGGGATACAGTAAACCTGTTGTGAAGCATCGGAATCTATAATTAGTGTCACAGGAATGGTTCAAAACATAGACAGTAATAAGAGTCGGTCTTCTTGTACTTAAGTCGGCATTGTGCCTTTTGTATTTAATTCCGATGCAATTTCTGTGTTTCATCGTCAATAAGAAGTTCCAAGGGATACACTAAACCTGAAGTGAGGCATCGGAATCTAAAACTAGTGTCACAGGAATGGTTCAAATCATAGACAGTAAGAAGAGTCAGTTTTCTTGTACTTAAGTCGGCATTGTTCCTTTTCTATTTATTTCCGATGCAATTGCTGTGTTTCATTTTCCATAAGAAGGTCTGAGGGATACAGTAAACCTGAAGTGAAGCATCGGAATCTATAAGTGGTCTCACAGGAATGGTTCAAAACATACTCAGTAAGAAGAGTCAGTCTTCTTGTACTTAAGTCGGCATTGTGCCTTTAGTATTTATTTCCGATGCAATTTCTGTGTTTCATTGTCAATAAGAAGGTCCAAGAGATACTGTAATCATATAGTGAAGCAACGGATTCTAAATCTGGTATCACAGAAATGTTCAAAACATAGTCAGTAAGAAGAGTCAGTCTCCATGTACTAAGTCGGCATTGTGCCTTTTGTATTTAATGCCGATGCAATTTATGTGTTTCATCGTCAATAAGAAGGTCAGAGGGATACAGTAAGCCTGAAGTGAAGCATCGGAATATATATCTAGTGTCACAGGGATGGTTCAAAACGTAGACAGTAGGAAGAGTCAGTCTTCTTGTACTTAAGTCGGCATTGTGAAATTTGTATTAGTTCCGATGCAATTTCTGTGGTTCATCGTCAATAAGAAGGTCCAAGGGATACAGTACACCTGAAGTGAAGCATCGGAATTTATAACTAGTGTCACAGGGATGTTTCAAAACGTATACAGTAGGAAGAGTCAATCTTCTTGTACTTAAGTCGGCATTGTGCCTTTTGTATTTCATTTGGATGCAATTTCTGTGTTTCATCGTCTATAAGATGGTCAGAGGAATGCAGTAAACCTGAAGTGAAGCATCAGAATCTATAACTAGTGTCACAGGAATGGTTCAAAACATAGACCGTAAGAAGAGTCAGTCTACTTGTACTAAAGTCGGAATTGTGCCTTTTGTATTTAATTCCGATGCAATTTCTGTGTTTCATCGTCAATAAGAAGGTCCAAGGGATACAGTACACATGAAGTGAAGCATCGGAATCTATAACTAGTGTCTCAGGAATTTTCAAATCATAGACTGTAAGAAGAGTCAGTCTTCTTGTACTTAAGTCGGCATTGTGCCTTTCGTATTTAATTCCGATGCAATTTCGGTCTTTCATCGTCAATAAGAAGGTCCAAGGGATACAGTAAACCAGAAGTGAAGCATCGGAATCTATAACTAGTGTCACAGGTTCGGTTCAATACATAGACAGTAAGAAGAGTCTGTCTTCTTCTACTTAAGTCGGCATTGTGCCTTTTCTATTTAATTCCGAAGCAATTTCTGTGTTTCATCATCAATAAGAATGTCAGAGTGATACAGTAAACCTGAAGTGAAGCGTCGGAGTCAAATTCTAGTGTCACAGTATTGGTTCAAAACATTGTCAGTAAGATGAGTCAGTCTTCTTGTACTTAAGTCGGCATTGTGCCTTTTGTATTTAATTCCGATGTAATTTCTGTGTTTCATCGTCAATAAGAGGGTCAGAGGGATACAGGAAACCTGAAGTTAATCATCATAATCTATAACTAGAGTCACAGGAATGGTTCAAATCATAGACAGTAAGAATAGTCAGTCTACTTGTACTTAAGCCGGCATTGTGCCTTTTCTATTTTATTCCGATGCGATTTCTGTGTTTCATCGTCAATAAGAAGGTCGGAGGTATACAGTGCACCTGAAGTGAAGCATCGGAATTTATAACTAGTGTCGCAGGAATGGTTCAAATCATAGACAGTAAGAAGAGTCAGTCTTCTTGTACTTATGTCGGCATTGTGCCTTTTCTATTTAATTCCGACGCAATTTCTGTGTTTCATCGACAATATGAAGGTCAGAGGGATACAGTAAACCTGAAGTGAAGCATCGGAATCTATAACTAGTGTCACAGGAATGGTTCAGAACATAGACAGAAGAAAGAGTGAGTCTTCTTGTACTTGAACCGGCATTGTGCGTTTTGTTTTTAATTCCGATGCTATTTCTGTTTTTCATCGTCAATAAGAAAGTCAGAGGGATACAGTAAACCTGAAGTGAAGCATCGCAATCTATAACTAGTGTCACAGGAATGGTTCAAAACATAGACAGTAGGAACAGTCAGTCTTTTTGTACTTAAGTCGGCATTGTGCCTTTTCTATTTAATTCCGATGCAATTTCTATGTTTCATCGTCAATAAGAAGGACAGAGGGATACAGTAAACCTGAAGTGAAGCATCGGAATCTATAACTAGTGTCACAGGAATGGTTCAAAAAATAGACAGTAGAGAGAGTCAGTCTTCTTGTACTTAAGTCGGCATTGTGCCTTTGGTATTTAATTCCGATGCAATTTCTGTGTTTCATCGTCAATATGAAGGTCCAAGGGATACAGTAAACCTGAAGTGAGGCATCGGAATCTATAACTAGTGTCACAGGAATGGTTCAAAATATAGACCGTAAGAAGAGTCAGTCTTCTTGTACTTAAGTCGGCATTGTGTCTTTTCTGTTTAATTCCGATGCAATTTCTGTGTTTCATCATCAATAAGAAGGGCAGAGGGATACAGTAAACCTGAAGTGAGGCATCGAAATCTATAAGTAGTGTCACAGGAATGGTTCAAAACATAGTCAGTAAGAAGAGTCAGTCTTCTTGTACTTAAGTCGGCATTGTGCCTTTTCTATTTAATTCCGATGCTATTTCTGTGTTTCATCGTCAATAAGAAGGTCGGAGGGATACAGTAAACCTGAAGTGAAGCATCGGAATCTATAAGTTGTGTCACAGGAATGGTTCAAAACATAGTCAGTAAGAAGGATCAGTCTTCTTGTACTTAATTCGGCATTGTGCCTTTTTATTTAATTCCGATGCAATTCCTGTGTTTCATCGTCAATAAGAAGTTCAAAGGGATACAGTAATCCTGAAGCATCGGAACCTATAACTAGTGTCACAGAAATGGTTCAAAACATAGTCAGCAAGAAGAGTCAGTCTTCTTGTACTTAGGTCGCCATTGTGCCTTTTCTATTTACTTCCGATGCAATTTCTGTGTTTCATCGTCAATACGAAAGTCAGAGGGATACAGTAAACCTGAAGTGAAGCATCGGAATCTATAACTAGTGTCTCAGGAATGGTTCAAATCTTAGACAGTAGGAAGAGTCAGTCTACATGTACTTAAGTTGGCATTGTGCATTTTGTATTTAATTCCAACGCAATTTTTGTGTTTCATCGTCAATAAGAAGGTCCAAGGGATACAGTAAAACTGAAGTGAAGAATCGGAATCTATACCTAGTGTCACAGGAATGGTTCAAAACATAGTCAGTATGAGGAGTCAGTCTTGTTGTACTTAAGTCAGCATTGTGGCTTTTCTATTTAATTCCGATGCAATTTCTGTGTTTCATCGTCAATAAGAAGGTCAGAGGGATACACTACACCTGAAGTGAAGCATCGGAATCTACTACTAGTGTCACAGGAATGGTTCAAAACATAGACAGTAGGAAGAGTCAGTCTTCTTGTACTTAAGTCGGCATTGTGCATTTTGTATTTAATTCCGATGCAATTTCTGTGTTTCATCGTCAATAAGAAGGTCCAAGGGATACAGTAAACCTGAAGTGAGGCATGGGAATCTATAACTATTGTCACAGGAATGGTTCAAAACATAGTCGGTAAGAAGAGTCAGTCTTCTTGTACTTAAGTCGGCATTGTGCCTTTTCTATTTAATTCCGATGCAATTTCTGTGTCTCATCGTCAATAAGACGGTCAGAGGGATCCAGTAAATCTGAAGTGAAGCATCGGAATGTATAACTAGTGTCCATGGAATGGTTCATAACATAGACAGTAGGAAGAGTCAGTCTCCTTGTACTTGAGTCGGCATTGTGCCTTTTGTATTTATTTCCGATGCAATTTCTGTGTTTTATCATCAATAAGAAGGTCAGAGGGATACAGTAAACCTAAAGTGAATCATCGGAATCTATAACTAGTGTCACAGGAATGGTTCAAAACATAGACAGTAGGAAGAGTCAGTCTAAATGTACTTAAGTCTGCATTGTGCCTTTTGTATTTAATTACGATGCAATTTTTGTGTTTCATCGTCAATAGGAAGGTCCAAGGGATACAGTAAACCTGAAGTGAAGCAACGGAATCTATAACTAGTGTCACAGGAATGGTTCAAAACATAGACAGTAGGAAGAGTCAGTCTTCTCGTACTTAAGTCTGCATTGTGCCTTTTCTATTCAATTCCGATGCAATTTCTGTGTTTCATCGTCAACAAGAAGGTCAGAGGGATACAGTAAACCTGAAGTGAAGCATCGGAATCCATAACTAGTGTCACACGATTGGTTCAAAAAAAAGACAGCAGGAAGAGTCAGTCTTCTTGTTCTTAAGTCGACATTGTGCCTTTTGTATTTAATTCCGATGCAATTACTGTGTTTTATCGTCAATAAGAAGGTCCAAGGAATACAGTAAACCTGAAGTGAGGCATCGGAATCTATAACTAGTGTCACAGGAATGGTTCAAAACATAGTCAGTAGGAAGAGTCAATCTTCTTGTACTTAGGTCGGCATTGTGACTTTTCTATTTAACTCCGATGCAATTTCTGTATGTTATCGACAATGCGAAGGTCCAAGGGATGCAGTACACCTGAAGTGCAGAATCGGAATCTATAACTAGTGTCACAGGAATGGTTCAAAACATAGTCAGTAAGAAGAGTCAGTCTTCTTGTACTTAGGTCGCCATTGTGCCTTTTCTATTTATTTCCGATGCAATTTCTGTGTTTCATCGTCAATAAGAAGGTCAGAGGGATACAGTAAACCTGAAGTGAAGCAACGGGAACTATAACTAGTGTCACTGGAATGGTTCAAAATGTAGACAGTAGGAAGAGTCAGTCTTCTTGTTCTTAAGTCGGCATTGAGACTTTTCTATTTAATTCCGATGCAATTTCTGTGTTTCATCGTCAATAAGAAGGTCAGAGGGATACAGTAAACCTGAAGTGAAGCATCGGAATGTATAACTAGAGTCACAGGAACGATTCAAAACATAGACAGTTGGAAGAATCAGTCATCATGTACTTAAGTCGGCATTGTGCCTTTTCTATTTAATTCCGATGCAATTTGTGTGTTTCATCGCCAATAAGAAGGTCAGAGGGTTACAGTAAACCTGAAGTGAAGCATCGGTATCTATAACTAGTGTCACAGGAATGGTTCAAACATAGACAGTAGGGAGAGTCAGTCTTTTTGTACTTAAGTAGTCATTGTGCCATTTGTATTTAATTCCGATGCAATTTCTGTGTTTCATCGTCAACAAGAAGGTCAGAGGGATACAGTAAACGTCATGCGAGGCATCGGAATCTATAACTAGTGTTACAGGAATGACTCAAAACGTAGACAGTAGGAAGAGTCAGTCTTCTTGTATTTAAGTCGGCATTGTGCCTTTTCTATTTAATTCCGATGCAATTTCTGTGTTTCATCGTCCATAAGAAGGTCAGAGGGATACAGTAAACCTGAAGTGAAGCAACGGAATCTATAACTAGTGTCACAGGAATGGTTCAAAACAATGACAGTAGGAAGAGTCAGTCTTCTTGTACTTAAGTCTGCATTGTGCCTTTTGTATTTAATTCCGATGCAATTTTTGTGTTTCATCGTCAATAGGAAGGTCCAAGGGATACAGTAAACCTGAAGTGAAGAATCGGAATCTATAACTAGTGTCACAGGAATGGTTCAAAACATAGTCAGCATGAAGCGTCAGTCTGCTAGTACTTAAGTCGGCATTGTGCCTTTTCTATTTACTTCCGATGCAATTTCTGTGTTTCATCGTCAATAAGAAAGTCAGAGGGATACAGTAAACCTGAAGTGAAGCAACGGAATCTATAACTAGTGTCACAGGAATGTTTCAAAACATAGACAGTAGGAAGAGTCAGTCTTCTTGTTCTTAAGTCGACATTGTGCCTTTTGTATTTAATTCCGATGCAATTTCTGTGTTTTATCGTCAATAAGAAGGTCCAAGGAATACAGTAAACCTGAAGTGAGGCATCAGAATCTATAACTAGTGTCACAGGAAAGGTTCAAACATAGTCAGTAAGAAGAGTCAATCTTCTTGTACTTAAGTCGGCATTTTGACTTTTCTATTTAATTCCAATGCAATTTCTGTATTTTATAGACAATACGAAGGTCCAAGGGATGCAGTACACCTGAAGTGCAGAATCGGAATCTATAACTAGTGTCACAGGAATGGTTCAAAACATAGTCAGTAAGAGGAGTCAGTCTTCTTGTACTTAGGTCGCCATTGTGTCTTTTCTATTTATTTCCGATGCAATTTCTGTGTTTCATCGTCCATAAGAAGGTCAGAGGGATACAGTAAACCTGAAGTGATGCAACGGAATCTATAACTAGTGTCACAGGAATGGTTCAAAACAATGACAGTAGGAGGAGTCAGTCTTCTCGTACTTAAGTCGGCATTGTGCCTATTGTATTTAATTCCGATGCAAGTTCTGTGTTTCATCGTCAATAAGAAGGTTAGAGGGATACAGCAAACCTGAAGTGAAGCATCGGAATGTATAACTAGCGTCACAGGAATCGTTCAAAGCATAGACAGTAGGAAGAGTCAGTCTTCTTCTACTTGATTCGGCATTGTGCCTTTTGTATTTATTTCCGATGCAATTCCTGTGATTCATCGTCAAAAAGAAGGTCAGAGGGATACAGTAAACCTGAAGTGAAGCATCGGAATGTATAACTAGTGTCACAGGAATGATTCAAAACATAGACAGTTGGAAGAATCAGTCTTCATGTACTTAAGTCGGCATTGTGCATTTTCTATTTATGTCACTGGAATGATTCAAAACATAGACTGTAGGAAGAATCAGTCTTCTTGTACTTAAGTCTGCATTGTGCCTTTTCTATTTAATTCCGATGCAATTTCTGTGCTTCATCGTCAACAAGAAGGTCAGAGGGATACAGTAAACCTGAAGTGAAGCATCGGAATCCATAACTAGTGTCACACGATTGGTTCAAAACATAGACAGTAGGAAGAGTCAGTCTTCTTGTTCGTAAGTCGGCATTGTGCCTTTTGTATTTAATTCCGATGCAATTTCTGTGTTTTATCGTCAATAATAAGGTCCAAGGAATACAGTAAACCTGAGGTGAGGCATCGGAATCTATAACTAGTGTCACAGGAATGGTTCAAAACGTAGTCAGTAAGAAGAGTCAGTTTTCTTGTACTTAAGTCGCCATTGTGCCTTTTCTATTTATTTCCGATGCAATTTTTGTGTTTCATCGTCAATAAGAAGGTCAGAGGGATACAGTAAAACTGAAGTGAAGCAACGGAATCTATAACTAGTGTCACTGGAATGGTTCAAAACATAGACAGTAGGAGGAGTCAGTCTTCTTGTTCTGAAGTCGGCATTGTTACTTTTCTATTTAGTTCCGATGCCATTTCTGTGTTTCATCGTCAATACGAAGGCCAGAGGGATACAGTAAACCTGACGTGAGGCATCGGAATGTATAACTAGTGTCACATGAATCGTTCAAAGCATAGACAGTAGGAAGAGTCAGTCTTCTTCTACTTGATTCGGCATTGTGCCTTTTGTATTTATTTCCGATGCAATTCCTGTGTTTCATCGTCAAAAAGAAGGTCAGAGGGATACAGTAAACCTGAAGTGAAGCATCGGAATGTATAACTAGTGTCACAGGAATGATTCAAAACATAGACAGTTGGAAGAATCAGTCTTCATGTACTTAAGTCGGCATTGTGCATTTTCTATTTAATTCCGATGCAATTTCTGTGTTTCATCCTCAATAAGAAGGTCAGAGGGATACAGTAAACCTGAAGTGAATCATCGGAATTCATAACTAGTGTCACAGGATTGGTTCAAAGCATAGACAGTAGGAAGAGTCAGTCTTCTTGTACTTAAGTCGGCATTGTGCCTTTTGTATTTAATTCCGATGCAATTTCTGTGTTTCATCGTCAATAAGAAGGTCAGAGGGATACAGTAAACCTGAAGTGAAGCATCGGAATCTATAACTAGTGTCACAGGAATGGTTCAAAACATAGACAGTAGGGAGAGTCAGTTTTTTTTGTACTTAAGTAGTCATTGTGCCTTTTGTATTTAATTCCGATGCAATTTCTGTGTTTCATCGTCAAGAAGAAGGTCAGAGGGATACAGTAAACGTGATGCGACGCAACGGAATCTATAACTAGTGTTACAGGAATGACTCAAAACGTAGACAGTAGGAAGAGTCAGTCTTCTTGTATTTAAGTCGGCATTGTGCCTTTTCTATTTAATTCCGATGCAATTTCTGTGTTTCATCGTCAATAAGAAGGTTAGATGGATACAGTAAACCTGAGGCGAAGCATCGGAATCTATAACTAGTGTCACAGGAATGGTTCAAATGATTGACAGTAGGAAGAGTCAGTCTTCTTGTACTTAAGTCGGCATTGTGCCTTTTGTATTTAATTCCGATGCAATTTCTGCGTTTCATCGTCAATAAGAAGGTCAGAGGGATACAGTAAACCTGAAGTGAAGCATCGGAATGTATAACTAGTGTCACAGGAATCGCTCAAAGCATAGACAGTAGGAAGAGTCAGTCTTCTTATACTTGATTCGGCATTGTGCCTTTTGTATTTATTTCCGATGCAATTTCTGTGTTTCATCGTCAATAAGAAGCTCAGAGGGATACAGTAAACATGAAATGAAGCATCGTAATCTATAACTAGTGTCACAGGAATGGTTCAAAACATAGACAGTAAGAAGAGTCAGTCTTCTTGTACCTAAGTCGGCATTGTGCCTTTTCTATTTAATTCCGACGCAATCTCTGTGTTTCATCGTCAATAAGAAGGTCAGAGGGATACAGTAAACCTGAAGTGAAGCATCGGACTCTATAAGTAGTGTCACAGGAATGGTTCAAACATAGTCAGTAAGAAGAGTCAGTCTTCTTGTACTTAAGTCGGCATTGTGCCTTTTCTATTTAATTCCGATGCAAATTCGGTGTTTCATCGTCAATAAGAAGGTCAGAGGGATACAGTAAATCTGAAGTGAAGCATCGGAATGTATAACTAGTGTCCGTGGAATGGTTCAAAACATACATCTACATCTACATCTACATTGATACTCCGCAAGCCACCCAACGGTGTGTGGCGGAGGGCACTTTACGTGCCACTGTCATTACCTCCCTTTCCTGTTCCAGTCGCGTATGGTTCGCGGGAAGAACGACTGTTTGAAAGCCTCCGTGCGCGCTCTAATCTCTCTAATTTTACATTCGTGATCTCCTCGGGAAGTATAAGTAGGGGAAAGCAATATATTCGATACCTCATCCAGAAACGCACCCTCTCGAAACCTGGCGAGCATGCTACACCGCGATGCAGAGCGCCTCTCTTGCAGAGTCTGCCACTTGAGTTTGTTAAACATCTCCGTAACGCTATCACGGTTACCAAATAACCCTGTGACGAAACGCGCCGCTCTTCTTTGGATCTTCTCTATCTCCTCCGTCAACCCGACCTGGTACGGATCCCACACTGATGAGCAATACTCAAGTATAGGGCGAACGAGTGTTTTGTAAGCCACCTCCTTTGTTGATGGACTACATTTTCTAAGCACTCTCCCAATGAATCTCAACCTGGTACCCACCTTACCAACAATTAATTTTATATGATCATTCCACTTCAAATCGTTCCGTACGCATACTCCCAGATATTTTACAGAAGTAACTGCTACCAGTGTTTGTTCCGCTATCATATAATCATACAATAAAGGATCCTTCTTTCTATGTATTCGCAATACATTACATTTGTCTATGTTAAGGGTCAGTTGCCACTCCCTGCACCAAGTGCCTATCCGCTGCAGATCTTCCTGTATTTCGCTACAATTTTCTAATGCAGCAACTTCTCTGTATACTACAGCATCATCCGCGAAAAGCCGCATGGAACTTCCGACACTATCTACTAAGTCATTTATGTATATTGTGAAAAGCAATGGTCCCATAACACTCCCCTGTGGCACGCCAGAGGTTACTTTAACGTCTGTAGACGTCTCTCCATTGATAACAACATGCTGTGTTCTGTTTGCTAAAAACTCTTCAATCCAGCCACACAGCTGGTCTGATATTCCGTAGGCTCTTACTTTGTTTATCAGGCGACAGTGCGGAACCGTATCGAACGCCTTCCGGAAGTCAAGAAAAATAGCATCTACCTGGGAGCCTGTATCTAATATTTTCTGGGTCTCATGAACAAATAAGGCGAGTTGGGTCTCACACGATCGCTGTTTCCGGAATCCATGTTGATTCCTACATAGTAGATTCTGGGTTTCCAGAAATGACATGATACGCGAGCAAAAAACATGTTCTAAAATTCTACAAGAGATCGACGTAAGAGATATAGGTCTATAGTTTTGCGCATCTGCTCGACGACCCTTCTTGAAGACTGGGACTATCTGTGCTCTTTTCCAATCATTTGGAACCCTCCGTTCCTCTAGAGACTTGCGGTACACGGCTGTTAGAAGGGGGGCAAGTTCTTTCGCGTACTCTGTGTAGAATCGAATTGGTATCCCGTCAGGTCCAGTGGACTTTCCTCTATTGAGTGATTCCAGTTGCTTTTCTATTCCTTGGACACTTATTTCGATGTCAGCCATTTTTTCGTTTGTGCGAGGATTTAGAGAAGGAACTGCAGTGCGGTCTTCCTCTGTGAAACAGCTTTGGAAAAAGGTGTTTAGTATTTCAGCTTTACGCGTGTCATCCTCTGTTTCAATGCCATCATCATCCCGTAGTGTCTGGATATGCTGTTTCGAGCCACTTACTGATTTAACGTAAGACCAGAACTTCCTAGGATTTTCTGTCAAGTCGGTACATAGAATTTTACTTTCGAATTCAATGAACGCTTCACGCATAGCCCTCCTTACGCTAACTTTGACATCGTTTAGCTTCTGTTTGTCTGAGAGGTTTTGGCTGCGTTTAAACTTGGAGTGGAGCTCTCTTTGCTTTCGCAGTAGTTTCCTAACTTTGTTGTTGTACCACGGTGGGTTTTTCCCGTCCCTCACAGTATTACTCGGCACGTACCTGTCTAAAACGCATTTTACGATTGCCTTGAACTTTTTCCATAAACACTCAACATTGTCAGTGTCGGAACAGAAATTTTCGTTTTGATCTGTTAGGTAGTCTGAAATCTGCCTTCTATTACTCTTGCTAAACAGATAAACCTTCCTCCCTTTTTTTATATTCCTATTAACTTCCATATTCAGGGATGCTGCAACGGCCTTATGATCACTGATTCCCTGTTCTGTACATACAGATTCGAAAAGTTCGGGTCTGTTTGTTATCAGTAGGTCCAATATGTTATCTCCACGAGTCGGTTCTCTGTTTAATTGCTCGAGGTAATTTTCGGATAGTGCACTCAGTATAATGTCACTCGATGCTCTGTCCCTACCACCCGTCCTAAACATCTGAGTGTCCCAGTCTATATCTGGTAAATTGAAATCTCCACCTAAGACTATAACATGCTGAGAAAATTTATGTGAAATGTATTCCAAATTTTCTCTCAGTTGTTCTGCCACTAATGCTGCTGAGTCGGGAGGTCGGTAAAAGGAGCCAATTATTAACCTAGTTCGGTTGTTTAGTGTAACCTCCACCCATAATAATTCACAGGAACTATCCACTTCTACTTCACTACAGGATAAACTACTACTAACAGCGATGAGCACTCCACCACCGGTTGCATGCAATCTATCCTTTCTAAACACCGTCTGTACCTTTGTAAAAATTTCGGCAGAATTTATCTCTGGCTTAAGCCAGCTTTCTGTACCTATAACGATTTCAGCTTCGGTGCCTTCTATCAGCGCTTGAAGTTCCGGTACTTTACCAACGCAGCTTCGACAGTTGACAATTACAATACCGATTGCTGCTTGGTCCCCGCATGTCCTGACTTTGCCCCGCACCCGTTGAGGCTGTTGCCCTTTCTGTACTTGCCCAAGGCCATCTAACCTAAAAAACCGCCCAGCCCACGCCACACAACCCCTGCTACCCGTGTAGCCGCTTGTTGCGTGTAGTGGACTCCTGACCTATCCAGCGGAACCCGAAACCCCACCACCCTATGGCGCAAGTCGAGGAATCTGCAGCCCACACGGTCGCAGAACCGTCTCAGCCTCTGATTCAGACCCTCCACTCGGCTCTGTACCAAAGGTCCGCAGTCAGTCCTGTCGACGATGCTGCAGATGGTGAGCTCTGCTTTCATCCCGCTAGCGAGACTGGCAGTCTTCACCAAATCAGATAGCCGCCGGAAGCCAGAGAGGATTTCCTCCGATCCATAGCGACACACATCATTGGTGCCGACATGAGCGACCACCTGCAGATGGGTGCACCCTGTACCCTTCATTGCATCCGGAAGGACCCTTTCCACATCTGGAATGACTCCCCCCGGTATGCACACGGAGTGCACATTGGTTTTCTTCCCCTCTCTTGCTGCCATTTCCCAAAGGGGCCCCATTACGCGCCGTAGACAGTAGGAAGAGTCAGTCTCCTTGTACTTGAGTCGGCATTGTGCATTTTGTATTTGTTTCCGATGCAATCTCTGTGTTTCATCATCGATAAGATGGTCAGAGGTATACAGTAAACCTGAAGTGAAGCATCAGATTCTATAACTAGTGTCACAGGAATGGTTCAAAACATAGACAGCAGGAAGAGTCTTTCTTCTTGTACTTTAGTCGGCATTGTGCTTTTTCTATTTAATTCCGATGCAATTTCTGTGTTTCATCATCAATAAGAAGGTCAGAGGGATACAGTAAACCTAAAGTGAATCATCGGAATCTATAACTAGTGTCACAGGAATAGTTCAAAACATAGAGAGTAGGAAGAGTCAGTCTACATGTACTTAAATCTGCATTGTGCCTTTTGTATTTAATTCCGATGCAATTTTTGTGTTTCATCGTCAATAGGAAGGTCCAAGGGATACAGTAAACCTGAAGTGAAGAATCGGAATCTATAACTAGTGTCACAGGAATGGTTCAAAACATAGTCAGCAAGAAGAGTCAGTCTTCTTGTACTTAAGTCGGCATTGTGCCTTTTCTATTTTCTTCCGATGCAATTTCTGTGTTCCATCGTCAATAAGAAAGTCAGAGGGATACAGTAAACCTGAAGTGAAGCAACGGAATCTATAACTAGTGTCACAGGAATGGTACAAAACATAAACAGTAGGAAGAGTCAGTCTTCTTGTTCTTAAGTCGACATTGTGCCTTTTGTATTTAATTCCGATGCAATTTCTGTGATTCATCGTCAATAAGAAGGTCCAAGGAATACAGTAAACCTGAAGTGAGGCATCGGAATCTATAACTAGTGTCACAGGAATGGTTCAAAACATAGTCAGTAAGAAGAGTCAACCTTCTTGTACTTAAGTCGGCATTGTGACTATTCTATTAAAATCCGATGCAATTTCTGTATTTTATCGACAATACGAAGGTCCAAGGGATGCAGTACACCTGAAGTGCAGAATCGGAATCTATAACTAGTGTCACAGGAATGGTTCAAAGCAATGACAGTAGGAAGAGTCAGTCTTCTCGTACTTAAGTCGGCATTGTGCCTATTGTATTTAATTCCGATGCAATTTCTGTGTTTCATCGTCAATAAGAAGGTCAGACGGATACAGCAAACCTGAAGTGAAGCATCGGAATGTATAACTAGCGTCACAGGAATGATTCAAAACATAGACTGTAGGAAGAATCAGTCTTCTTGTACTTAAGTCTGCATTGTGCCTTTTCTATTTCATTCCGATGCAATTTCTGTGCTTCGTCGTCAACAAGAAGGTCAGAGGGATACAGAAAAACCTGAAGTGAAGCATCGGAATCCATAACTAGTGTCACACGATTGGTTCAAAACACAGACAGTAGGAAGAGTCAGTCTTCTTGTTCGTAAGTCGGCTTTGTGCCTTTTGTATTTAATTCCGATGCAATTTCTGTGTTTTATCGTCAATAATAAGGTCCAAGGAATACAGTAAACCTGAAGTGAGGCATCGGAATCTATAACTAGTGTCACAGGAATGGTTCAAAACGTAGTCAAAAAGAAGAGTCAGTCTTCTTGTACTTAAGTCGCCATTGTGCCTTTTCTATTTATTTCCCATGCCATTTCTGTGTTTCATCGTCAATACGAAGGCCAGAGGGATACAGTAAACCTGAAGTGAGGCATCGGAATGTATAACTAGTGTCACAGGAATCGTTCAAAGCATATACAGTAGGAAGAGTCAGTCTTCTTCTACTTGATTCGGCATTGTGCCTTTTGTATTTATTTCCGATGCAAGTTCTGTGTTTCATCGTCAATACGAAGGTCAGACGGATACAGTAAACCTGAAGTGAAGCATCGGAATTCATAACTAGTGTCACAGGATTGGTTCAAAGCATAGACAGTAGGAAGAGTCAGTCTTCTTGTACTTAAGTCGGCATTGTGCCTTTTGTATTTAATTCCGATGCAATTTCTGTGTTTTATCGGCAATAAGAAGGTCCAAGGGATGCAGTACACCTGAAGTGAAGCATCGGAATCTATAACTAGTGTCACAGGAATGGTTCATAACATAAACAGTAAGAAGAGTCAGTCTCCTTGTACTTAAGTCAGCATTGTGCCTTTTGTATTTAATTCCGATGCAATTTATGTGTTTTATCGACAATAATAAGGTCCAAGGAATACAGTAAACCTGAAGTGAGGCATCGGAATCTATAACTAGTGTCACAGGAATGGTTCAAAACGTAGTCAGTAAGAAGAGTCAGTCTTCTTGTACTTAAGTCGCCATTGTGCCTTTTCTATTTATTTCCGATGCAATTTCTGTGTTTCATTGTCAATAAGAAGGTGAGAGGGATACAGTAAACCTGAAGTGAAACAACGGAATCTATAACTAGTGTCACTGGAATGGTTCAAAACATAGACAGTAGGAAGAGTCAGTCTTCTTGTTCTTAAGTCGGCATTGTGACTTTCCTATTTAATTCCGATGCCATTTCTGTGTTTCATCGTCAATACGAAGGCCAGAGGGATACAGTAAACCTCAAGTGAGGCATCGGAATGTATAACTAGTGTCACAGGAATCGTTCAAAGCATAGACAGTAGGAAGAGTCAGTCTTCTTCTACTTGATTCGGCATTGTGCCTTTTGTATTGAATTCCGATGCAATTCCTGTTTTTCATCGTCAAAAAGAAGGTCAGAGGGATACAGTAAACCTGAAGTGAAGCATCGGAATGTATAACTAGTGTCACAGGAATGATTCAAAACATAGACAGTTGGAAGAATCAGTCTTCATGTACTTAAGTCGGCATTGTGCATTTTCTATTTAATTCCGATGCAATTTCTGTGTTTCAGCGTCAATAAGAAGGTCAGAGGGATACAGTAAACCTGAAGTGAAGCATCGGAATTCATAACTAGTGTCACAGGATTGGTTCAAAGCATAGACAGTAGGAAGAGTCAGTCTTCTTGTACTTAAGTCGGCATTGTGCCTTTTGTATTTAATTCCGATGCAATTTCTGTGTTTTATCGGCAATAAGAAGATCCAAGGGATGCAGTACACCTGAAGTGAAGCATCGGAATCTATAAGTGGTGTCACAGGAACGGTTCAAACATAGTCAGTAAGAAGAGTCAGTCTTCTTGTACTTAAGTCGGCACTGTGTCTTTCGTATTTAATTCCGATGAAATTTCGGTGTTTCATCGTCAATAAGAAGGTCCAAGGGATACAATAAATATGAAGTGAAGCATCGGAATCTATAACTAGTGTCACAGGAATGGTTCAAACATAGTCAGTAAGAAGAGTCAGTCTTCTTGTACTTAAGTCGGCATTGTGCCTTTTCTATTTAATTCCGATGCAATTTCTGTGTTTCATCGTCAATAAGAAGGTCAGAGGGATACAGTAAGTCTGAAGTGAAGCATCGGAATGTATAACTAGTGTCAAAGGAATGGTTCAAAACATAGACAGTAGGAAGAGTCAGTCTCCTTGTACTTGAGTCGGCATTGTGCCTTTTGTATTTATTTCCGATGCAATTTCGGTGTTTCATCTTCAATAAGAAAGTCAGAGGGATACAGTACACCTGAAGTGACTCATCGGAATCTATAACTAGTATCACTGGAATGGTTCAAAACATAGACAGTAGGATGAGTCAGTCTTCTTGTTCTTATGTCGGCATTGTGACTTTTCTATTTAGTTCCGATGCAATTTCTGTGTTTCATCGTCAATAAGAAGGTCAGAGGGATTCAGTAAACCCGAAGTGAAGCAACGGAATCTATAACTAGTGTCACTGGAGTGGTTCAAAACATAGACAGTAGGAAGAGTCAGTCTTCTTGTACTTAAGTTGGCATTGTGCCTTTTGTATTTAATTCCGTTGCAATTTCTGTGTTTCATCGTCAATCAGAAGGTCCAAGGAATACAGTAAACCTGAAGTGAGGCATTGGAATCTATAACTAGTGTCACAGGAATGGTTCAAAACATAGTCACTAGGAAGAGTCAGTCTTCTTGTACTTAAGTCGGCATTGTGCCTTTTCTATTTAATTCCGATGCAATTTCTGTGTTTTATTGGCAATAAGAAGTTGCAAGTGATGCAGTACACCTGAAGTGAAGCATCGGAATCTATAACTAGTGTCACAGGAATGGTTCATAACATAGACAGTAAGAAGAGTCAGTCTTCTTGTACTTAAGTCGGCATTGTGCCTTTTCTATTTAATTCCGACGCAATCTCTGTGTTTCATCGTCAATAAGAAGGTCAGAGGGATACAGTAAACCTGAAGTGAAGCACCGGAATCTATAAGTGGGGACACAGGAATGGTTCAAACATAGTCAGTAAGAAGAGTCAGTCTTCTTGTACTTAAGTCACCATTGTGTTTCGTATTTGATTCCGATGAAATTTCGGTGTTTCATCATCAATAAGAAGGTCCAAGGGATACAATAAACCTGAAGTGAATCATCGGAATCTATAACTAGTGTCACAAGAATGGTTCACGACATACACAGTAGGAAGTGTCAGTCTACATGTACTTAAGTCGGCACTGTGCCTTTTGAATTTAATTCCGATCCAATTTTTGTGTTTCATCGTCAATAAGAAGGTCCAAGGGATACAGTAAACCTGAAGTGAAGAATCGGAATCTATAACTAGTGTCACAGGAATGGTTCAAAACATAGTCAGTAAGAAGAGTCAGTCCTCTTGTACTTAAGTCGGCATTGTGCCTTTTCTATTTACTTCCGATGCAAATTTCAGTGTTTCATCGTCAATAAGAAGGTCGCAGGGATACAGTAAACCTGAAGTGTAGCATCGGAATCTATAACTAGTGTCACAGGAATGGTTCAAAACATAGACAGTAGAAAGAGTCAGTCTTCCTGTACTTAAGTCGGCATTGTGCCTTTAGTATTTAATTCCGATGCAATTACTGTGTTTCATCGTCAATAAGAAGGTCCAAGGGATACAGTAAACCTGAAGTGAGGCATCGGAAACTATAACTAGTGTCACAGGAATGGTTCAAAACATAGTATGAAGAGTCAGTCTTCCTGTACTTAAGTCGGCATTGTGCCTTTAGTATTTAATTCCGATGCAATTACTGTGTTTCATCGTCAATAACAAGGTCCAAGGGATACAGTAAACCTGAAGTGAGGCATCGGAATCTATAACTAGTGTCACAGGAATGGTTCAAATCATAGCCAGTTAGAAGAATCAGTCTTCTTGTACTTAAGTCTGCATTGTGCCTTTTGTATTTAATTCCGAAGCAATTTAAGTGTTTTTGATCGTCAATAAGAAGGTCCAAGGGATGCAGTACACCCGAAGTGAAGCATCGGAATCTATAACCAGTGTCACAGGAATGGTTCAAATTATAGACAGTAAGAAGAGTCAGTCTTCTTGTACTTAAGCGGGCATTGTGCCTTTTCTATTCAATTCCGATGCAATTTCTGTGTTTCATCGTCAATAAGAAGAACAGAGGGATACAGTATACCTGAAGTGAAGCATCGGAATCTATAAGTGGTGTCACAGGAATGGTTCAAAACATAGTCAGTAAGAAGAGTCAGTCTTCTTGTAGTTAAGTCGTAATTGTGGCTTTCGTATTTAATTCCGATGCAATTTCGTTGTTTCATCGTCAATAAGAAGGTCCAAGGGATACAGAAAACCTGAAGTGAAGCATCGGAATCAAAAACTAGTGTCACAGGAATGGTTCAAAACATAGCCAGAAGGTAGAGTCAGTCTTCTTGTACTTAAGTCGGCATTGTGGCTTTTTCTATTTCATTCTGATGCAATTTCTGTGTTTCATCATCAATAATAACGTCAGGGGGATACAGTAAACCTGAAGTGAAGCATTGGAATCTAAAACTAGTGTCACGGGAATGGTTCAAAACATAGGCGGTAGGAAGAGTCAGTCTTCTTGTACTTAAGTCGGCATTGTGCCTTTTGTATTTAATTCCGATGCAATTTCTGTGTTTCATCGTCAATAAGAAGGTCCAAGGGATACAGTAAACATATAGCGAAGCATCGGAATCTAAAACTTGTCTCACAGGAAATGTTCAAACATAGTCATTAAGAAGAGTCAGTCTTCTTGTACTTAAGTCGGCATTGTGCCTTTTCTATTTAATTCCGATGTAATTTCTGTGTTTCGTTGTCAATAGGAAGGTACAAGTAATAAAGTGAACCTGAAGTGAAGCATCGGAATCTAAAACAGGTCTCACAGGAAAGGTTCAAAACATTGAGAGTAAAAAGAGCCAGTCATCCTGTATTTGAGTCGGCATTGTGCCTTTTGTATTTAATTCCGATGCAATTTATGTGTCTCATCATCAATAAGAAGGTCGGAGGGATACAGCAAACCTAAAGTGTAGCATCGGAGGCTATAACTAGTGTCACAGGAATGGTACAAAACATAGAGAGTAAGAAGAGTCAGTCTTCTTCTACGTAAGTCGGCATTGTGCCTTTTGTATTTAATTCCGATGCAATTTCTGTTTTTCATCGTCAATAAGAATGTCCAAGGGATACAGTAAACCTGAAGTGAGGCTCCGGAATCTATGACTAGTGTCACAGGAATGGTTCAAAACAGAGACAGCAAGAAGAGCCAGTCTTCCTGTACTTAAGTCGGCATTGTGCCTTTTCTATTTAATTCCGATGCAATTTCTGTGTTTCATCGTCAATAAGAAGGTCAGAGGGATACGGTAAACCTAAAGTGAAGCATCGGAATCAATAAGTGGTGCCACAGGAATGGTTCAAAGCATAGTCAGTAAGAAGAATCAGTCTTCTTGTACTTAAGTCGGCATGGTGCATTTCGTATTCAATTCCGATGCAATTTCGGTGTTTTATCGTCAATAAGAAGGTCCAAGGGATACAGTAAACCTGACGTGAAGCATCGGAATCTATAACTAGTGTCACAGGAATGGTTCAAATCATAGACAGTAAGAAGAGTCAGTCTTCTTGTACTTAAGTCGGCATTGTGCCTTTTCTAATTAATTCCGATGCAATTTCTGTGTTTCATCATCAATAAGAAGGTCGGAGGGATACAGTAAACCTGAAGTGTAGCATCAGAGGCTATAACTAGTGTCACAGGAATGGTTCAAGGCATAGTCAGCAAGAAGAGTCAGTCTTCTTGTCCTTTAGTCGGCACTGTGCCTATTGTATTTAATTCCGATGCAATTTCTGTGTTTCATCGTCAATAAGAAGGTCCAAGGGATACAGTAAACCTGAAGTGAGGCATCCGAATCTATAACTACTGTCACAGGAATGTTTCAAAACATAGTCAGTAAGAATAGTCAGTCTTCTTGTACTTATGTCGGCATTGTGCCTTATGTTTTTAATTCCGATGCAATTTATGTGTTTTATCGTTACTAAGAAGGTCAGAGGGATACAGTAAACCTGAAGTGAAGCATCGGAATCTATAACTAGTGTCACAGGCATGGTTCAAAACATAGAGAGTAAGAAGAGTCAGTCTTCTTCTACGTAAGTCGGCATTGTGCCTTTTGTATTTAATTCCGATGCAATTTCTGTTTTTCATCATCAATAAGATAGTCCAAGGGATACAGTAAACCTGAAGTGAGGCACCGGAATCTATAACTAGTGTCACAGGAATGGTTCAAAACAGAGACAGCAAGAAGAGCCAGTCTTCCTGTACTTAAGTCGGCATTGTGCCTTTTGTATTTAATTCCGATGCAATTTCTGTGTTTCGTCGTCAATAAGAAGGTCCAAGGGATACAGTAAACATATAGCGAAGCATCGGAATCTAAAACTTGTCTCACAGGAAATGTTCAAACATAGTCATTAAGAGGAGTCAGTCTTCTTGTACTTAAGTCGGCATTGTGCCTTTTCTATTTAATTCCGATGTAATTTCTGTGTTTCGTCGTCAATAGGAAGGTACAAGTAATACAGTGAACCTGAAGTGAAGCATCGGAATCTAAAACAGGTCTCACAGGAAAGGTTCAAAACATTGAGAGTAACAAGAGCCAGTCATCTTGTATTTGAGTCGGCATTGTGCCTTTTGTATTTAATTCCGATGCAATTTATGTGTTTCATCGTCAATAAGAAGGTCAGAGGGATACAGTAAAACTCAAGTGAGGCTTCGGAATCTATAACTAGTGTCACAGGAATGGTTCAAAAAAGAGCAGTAAGAAGAGTCAGTCTTATTGTACTTAAGTCGGCATTGTGCCCTTTCTATTTAATTCCGATGCAATTTCTGTGTTTCATCATCAATAAGAAAGTCGGAGGGATACAGCAAACCTAAAGTGTAGCATCGGAGGCTATAACTACTGTCACAGGAATGGTTCAAAGCATAGTCAGTAAGAAGAGTCAGTCTTCTTGTACTTAAGTCGGCATTGTGCCTTTTCTATTTAATGTCGATGCAATTTCTGTGTTTCATCGTCAATAAGAAGGTCAGAGGGATACAGTAAACCTGAAGTGAAGCATCGGAATCAATATGTGGTGTCACAAGAATGGTTCAAAACATAGTCAGTAAGAAGAGTCAGTCTTCTTGTACTTAAGTCGGCATTGTGCCTTTTCTATTTAATTCCGATGCAATTTCAGTGTTTCATCATCAATAAGAACGCCTGAGGGATACAGTAAACCTGAAGTGTAGCATCTTAATCTATAACTAGTGTCACAGGAATGGTTCAAACATAGATAGTAGGAAGAGTCAGTCTTCTTGTACTTGAGTCGGCACTGTGCCTATTGTATTTAATTGCGATGCAATTTCTGTGTTTCATCGTCAATAAGAAGGTCCAAGGGATACAGTAAACCTGAAGTGAGGCATCCGAATCTATAACTACTGTCACAGGAATGTTTCAAAACATAGTCAGTAAGAATAGTCAGTCTTCTTGTACTTCAGTCGGCATTGTGCCTTATGTATTTAATTCCGATGCAATTTATGTGTTTTATCGTCAATAAGAAGGTCAGAGGGATACAGTAAACCTGAAGTGAAGCATCGGAATCTATAACTAGTGTCACAGGCATGGTTCAAAACATAGAGAGTAAGAAGAGTCAGTCTTCTTCTACGTAAGTCGGCATTGTGCCTTTTGTATTTAATTCCGATGCAATTTCTGTTTTTCATCGTCAATAAGAAAGTCCAAGGGATACAGTAAACCTGAAGTGATGCCCCGGAATCCATAACTAGTGTCACAGGAATGGTTCAAAACAGAGACAGCAAGAAGAGCCAGTCTTCCTGTACTTAAGTCGGCATTGTGCCTTTTCTATTTAATTCCGATGCAATTTATGTGTTTCATCGTCAATAAGAAGGTCAGAGGGATACAGTAAACCTAAAGTGAAGCATCGGAATCAATAAGTGGTGCCACAGGAATGGTTCAAAGCATAGTCAGTAAGAAGAATCAGTCTTCTTGTACTTAAGTCGGCATGGTGCATTTCGTATTCAATTCCGATGCAATTTCGGTGTTTCATCGTCAATATGAAGGTCCAAGGGATACAGTAAACCTGAAGTGAAGCATCGGAATCTATAACTAGTGTCACACGAATGGTTCAAATCATAGACAGTAAGAAGAGTCAGTCTTCTTGTACTTAAGTCGGCATTGTGCCTTTTCTATTTAATTCCGATGCAATTTCTGTGTTTCATCATCAATAAGAAGGTCGGAGGGATACAGTAAATCTGAAGTGTAGCATCGGAGGCTATAACTAGTGTCACAGGAATGGTTCAAAGCATAGTCAGCAAGAAGAGTCAGTCTTCTTGTCCTTAAGTCGGCATTGTGCTTTTTCTATTTAATTCCGATGCAATTTCTGTGTTTCATCGTCAATAAGAAGGTCCAAGGGATGCAGTAAACCTGAAGTGAGGCATCGGAATCTATAACTAGTGTCACAGGAATAGTTCAAAACATAGTCAGTGAGAAGAGTCAGTCTTCTTGTACTTAAGTCGGCATTGTTTCTTTTCTATTTATTTCCGATGCAATTTCTGTGTTTCGTCGACAATAGGAAGGTACAAGTAATACAGTAAACCTGAAGTGAAGCATCGGAATCTAAAACCGGTCCCACAGGAAAGGTTCAAAACATAGAGAGTAACAAGAACCAGTCATCTTGTATTTGAGTCGGCATTGTGCCTTTTGTATTTAATTCCGATGCAATTTCTGTGTTTCATCGTCAATAAGAAGGTCCAAGGGATACAGTAAACCTGAAGTGAGGCATCCGAATCTATAACTACTGTCACAGGAATGTTTCAAAACATAGTCAGTAAGAATAGTCAGTCTTCTTGTACTTATGTCGGCATTGTGCCTTATGTATTTAATTCCGATGCAATTTATGTGTTTTATCGTCAATAAGAAGGTCAGAGGGATACAGTAAACCTGAAGTGAAGCATCGGAATCTATAACTAGTGTCACAGGCATGGTTCAAAACATAGAGAGTAAGAAGAGTCAGTCTTCTTCTACGTAAGTCGGCATTGTGCCTTTTGTATTTAATTCCGATGCAATTTCTGTTTTTCATCATCAATAAGATAGTCCAAGGGATACAGTAAACCTGAAGTGAGGCACCGGAATCTATAACTAGTGTCACAAGAATGGTTCAAAACAGAGACAGCAAGAAGAGCCAGTCTTCCTGTACTTAAGTCGGCATTGTGCCTTTTGTATTTAATTCCGATGCAATTTCTGTGTTTCGTCGTCAATAAGAAGGTCCAAGGGATACAGTAAACATATAGCGAAGCATCGGAATCTAAAACTTGTCTCACAGGAAATGTTCAAACATAGTCATTAAGAGGAGTCAGTCTTCTTGTACTTAAGTCGGCATTGTGCCTTTTCTATTTAATTCCGATGTAATTTCTGTGTTTCGTCGTCAATAGGAAGGTACAAGTAATACAGTGAACCTGAAGTGAAGCATCGGAATCTAAAACAGGTCTCACAGGAAAGGTTCAAAACATTGAGAGTAACAAGAGCCAGTCATCTTGTATTTGAGTCGGCATTGTGCCTTTTGTATTTAATTCCGATGCAATTTATGTGTTTCATCGTCAATAAGAAGGTCAGAGGGATACAGTAAAACTCAAGTGAGGCTTCGGAATCTATAACTAGTGTCACAGGAATGGTTCAAAAAAGAGCAGTAAGAAGAGTCAGTCTTCTTGTACTTAAGTCGGCATTGTGCCCTTTCTATTTAATTCCGATGCAATTTCTGTGTTTCATCATCAATAAGAAGGTCGGAGGGATACAGCAAACCTAAAGTGTAGCATCGGAGGCTATAACTACTGTCACAGGAATGGTTCAAAGCATAGTCAGTAAGAAGAGTCAGTCTTCTTGTACTTAAGTCGGCATTGTGCCTTTTCTATTTAATTTCGATGCAATTTCTGTGTTTCATCGTCAATAAGAAATTCAGAGGGATACAGTAAACCTGAAGTGAAGCATCGGAATCAATATGTGGTGTCACAAGAATGGTTCAAAACATAGTCAGTAAGAAGAGTCAGTCTTCTTGTACTTAAGTCGGCATTGTGCCTTTTCTATTTAATTCCGATGCAATTTCAGTGTTTCATCATCAATAAGAACGCCTGAGGGATACAGTAAACCTGAAGTGTAGCATCTTAATCTATAACTAGTGTCACAGGAATGGTTCAAACATAGATAGTAGGAAGAGTCAGTCTTCTTGTACTTGAGTCGGCACTGTGCCTATTGTATTTAATTGCGATGCAATTTCTGTGTTTCGTCGTCAATAAGAAGGTCCAAGGGATACAGTAAACCTGAAGTGAGGCATCCGAATCTATAACTACTGTCACAGGAATGTTTCAAAACATAGTCAGTAAGAATAGTCAGTCTTCTTGTACTTAAGTCGGCATTGTGCCTTATGTATTTAATTCCGATGCAATTTATGTGTTTTATCGTCAATAAGAAGGTCAGAGGGATACAGTAAACCTGAAGTGAAGCATCGGAATCTATAACTAGTGTCACAGGCATGGTTCAAAACATAGAGAGTAAGAAGAGTCAGTCTTCTTCTACGTAAGTCGGCATTGTGCCTTTTGTATTTAATTCCGATGCAATTTCTGTTTTTCATCGTCAATAAGAAAGTCCAAGGGATACAGTAAACCTGAAGTGAGGCCCCGGAATCCATAACTAGTGTCACAGGAATGGTTCAAAACAGAGACAGCAAGAAGAGCCAGTCTTCCTGTACTTAAGTCGGCATTGTGCCTTTTCTATTTAATTCCGATGCAATTTCTGTGTTTCGTCGACAATAGGAAGGTACAAGTAATACAGTAAACCTGAAGTGAAGCATCGGAATCTAAAACCGGTCCCACAGGAAGGGTTCAAAGCATAGAGAGTAACAAGAACCAGTCATCTTGTATTTGAGTCGGCATTGTGCCTTTTGTATTTAATTCCGATGCAATTTATGTGTTTCATCGTCAATAAGAAGGTCAGAGGGATACAGTACACCTGAAGTGAAGCATCGTAATCTATAACTAGTGTCACAGGAATGGTTAAAAAATAGACAGTAAGAAGAGTCAGTCTTCTTGTACTTAAATCGGCATTGTGCCTTTTCTATTTAATTCCGATGCAATTTCGGTGTTTCATCGTCAATAAGAAGGTCCAAGAGATACAGTAAACCTGAAGTGAAGCATCGGAATCTATAACTAGGGTCACAGGAATGGTTCAAAACATAGACAGTAAGAAGAGTCAGTCTTCTTGTACTTAGAACGGCATTTTGCCTTTTGTATTTAATTCCGATGCAATTTTTGTGTTTCATCGTCAATAAGAAGGTCAGAGGGATACAGTGAACCTGAAGTGAAGCATCGGAATCTATAACTAGTGTCACAGGAATGGTTCAAAACAGGGACAGTATGAAGAGTCAGTCTTCTTGTACTTAAGTCGGCATTGTGCCCTTTCTATTTAATTCCGTTGCAATTTCTGCGTTTCATCATCAATAGGAAGGTCGGAGGGATACAGCAAACCTGAAGTGTAGCATCGGAGGCTATAACTAGTGTCAAAGGAATGGTTCAAAGCATAGTCAGTAAGAAGAGTCAGTCTTCTTGTACTTAAGTCGGCATCGTGCCTTTTCTATTTAATTTCGATGCAATTTCTGTGTTTCATTGTCAATAAGAAGGTCAGAGGGACACAGTGAACCTGAAGTGAAGCATCGGAATCAATATGTGGTGTCACAAGAATGGTTCAAGACATAGTCAGTAAGAAGAGTCAGTCTTCTTGTTCTTAGGTCGGCATTGTGCAGTTCGTATTCAATTCCGATGCAATTTCGGTGTTTCATCGTCAATACGAAGGTCCAAGTGATACAGTAATTCTGAAGCAAAGCATCGGATTCTATAACTAGTGTCACAGGAATGGTACAAAACATAGACAGTAAGAAGAGTCAGTCTTCTTGAACTTAAGTCGGCATTGTGCCTTTTCTATTTAATTCCGATGCAATTTCAGTGTTTCAACATCAATAAGAACGCCTGAGGGATACAGTAAACCTGAAGTGTAGCATCGGAGGCTATAACTAGTGTCACAGGAATGCTTCAAAGCATTGACAGTAAGAAGAGTCAGTCTTCTTGTACTTAAGTCGGCATTGTGCTTTATCTATTTAATTCCGATGCAATATCTGTGTTTCATCGTCAATAAGAAGGTCAGAGGGATACAGTAAACCTGAAGTGAAGCATCGGAATCTATAACTAGTGTCACAGGAATGGTTCAAAACATAGGTAGTAGGAATAGTCAGTCTTCTTGTACTTAAGTCGGCATTGTGCCTTTTCTATTTAATTCCGATGCAATTTCTGTGTTTCGTCGTCAATGGGAAGGTACAAGTAATACAGTAAACCTGAAGTCAAGCATCGGAATCTAAAACCGGTCACACAGGAAAGGTTCAAAACATAGAGAGTAACAAGAGCCAGTCATCTTGTATTTGAGTCGGCATTGTGCCTTTTGTATTTAATTCCAATGCAATTTCCGTGTTTCATTGTCAATAAGAAAGTCCAAGGGATACAGTAAACATATAGTGAAGCATCGGAATCTAAAACTTGTCTCACAGGAAATGTTCAAAACATAGTCATTAAGAAGAGTCAGTCTTCTTGTACTTAAATCGGCATTGTGCCTTTTCTATTTAATTCCGATGCAATTTCTGTGTTTCGTCGTCAATGGGAAGGTACAAGTAATACAGTAAACCTGAAGTCAAGCATCGGAATCTAAAACCGGTCACACAGGAAAGGTTCAAAACATAGAGAGTAACAAGAACCAGTCATCTTGTATTTGAGTCGGCATTCTGCCTTTTGTATTTAATTCCGATGCAATTTATGTGTTTCATCGTCAATAAGAAGGTCAGAGGGATACAGTAAACCTGAAGTGAAGCATCGGAATCTATAACAAGTGTCACAGGAATGGCTAAAAAATAGACAGTAAGAAGAGTCAGTCTTCTTGTACTTAACTCGGCATTGTGCCTTTTCTATTTAATTCCGATGAAATTTCGGGGTTTCATCGTCAATAAGATGGTCCAAGCGATACAGTAAACCTGAAGTGAAGCATCGGAATCGATAACTAGGGTCACAGGAATGGTTCAAAACATAGACAGTAAGAAGAGTCAGTCTTCTTGTACTTAAAACGGCATTTTGCCTTTTGTATTTAATTCCGATGCAATTTTTGTGTTTCATCGTCAATAAGAAGGTCAGAGGGATACAGTAAACCTGAAGTGAAGCATCGAAATCTATAACTAGTGTCACAAGAATGGTTCAAAACATAGTAAGTAAAATCAGTCAGTCTTCTTGTACATAATTCGGCATTGTGTCTCTTCTACTTAATTCCGATGTAATTTCTGTGATTCATCGTCAATAAGAAGGTCCAAGGGATACAGTAAACCTGAAGTGAAGCAACGGTAACTATAACTAGTGTCACAGGAATGGTTCAAAATATAGACAGTAAGAAGAGTCAGTCTTCTTGTACTTAAGTCGGCATTGTGGATTTTCTACCTAATTCCGATGCAATATCTGTGTTTCATCTTCAATAGGAAGGTCAGAGGGATACAGTAAACCTGAGGTGAAACATCGGAATCTATAACTAGTGTCACAGGAATGGTTCAAAACATAGACAGGACAAGAGTCAGTCTTCTTGTACTTAAGACGGCATTGTGCCTTTCCTATTTAATTCCGACGCAATTTCTGTGTTTCATCGTCAATAGGAAGGTCAGAGGGATACAGTAAACCTGAAGTGAAGCATCGGAATCTATAACTAGTGTCACAGGAATGGTTCAAAACATAGACAGTAGGAAGAGGCATTCTTCTTGTACTTAAGTCGGCATTGTGCCTTTTCTATTTAATTCCGATGCAATTTCTGTGTTTCATCGTCAATATGAAGGTCAGAGGGATACAGTAAATCCTGAAGTGAAGCATCAGAATCTATAACTAATGTCACAGAAATGGTTCAAAACATAGACAGTACGAAGAGTCAGTCTACTTGTACTTAAGTCGGCATTGTGCCTTTTCTATTTAATTCCAATGCAATTTTGGTGTTTCATCGTCAATAGGAAGGTCCACGGGATACAGTACCCCTGAAGTGAAGCATCGGAATCTATAACTAGTGTCTCAGGAATGGTTCAAATCATAGACAGTAAGAAGAGTCAGTCTTCTTGTATTTAAGTCAGCGTTGTGCCTTTTCTATTTACATCCCATGCAATTTCAGTGTTTCATCATCAATAAGAAAGTCACAGGGATACAGTAAACCTGAAGTGTAGCATCGGAATCTATAACTAGAGTCACAGGAATGGTTCAAAGCATAGACAGTAAGAAGAGTCAGTCTACTTGTACTTAAGTCGGCATTGTGCCTTTTCTATTTAATTCCGATGCAATTTCTGTGTTTCATCGTCGATAAGAACGTCCAAGGGATACAGTAAACCTGTAGTGAAGCATCGGAATCTATAACTAGTGTCACAGGAATTGTTGAAACATAGACAGTAAGAAGAGTCAGTCTACTTGTACTTAAGTCGGCATTGTGCCTTTTCTATTTAATTCCGATGCAATTTCTGTGTTTCATCGCCAATAAGAAAGTCAGAGGGATACAGTCAACCTGAAGTGAGTCATCGGTATCTAAAACTAGTGTCACAGGAATGGTTCAAAACATAGACAGTAGGAAGAGTCAGTCTACATGTACCTAAGTCGGCATTGTGCCTTTTGTATTTAATTCCGATGCAATTTCTGTTTTTAATCGTCAATAAGAAGGTCAGAGGGATACAGTAAACTTGAAGTGAAGCATCAGAATCTATAACTAGTGTAACAGGAGTGGTTCAAAACATAGACAGTAAGAAGAGTCAGACTACTTGTACTTAAGTCGGCATTGTGCCTTTGGTATTTAATTCCGATGCAATTTCTGTGTTTCAACGTCAATAAGAAGGTCCAAGGGATACAGTACACCTGAAGTGAAGCAGCGGATTCTATAACTAGTGTCACAGGAATGGTTCAAACCTTAGACAGTAAGAAGAGTCAGTCTTCTTGTACTTAAGTCAGCATTGTGCCTTTCTATTTCATTCCGATGCAATTTCTGTGTTTCATCGCCAATAAGAAGGTCAGAGGGATACAGTAAACATATAGTGAAGCATCGGAATCTAAAACTGGTCTCACAGAAAATGTTCACAACATAGTCAGTAAGAAGAGTCAGTCTTCTTGTACTTAAGTCGGCATTGTGCCTTTTGTATTTAATTCCCATGCAATTTCTGTGTTTTATCGTCAATAAAAAGGTCAGAGGGATACAGTAAACCTGAAGTGAAGCATCGGAATCTATAACTAGTGTCACACGAAACGTTCAAAACATAGACAGCAGGAAGAGTCAGTCTTCTTCTACTTGAGTCGGCATTGTGCCTCTTGTATTTATATCCGATGCAATTTCTGTGTATCATCTTCAAAAAGAAGGTCAGAGAAATACAGTAAACCTGAAGTGAAGCAGCGGAATCTATAACTAGTGTCACAGGAATGGTTCAAAACATAGACAATACGAAGGGTCTGTCTTCTTATACTTAAGTCGGCTTTGTGCCTTTTCTATTTAATTCCGATGCAATTTCTGTGTTTCGTCGTCAATAAGAAGGTTCAAGAGATACAGTAAACTTGAAGTGAAGCATCGGAATCTATAACTAGTGTCACAGGAATTGTTCAAACATAGACAGTAAGAAGAGTCAGTCTTCTTGTACTTAAGTCGGCATTGTGCCTTTTGTATTTAATTCCGATGAAATTTCTTAATTTCATCGTCAATAAGAAGGTCCAAGGGATACAGTAAACCTGAAGTGAAGCATCGGAATCTATAACTAGTGTCACAGGAAAGGTTCAAAACATAGACAGTAAGAAGAGTAACTCTTCTTGTACCTAAGTCGGCATTGTGCCTTTTGTATTTAATTCCGATGCAATTTCTGTGTTTCATCATCGATACGAACGCCATAGGGATACAGTAAACCAGAAGTGAATCATCGGAATCTATAACTAGTGTCACAGGAATGGTTAAAAACATAGACAGTAAGATGAGTCAGTCTTCTTGTACATAAGTCGGCATTGTGCCTTCTCTATTTAATTCCGATGCAATTTCTGTGATTCATCGTAAATAAGAAGGTCCAAGGGATACAGCAAACCTGAAGTGAAGCATCGGAATCTATAACTTATGTCACAGGAATGGTTCAAAACATAGACAGTAAGAAGAGTCAGTCTTCTTGTACTTAAGTCGGCATTGTGCCTTTTCTATTTAATTCCGATGTAATTTCTGTGTTTCACCTTCAATAGGAAGGTCAGAGGGATACAGTAAACCTCAAGTGAAGCATCGGAATCTTTAACTAGTGTCACAGGAATGGTTCAAAACACAGACAGTAGGAAGAGTCATTCTTCTTGTACTTAAGTCGGCATTGTGCCTTTTCTATTTAATTCCGATGCAATTTCTGTGTTTCATCGTCAATATGAAGGCAGAGGGATACAGTCAACCTGAAGTGAGTCATCGGAATCTATAACGAGAGTCACAGGAATGGTTAAAAACATAGACAGTAGGAAGAGTCAGTCTATATGTACCTAAGTCGGCATTGTGCCTTTTGTATTTAATTCCGATGCAATTTCTGTGTTTCATCGTCGATAAGAAGGTCCAAGGGATACAGTAAACCTGAAGTGAAGCATCGGAATCTATAACCAGTGTCACAGGAATGTTTCAAAACATAGACAGCAAGAAGAGTCAGGCCTCTGGTACTTAAGTCGGCATTGTGCTTTTTGTATCTAATTCCGATGCTATTTCTGTGTATCATCGTCAATAAGAAGGTCAGAGGGATACAGTAAACCTGAAGTGAAGCATCGGAATCTATAACTAGTGTCACAGGAATGGTTCAAAACATAGACAGTAGGAAGAGGCATTCTTCTTGTACTTAAGTCGGCGATGTGCCTTTTCTATTTAACTCCGATGCAATTTCTGTGTTTCATCGTCAATATGAAGGCAGAGGGACACAGTCAACCTGAAGTGAGTCATCGGAATCTATAACTAAAGTCACAGGATTGGTTCAAAACATAGACAGTAGGAAGAGTCAGTCTATTTGTACTTAAGTCGGCATTGTGCCTTTTGTATTTAATTCCGATGCAATTTCTGTGTTTCATCATCAATAAGAAGGTCAGTAGGATACAGTAAATCCTGAAGTGAAGCATCAGAATCTATAACTAGTGTCACAGAAATGGTTCAAAACATAGACAGTACGAAGAGTCTGTCTACTTGTACTTAAGTCAGCATTGTGCCTTTTCTATTTAATTCCAATGCAATTTCTGTGTTTCATCGTCAATAGGAAGGTCCACGGGATACAGTACACCTGAAGTGAAGCATCGGAATCTATAACTAGTGTCTCAGGAATGGTTCAAATCATAGACAGTAAGAAGAGTCAGTCTTCTTGTATTTAAGTCAGCATTGTGCCTTTTCCATTTACATCCGATGCAATTTCAGTGTTTCATCGTTAATAAGAAGGTCACAGGGATACAGTAAACCTGAAGTGTAGCATCGGAATCTATAACTAGTGTCACAGGAATGGTTCAAAGCATAGACAGTAAGAAGAGTCAGTCTACTTGTACTTAAGTCGGCATTGTGCCTTTTGTATTTAATTCCGATGCAATTTTTGTGTTTCATCGTCAGTAAGAAGTTCCAAGGGATATAGTACACCTGAAGTGAAGCATCGGAATCTATAACTAGTGTCACAGGAATGGTTCAAATCATAGATATTAAGAAGAGTCAGGCTTCTTGTAATTAAGTCAGCATTGTGCCTTTTCTATTTAGTTCCGATGCAATTTCTGTGTTTCATCGTCGATAAGAACGTCCAAAGGATACAGTAAACCTGTAGTGAAGCATCGGAATCTATAACTAGTGTCACAGGAATGGTTCAAAACATAGACAGTAAGAAGAGTCAGTCTACTTGTACTTAAGTAGGCATTGTGCCTTTTGTATTTAATTCCGATGCAATTTCACTGTTTCATCGTCAATAAGAAGGTCCAAGGGATACAGTACACCTGAAGTTAAGCATCGGAATCTATAACTAGTGTCACAGGAATGGTTCAAAACATAGACAGTAGGAAGAGTCAGTCTACATGTACCTAAGTCGGCATTGTGTCATTTGTACTTAATTCCGATGCAATTTCTGTTTTTAATCGTCAATAAGAAGGTCAGAGGTATACAGTAAACCTGAAGTGAAGCATCAGAATCTATAACTAGTGTCACAGGAGTGGTTCAAAACATAGACAGTAAGAAGAGTCAGGCTTCTTGTAATTAAGTCAGCATTGTGCCTTTTCTATTTAGTTCCGATGCAATTTCTGTGTTTCATCGCCAACAAGAAGGTCAGAGGGATACAGTAAACCTGAAGTGAAGCATCGGAATCTATAACTAGTGTCACAGGAATGGTTCAAAACATAGACAATACGAAGGGTCAGTCTTCTTGTACTTAAGTCGGCTTTGTGCCTTTTCTATTTAATTCCGATGCAATTTCTGTGTTTCGTCGTCAATAAGAAGGTTCAAGGGATACAGTAAACTTGAAGTGAAGCATCGGAATCTATAACTAGTGTCACAGGAATTGTTCAAACATAGACAGTAAGAAGAGTCAGTCTTCTTGTACTTAAGTCGGCATTGTGCCCTTTGTATTTAATTCCGATGAAATTTCTTAATTTCATCGTCAATAAGAAGGTCCAAGGGATACAGTAAACCTGAAGTGAAGCATCGGAATCTATAACTAGTGTCACAGGAAAGGTTCAAAACATAGACAGTAAGAAGAGTAACTCTTCTTGTACCTATGTCGGCATTGTGCCTTTTGTATTTAATTCCGATGCAATTTCTGTGTTTCATCATCGATACGAACGCCATAGGGATACAGTAAATCAGAAGTGAAGCATCGGAATCTATAACTAGTGTCACAGGAATGGTTAAAAACATAGACAGTAAGAAGAGTCAGTCTTCTTGTACTTAAGTCGGCATTGTGCCTTCTCTATTTAATTCCGATGCAATTTCTGTGATTCATCGTAAATAAGATGGTCCAAGGGATACAGCAAACCTGAAGTGAAGCATCGGAATCTATAACTTATGTCACAGGAATGGTTCAAAACATAGACAGTAAGAAGAGTCAGTCTTCTTGTACTTAAGTCGGCATTGTGCCTTTTCTACTTAATTCCGATGTAATTTCTGTGTTTCACCTTCAATAGGAAGCTCAGAGGGATACAGTAAACCTCAAGTGAAGCATCGGAATCTTTAACTAGTGTCACAGGAATGGTTCAAAACATAGACAGTAAAAAGAATCAGTCTTCTCGTACATAAGTCGGCATTGTGCCTTTTCTATTTAATTCCGATGCAATTTCTGTGTTTCATCGTCAACAAGAAGGTCAGAGGGATACAGTAAACCTGAAGTGAAGCATCGGAATCTATAACTTGTGTCACAGTAATGGTTCAAAACATAGACAATACGAAGGGTCAGTCTTCTTGTACTTAAGTCGGCTTTGTGCCTTTTCTATTTAATTCCGAAGCAATTTCTGTGTTTCGTCGTCAATAAGAAGGTTCAAGGGATACAGTAAACCTGAAGTGAAGCATCGGAATCTATAACTAGTGTCACAGGAATTGTTCAAACATAAACAGTAAGAAGAGTCAGTCTTCTTGTACTTAAGTCGGCATTGTGCCTTTTGTATTTAATTCCGACGAAATTTCTTTGTTTCATCGTCAATAAGAAGGTCCAAGGGATACGGTAAACCTGAAGTGAAGCATCGGAATCTATAACTAGTGTCACAGAAATGGTTCAAAACATAGACAGTAAGAGGAGTAACTCTTCTTGTACCTAAGTCGGCATTGTGCCTTTTGTATTTAATTCCGATGCAATTTCTGTGTTTCATCATCGATACGAAGGCCATAGGGATACAGTAAACCAGAAGTGAAGCATCGGAATCTATAACTAGTGTCACAGAAATGGTTCAAAACATAGACAGTAAGATGAGTCAGTCTTCTTGTACATAAGTCGGCATTGTGCCTTTTCTATTTAATTCCGATGCAATTTCTGTGATTCATCGTAAATAAGAAGGTCCAAGGGATACAGCAAACCTGAAGTGAAGCATCGGAATCTATAACTAATGTCACAGGAATGGTTCAAAACATAGACAGTAAGAAGAGACAGTCTTCTTGTACTTAAGTCGGCATTGTGCCTTTTCTATTTAATTCCGATGTAATTTCTGTGTTTCACCTTCAATAGGAAGGTCAGAGGGTTACACTAAACCTGAAGTGAAGCATCGGAATCTTTAACTAGTGTCACAGGAATGGTTCAAAACATAGACAGTAAAAAGAATCAGTCTTCTTGTACATAAGTCGGCATTGTGCCTTTTCTATTTAATTCTGATGCAATTTCTGTGTTTCATCGTCAACAAGAAGGTCAGAGGGATACAGTAAACCTGAAGTGAAGCATCGGAATCTATAACCAGTGTCACAGGAATGGTTCAAAACATAGACAGTAGGAAGAGTCACTCCTCTTGTACTTGAGTCGGCATTGTGCCTTTTGTATTTATTTCCGTTGCAATTTCTGTGTTTCATCGTCAATAAGAATGTCAGAGAGATACAGAAACCTGAATTGAAGCATCGGAATCTATAACTAGTGTCACAGGAATGGTTCAAAACATAGACAGTAGGAAGAGTCATTCTTCTTGTACATAAGTCGGCATTGTGCCTTTTCTATTTAATTCCGATGCAATTTCTGTGTTTCATCGTCAACAAGAAGGTCAGAGGGATACAGTAAACCTGAGGTGAAGTATCGGAATCTATAACTAGTGTCACAGGAATGGTTCAAAACATAGACAGTAGGAAGAGTCACTCTTCTTGTACTTGAGTCGGCATTGTGCCTTTTGTATTTATTTCCGTTGCAATTTCTGTGTTTCATCGTCAATAAGAATGTCAGAGAGATACAGAAACCTGAATTGAAGCATCGGAATCTACAACTAGTGTCACAGGAATGGTTCAAAACATAGACAGTAGGAAGAGTCAGTCTACATGTACTTAAGTCGGCATTGTGCCTTTTGTATTTAATTCCGATGCAATTTCTGTGTTTCTTCGTCAATACGAAGGTCAGAGGGATACAGTAAACCTGAGGTGAAGCATCAGAATCTATAACTAGTGTCACAGGAATGGTTCAAAACATAGACAGTAAGACGAGTCAGTCTACTTGTACTTAAGTCGGCATTGTGCCTTTTGTATTTAATTCCGATGCAATTTCTGTGTTTCATCGTCAATAAGAAGGTCCAAGGGATACAGTTCACCTGAAGTGAAGCATCGAAATCTATAACTAGTGTCACAGGAATGGTTCAAATCATAGACAGTAAGAAGAGTCAGTCTTCTTGTAATTAAGTCAGCATTGTGCCTTTTCTATTTAATTCCGATGCAATTTCTGTGTTTCATCGTCAATAAGAAGGTCTGAGGGAAACAGTAAACCTGAAGTGAAGCATCGGAATCTATAACTAGTGTCACAGGAATGGTTCAAAACATAGACAAGAGGAAGGGTCAGTCTTCTCGTACTTAAGTCGGCATTGTGCCTTTTCTATTTAATTCCGATGCAATTTCTGTGTTTCATCGCCAGTAAGCAGGTCAGAGGGATACAGTCAACCGGAAGTGAGTCATCGGAATATATAACTAGTGTCACAGGAATGGTTCAAAACATAGACAGTAGGAAGAGGCAGTCTACATGTACCTAAGTCGGCATTGTGCCTTTTGTATTTAATTCCGATGCAATTTCTGTTTTTAATCGTCAATAAGAAGGTCAGAGGGATACAGTAAACCTGAAGTGAAGCATCAGAATCTATAACTAGTGTCACAGGAGTGGTTCAAAACATAGACAGTAAGAAGAGTCAGACTACTTGTACTTAAGTCGGCATTGTGCCTTTGGTATTTAATTCCGATGAAATTTCTGTGTTTCATCGTCAATAAGAAGGCCCAAGGGATACAGTACACCTGAAGTGAAGCACCGGATTCTATAACTAGTGTCACAGGAATGGTTCAAATCTTAGACAGTAAGAAGAGTCAGTCTTCTTGTACTTAAGTCAGCATTGTGCCTTTTCTATTTAATTCCGATGCAATTTCTGTGTTTCATCGCCAATAAGAAGGTCAGAGGGATACAGTAAACATATAGTGAAGCATCGGAATCTAAAACTGGTCTCACAGAAAATGTTCACAACATAGTCAGTAAGAAGAGTCAGTCTTCTTGTACTTAAGTCGGCATTGTGCCTTTTGTATTTAATTCCCATGCAATTTCTGTGTTTCATCGTCAATAAAATCGTCAGAGGGATAGAGTAAACCTGAAGTGAAGCATCGGAATCTATAACTAGTGTCACAGGAATCGTTCAAAACATAGACAGTAGGAAGAGTCAGTCTTCTTCTACTTGAGTCGGCATTGTGCCTCTTGTATTTATATCCGATGCAATTTCTGTGTATCATCGTCAAAAAGAAGGTCAGAGGGATACAGTAAACCTGAAGTGTAGCATCGGAATCTATAACTAGTGTCACAGGAATGGTTCAAAACGTAGACAATACGAAGGGTCAGTCTTCTTGTACTTAAGTCGGCTATGTGCCTTTTCTATTTAATTCCGATGCAATTTCTGTGTTTCGTCGTCAATAAGAAGGTTCAAGGGATACAGTAAACCTGAAGTGAAGCATCGGAATCTATAACTAGTGTCACAGGAATTGTTCAAACATAGACAGTAAGAAGAGTCAGTCTTCTTGTACTTAAGTCGTCATTGTGCCTTTTGTATTTAATTCCGATGAAATTTCTTTGTTTCATCGACAATAAGAAGGTCCAAGGGATACAGTAAACCTGAAGTGAAGCATCGGAATCTATAACTAGTGTCACAGGAAAGGTTCAAAACGTAGACAGTAAGAAGAGTAACTCTTCTTGTACCTAAGTCGGCATTGTGCCTTTTGTATTTAATTCCGATGCAACTTCTGTGTTTCATCATCGATACGAAGGCCATAGGGATACAGTAAACCAGAAGTGAAGCATCGGAATCTATATCTAGTGTCACAGGAATGGTTCAAAACATAGACAGTAAAAAGAATCAGTCTTCTTGTACATAAGTCGAGATTGTGCCTTTTCTATTTATTTCCGATGCAATTTCTGTGTTTCATCGTCAACAAGAAGGTCAGAGGGATACAGTAAACCTGAAGTGAAGCATCGGAATCTATAACTAGTGTCACAGGAATGGTTCAAAACATAGACAGTAGGAAGAGTCACTCTTCTTGTACTTGAGTCGGCATTGTGCCTTTTTTTGTATTTATTTCCGTTGCAATTTCTGTGTTTCATCGTCAATAAGAATGTCAGAGAGATACAGAAACCTGAATTGAAGCATCGGAATCTATAACTAGTGTCACAGGAATGGTTCAAAACATAGACAGTAGGAAGAGTCATTCTTCTTGTACTTAAGTCGGCATTGTGCCTTTTCTATTTAATTCCGATGCCATTTCTGTGTTTCATCGTCAATAAGAAGGTCAGAGGGAGACAGAGAAACCTGAAGTGAATCATCGGAATCTACAACTAATGTCACAGGAATGGTTCAAAACATAGACAGTATTAAGAGTCAGTCTACATGTACTTAAGTCGGCATTGTGCCTTTTGTATTTAATTCCGATGCATTTTCTGTGTTTCATCGTCAATACGAAGGTCAGAGGGATACAGTAAACCTGAAGTGAAGCATCAGAATCTATAACTAGTGTCACAGGAATGGTTCAAAACATAGACAGTAAGAAGAGTCAGTCCTCTTGAACTTCAGTCGGCATTGTGCCTTTTCTATTTAATTCCGATGTAATTTCTGTGTTTCACCTTCAATAGGAAGGTCAGAGGATTACAGTAAAACTGAAGTGAAGCATCGGAATCTTTAACTAAAGTCACAGGAATGGTTCAAAACATAGACAGTAAAAAGAATCAGTCTTCTTGTACATAAGTCGGCATTGTGCCTTTTCTATTTAATTCCGATGCAATTTCTGTGTTTCATCGACAACAAGAAGGTCAGAGGGATACAGTAAACCTGAAGTGAAGCATCGGAATCTATAACTAGTGTCACAGGAATGGTTCAAAACATAGACAGTAGGAAGAGTCACTCTTCTTGTACTTGAGTCGGCATTGTGCCTTTTGTATTTATTTCCGTTGCAATTTCTGTGTTTCATCGTCAATAAGAATGTCAGAGAGATACAGAAACCTGAATTGAAGCATCATAATCTATAACTAGTCTCACAGGAATGGTTCAAAACATAGACAGTAGGAAGAGTCATTCTTCTTGTACTTAAGTCGGCATTGTGCCTTTTCTATTTAATTCCGATGCCATTTCTGTGTTTCATCGTCAATAAGAAGGTCAGAGGGAGACAGAAAAACCTGAAGTGAATCATCGGAATCTACAACTAGTGTCACAGGAATGGTTCAAATCATAGACAGTAGGAAGAGTCAGTCTACATGTACTTAAGTCGGCATTGTGCCTTTTGTATTTAATTCCGATGCAATTTCTTTGTTTCATCGTCAATACGAAGGTCAGAGGGATACAGTAAACCTGAAGTGAAGCATCAGAATCTATAACTAGTGTCACAGGAATGGTTCAAAACATAGACAGTAAGACGAGTCAGTCTACTTGTGCTTAAGTCGGCATTGTGCCTTTTGTATTTAATTCCGATGCAATTTCTGTGTTTCATCGCCAATAAGAAGGTTAGAGGGATACAGTAAACATATAGTGAAGCATCGGAATCTAAAACTGGTCTCACAGAAAATGTTCACAACATAGTCAGTAAGAAGAGTCAGTCTTCTTGTACTTAAGTCGGCATTGTGCCTTTTGTATTTAATCCCCATGCGATTTCTGTTTTTAATCGTCAATAGGAAGGTCAGAGGGATACAGTAAACCTGAAGTGAAGCATCGGAATCTATAACTAGTGTCACAGGAATCGTTCAAAACATAGACAGTAGGAAGAGTCAGTCTTCTTCTACTTGAGTCGGCATTGTGCCTCTTGTATTTATATCCGATGCAATTTCTGTGTATCATCGTCAAAAAGAAGGTCAGAGGGATACAGTAAACCTGAAGTGAAGCATCGGAATCTATAACTAGTGTCACAGGAATGGTTCAAAACATAGACAATACGAAGGGTCAGTCTTCTTGTACTTAAGTCGGCTTTGTGCCTTTTCTATTTAATTCCGATGCAATTTCTGTGTTTCGTCGTCAATAAGAAGGTTCAAGGAATACAGTAAACCTGAAGTGAAGCATCGGAATCTATAACTAGTGTCACAGGAATTGTTCAAACGTAGACAGTAAGAAGAGTCAGTCTTCTTGTACTTAAGTCGGCATTGTGCCTTTTGTATTTAATTCCGATGAAATTTCTTTATCGTCAATAAGAAGGTCCAAGGGATACAGTAAAACTGAAGTGAAGCATCGGAATCTATAACTAGTGTCACAGGAAAGGTTCAAAACATAGACAGTAAGAAGAGTAACTCTTCTTGTACCTAAGTCGGCATTGTGCCTTTTGTATTTAATTCCGATGCAATTTCTGTGTTTCATCATCGATACGAAGGCCATAGGGATACAGTAAACCGGAAGTGAAGCATCGGAATCTATAACTAGTGTCACAGGAATGGTTCAAAACATAGACAGTAAGATGAGTCAGTCTTCTTGTACATAAGTCGGCATTGTGCCATTTCTATTTAATTCCGATGCAATTTCTGTGATTCATCGTAAATAAGAAGGTCCAAGGGATACAGCAAACCTGAAGTGAAGCATCGGAATCTATAACTTGTGTCACAGGAATGGTTCAAAACATAGACAGTAAGAAGAGTCAGTCTTCTTGTACTTCAGTCGGCATTGTGCCTTTTCTATTTAATTCCGATGTAATTTCTGTGTTTCACCTTCAATAGGAAGGTCAGAGGAATACAGTAAAACTGAAGTGAAGCATCGGAATCTTTAACTAGTGTCACAGGAATGGTTCAAAACATAGACAGTAAAAAGAATCAGTCTTCTTGTACATAAGTCGGCATTGTGCCTTTTCTATTTGATTCCGATGCAATTTCTGTGTTTCATCGTCAACAAGAAGGTTAGAGGGATACAGTAAACCTGAAGTGAAGCATCGGAATCTATAACTAGTGTCACAGGAATGGTTCAAAACATAGACAATAGGAAGAGTCACTCTTCTTGTACTTGAGTCGGCATTGTGCCTTTTGTATTTATTTCCGTTGCAATTTCTGTGTTTCATCGTCAATAAGAATGTCAGAGAGATACAGAAACCTGAATTGAAGCATCGGAATCTATAACTAGTGTCACAGGAATGGTTCAAAACATAGACATTAGGAAGAGTCATTCTTCTTGTACTTAAGTCGGCATTGTGCCTTTTCTATTTAATTCCGATGCCATTTCTGTGTTTCATCGTCAATAAGAAGGTCAGAGGGAGACAGAAAAACCTGAAGTGAATCATCGGAATCTACAACTAGTGTCACAGGAATGGTTCAAAACATAGACAGTAGGACGAGTCAGTCTACATGTACTTAAGTCGGCATTGTGCCTTTTGTATTTAATTCCGATGCAATTTATGTGTTTCATCGTCAATACGAAGGTCAGAGGGATACAGTAAACCTGAAGTGAAGCATCAGAATCTATAACTAGTGTCACAGGAATGGTTCAAAACATAGACAGTAAGAAGAGTCAGTCTTCTTGTACTTCAGTCGGCATTGTGCCTTTTCTATTTAATTCCGATGTAATTTCTGTGTTTCACCTTCAATAGGAAGGTCAGAGGATTACAGTAAAACTGAAGTGAAGCATCGGAATCTTTAACTAGTGTCACAGGAATGGTTCAAAACATAGACAGTAAAAAGAATCAGTCTTCTTGTACATAAGTCGGCATTGTGCCTTTTCTATTTGATTCCGATGCAATTTCTGTGTTTCATCGTCAACAAGAAGGTTAGAGGGATACAGTAAACCTGAAGTGAAGCATCGGAATCTATAACTAGTGTCCCAGGAATGGTTCAAAACATAGACAGTAGGAAGAGTCACTCTTCTTGTACTTGAGTCGGCATTGTGCCTTTTGTATTTATTTCCGTTGCAATTTCTGTGTTTCATCGTCAATAAGAATGTCAGAGAGATACAGAAACCTGTATTGAAGCATCGGAATCTATAACTAGTGTCACAGGAATGGTTCAAAACATAGACAGTAGGAAGAGTCATTCTCCTTGTACTTAAGTCGGCATTGTGCCTTTTCTATTTCATTCCGATGCCATTTCTGTGTTTCATCGTCAATACGAAGGTCAGAGGGAGACAGAAAATCCTGAAGTGAATCATCGGAATCTACAACTAGTGTCACAGGAATGGTTCAAAACATAGACAGTAGGAAGAGTCAGTCTACATGTACTTAAGTCGGCATTGTGCCTTTTGTATGTAATTCCGATGCAATTTCTGTGTTTCATCGTCAATACGAAGGTCAGAGGGATACAGTAAACCTGAAGTGAAGCATCAGAATCTATAACTAGTGTCACAGGAATGGTTGAAAACATAGACAGTAAGACGAGTCAGTCTACTTGTACTTAAGTCGGCATTGTGCCTTTTGTATTTAATTCCGATGCAATTTCTGTGTTTCATCGCCAATAAGAAGGTCAGAGGGATACAGTAAACATATAGTGAAGCATCGGAATCAAAAACTGGTCTCACAGAAAATGTTCACAACATAGTCAGTAAGAAGAGTCAGTCTTCTTGTAATTTAGTCGGCATTGTGCATTTTGTATTTAATTCCCATGCAATTTCTGTTTTTAATCGTCAATAAGAAGGTCAGAGGGATACAGTAAACCTGAAGTGAAGCATCGGAATCTATAACTAGTGTCACAGGAATGGTTCAAAACATAGACAATACGAAGGGTCAGTCTTCTTGTACTTAAGTCGGCTTTGTGCCTTTTCTATTTAATTCCGATGCAATTTCTGTGTTTCGTCGTCAATAAGAAGGTTCAAGGGATACAGTACACCTGAAGTGAAGCATCGGAATCTATAACTAGTGTCACAGGAATTGTTCAAACATAGACAGTAAGAAGAGTCAGTCTTCTTGTACTTAAGTCGGCATTGTGCCTTTTGTATTTAATTCCGATGAAATGTCTTTGTTTCATCGTCAATTAGAAGGTCCAAGGGATACAGTAAACCTGAAGTGAAGCATCGGAATCTATAACTAGTGTCACAGGAAAGGTTCAAAACATAGACAGTAAGAAGAGTAACTCTTCTTGTACCTAAGTCAGCATTGTGCCTTTTGTATTTAATTCCGATGCAATTTCTGTGTTTCATCATCGATACGAAGGCCATAGGGATACAGTAAACCAGAAGTGAAGCATCGGAATCTATAACTAGTGTCACAGGAATGGTTCAAAACATAGACAGTAAGATGAGTCAGTCTTCTTGTACATAAGTCGGCATTGTGCCTTTTCTATTTAATTCCGATGCAATTTCTGTGATTCATCGTAAATAAGAAGGTCCAAGGGATACAGCAAACCTGAAGTGAAGCATCGGAATCTATAACTTGTGTCACAGGAATGGTTCAAAACATAGACAGTAAGACGAGTCAGTCTTCTTGTACTTCAGTCGGCATTGTGCCTTTTCTATTTAATTCCGTTGTAATTTCTGTGTTTCACCTTCAATAGGAAGGTCAGAGGGTTACAGTAAACCTGAAGTGAAGCATCGGAATCTTTAACTAGTGTCACAGGAATGGTTCAAAACATAGACAGTAAAAAGAATCAGTCTTCTTGTACATAAGTCGGCATTGTGCCTTTTCTATTTAATTCAGATGCAATTTCTGTGTTTCATCGTCAACAAGAAGGTCAGAGGGATACAGTAAACCTGAAGTGAAGCATCGGAATCTATAACTAGTGTCACAGGAATGGTTCAAAACATAGACAGTAGGAAGAGTCACTCTTCTTGTACTTGATTCGGCATTGTGCCTTTTGTATTTATTTCCGTTGCAATTTCTGTGTTTCATCGTCAATAAGAATGTCAGAGAGATACAGAAACCTGAATTGAAGCATCGGAATCTATAACTAGTGTCACAGGAATGGTTCAAAACAGAGACAGTAGGAAGAGTCATTCTTCTTGTACTTATGTCGGCATTGTGCCTTTTCTATTTAATTCCGATGCCATTTCTGTGTTTCATCGTCAATAAGAAGGTCAGAGGGAGACAGAAAACCTGAAGTGAAGCATCAGAATCTATAACTAGTGTCACAGGAATGGTTCAAAACATAGACAGTAAGAAGAGTCAGTCTTCTTGTACTTCAGTCGGCATTGTGCCTTTTCTATTTAATTCCGATGTAATTTCTGTGTTTCACCTTCAATAGGAAGGTCAGAGGATTACAGTAAAACTGAAGTGAAGCATCGGAATCTTTAACTAGTGTCACAGGAATGGTTCAAAACATAGACAGTAAAAAGAATCAGTCTTATTGTACATAAGTCGGCATTGTGCCTTTTCTATTTAATTCCGATGCAATTTCTGTGTTTCATCGTCAACAAGAAGGTCAGAGGGATACAGTAAACCTGAAGTGAAGCATCGGAATCTATAACTAGTGTCACAGGAATGGTTCAAAACATAGACAGTAGGAAGAGTCACTCTTCTTGTACTTGAGTCGGCATTGTGCCTTTTGTATTTATTTCCGTTGCAATTTCTGTGTTTCATCGTCAATAAGAATGTCAGAGAGATACAGAAACCTGAATTGAAGCTTCGGAATCTATAACTAGTGTCACAGGAATGGTTCAAAACATAGACAGTAGGAAGAGTCATTCTTCTTGTACTTAAGTCGGCATTGTGCCTTTTCTATTTAATTCCGATGCCATTTCTGTGTTTCATCGTCAATACGAAGGTCAGAGGGATACAGTAAACCTGAAGTGAAGCATCAGAATCTATAACTAGTGTCACAGGAATGGTTCAAAACATAGACAGTAAGACGAGTCAGTCTACTTGTACTTAAGTCGGCATTGTGCCTTTTGTATTTAATTCCGATGCAATTTCTGTGTTTCATCGCCAATAAGAAGGTCAGAGGGATACAGTAAACATATAGTGAAGCATCGGAATCTAAAACTGGTCTCACAGAAAATGTTCACAACATAGTCAGTAAGAAGAGTCAGTCTTCTTGTACTTAAGTCGGCATTGTGCCTTTTGTATTTAATTCCCATGCAATTTCTGTTTTTAATCGTCAATAAGAACGTCAGAGGGATACAGTAAACCTGAAGTGAAGCATCAGAATCTATAACTAGTGTCACAGGAGTGGTTCAAAACATAGACAGTAAGAAGAGTCAGACTACTTGTACTTAAGTCGGCATTGTGCCTTTGGTATTTAATTCCGATGAAATTTCTGTGTTTCATCGTCAATAAGAAGGTCCAAGGGATACAGTCCACCTGAAGTGAAGCACCGGATTCTATAACTAGTGTCACAGGAATGGTTCAAATCTTAGACAGTAAGAAGAGTCAGTCTTCTTGTACTTAAGTCAGCATATTGCCTTTTCTATTTAATTCCGATGCAATTTCTCTGTTTCATCGCCAATAAGAAGGTCAGAGGGATACAGTAAACATATAGTGAAGCATCGGAATCTAAAACTGGTCTCACAGAAAATGTTCACAACATAGTCAGTAAGAAGAGTCAGTCTTCTTGTACTTAAGTCGGCATTGTGCCTTTTGTATTTAATTCCCATGCAATTTCTGTGTTTCATCGTCAATAAAAAGGTCAGAGGGATACAGTAAACCTGAAGTGAAGCATCGGAATCTATAACTAGTGTCACAGGAATCGTTCAAAACATAGACAGTAGGAAGAGTCAGTCTTCTTCTACTTGAGTCGGCATTGTGCCTCTTGTATTTATATCCGATGCAATTTCTGTGTATCATCGTCAAAAAGAAGGTCAGAGGGATACAGTAAACCTGAAGTGAAGCATCGGAATCTATAACTAGTGTCACAGGAATGGTTCAAAACATAGACAATACGAAGGGTCAGTCTTCTTGTACTTAAGTCGGCTTTGTGCTTTTTCTATTTAATTCCGATGCTATTTCTGTGTTTCGTCGTCAATAAGAAGGTTCAAGGGATACAGTAAACCTGAAGTGAAGCATCGGAATCTATAACTATGGTCACAGGAATTGTTCAAACGTAGACAGTAAGAAGAGTCAGTCTTCTTGTACTTAAGTCGGCATTGTGCCTTTTGTATATAATTCCAATGAAATTTCTTTGTTTCATCGTCAATAAGAAAGTCCAAGGGATACAGTAAACCTGAAGTGAAGCATCGGAATCTATAACTAGTGTCACAGGAAAGGTTCAAAACATAGACAGTAAGAAGAGTAACTCCTCTTGTACCTAAGTCGGCATTGTGCCTTTTGTATTTAATTCCGATGCAATTTCTGTGTTTCATCATCGATACGAAGGCCATAGGGATACAGTAAACCAGAAGTGAAGCATCGGAATCTATAACTAGTTTTACAGGAATGGTTCAAAACATAGACAGTAAGATGAGTCAGTCTTCTTGTACATAAGTCGGCATTGTGCCTTTTCTATTTAATTCCGATGCAATTTCTGTGATTCATCGTAAATAAGAAGGTCCAAGGGATACAGCAAACCTGAAGTGAAGCATCGGAATCTATAACTTGTGTCACAGGAATGGTTCAAAACATAGACAGTAAGAAGAGTCAGTCTTCTTGTACTTCAGTCGGCATTGTGCCTTTTCTATTTAATTCCGATGTAATTTCTGTGTTTCACCTTCAATAGGAAGGTCAGAGGGTTACAGTAAACCTGAAGTGAAGCATCGGAATCTTTAACTAGTGTCACAGGAATGGTTCAAAACATAGACAGTAAAAAGAATCAGTCTTCTTGTACATAAGTCGGCATTGTGCCTTTTCTATTTAATTCCGATGCAATTTCTGTGTTTCATCGTCAACAAGAAGGTCAGAGGGATACAGTAAACCTGAAGTGAAGCATCGGAATCTATAACGAGTGTCACAGGAATGGTTCAAAACATAGACAGTAGGAAGAGTCACTCTTCTTGTACTTGAGTCGGCATTGTGCCTTTTGTATTTAATTCCGTTGCAATTTCTGTGTTTCATCGTCAATAAGAATGTCAGAGAGATACAGAAACCTGAATTGAAGCATCGGAATCTATAACTAGTGTCACAGGAATGGTTCAAAACATAGACAGTAGGAAGAGTCATTCTACTTGTACTTAAGTCGGCATTGTGCCTTTTGTATTTAATTCCGATGCAATTTCTGTATTTCATCGTCAATACGAAGGTCAGAGGGATACAGTGAACCTGAAGTGAAGCATCAGAATCTATAACTAGTGTCACAGGAATGGTTCAAAACATAGAGAGTAAGACGAGTCAGTCTACTTGTACTTAAGTCGGCATTGTGCCTTTTGTATTTAATTCCGATGCAATTTCTGTGTTTCATCGTCAATAAGAAGGTCCAAGGGATACAGTTCGCCTGAAGTGAAGCACCGGATTCTATAACTAGTGTCACAGGAATGGTTCAAATCTTAGACAGTAAGAAGAGTCAGTCTTCTTGTACTTAAGTCAGCATTGTGCCTTTTATATTTAATTCCGATGCAATTTCTGTGTTTCATCGCCAATAAGAAGGTCAGACGGATACAGTAAACATATAGTGAAGCATCGGAATCTAAAACTGGTCTCAAAGAAAATGTTCACAACATAGTCAGTAAGAAGAGTCAGCCTTCTTGTCGGCTTTGTGCCTTTTGAATTTAATTCCCATGCAATTTCTGTGTTTCATCGTCAATAAAGTGGTCAGAGGGATACAGTAAACCTGAAGTGAAGCATCGGAATCTATAACTAGTGTCACAGGAATCGTTCAAAACATAGACAGTAGGAAGAGTCAGTCTTCTTCTACTTGAGTCGGCATTGTGCCTCTTGTATTTATATCCGATGCAATTTCTGTGTATCATCGTCAAAAAGAAGGTCAGAGGGATACAGTAAACCTGAAGTGAAGCATCGGAATCTATAACTAGTGTCACAGGAATGATTCAAAACATAGACAATACGAAGGGTCAGTCTTCTTGTACTTAAGTCGGCTTTGTGCCTTTTCTATTTAATTCCGATGCAATTTCTGTGTTTCGTCGTCATAAGAAGGTTCAAGGGATACAGTAAACCTGAAGTGAAGCATCGGAATCTATAACTAGTGTCACAGGAATTGTTCAAACATAGACACTAAGAAGAGTCAGTCTTCTTGTACTTAAGTCGGCATTGTGCCTTTTGTATTGAATTCCGATGAAATTTCTTTGTTTCATCGTCAATAAGAAGGTCCAAGGGATACAGTAAACCTGAAGTGAAGCAACGGAATCTATAACTAGTGTCACAGGAAAGGTTCAAAACATAGACAGTAGGAAGAGTAACTCTTCTTGTACCTAAGTCGGCATTGTGCCTTTTGTATTTAATTCCGATGCAATTTCTGTGTTTCATCATCGATACGAAGGCCATAGGGATACAGTAAACCAGAAGTGAAGCATCGGAATTTATAACTAGTGTCACAGGAATGGTTCAAAACATAGACAGTAAGATGAGTCAGTCTTCTTGTACATAAGTCGGCATTGTGCCTTTTCTATTTAATTCCGATGTAATTTCTGTGATTCATCGTAAATAAGAAGGTCCAAGGGATACAGCAAACGTGAAGTGAAGCATCGAAATCTATAACTTGTGTCACAGGAATGGTTCAAAACATAGGCAGTAAGAAGAGTCAGTCTTCTTGTACTTCAGTCGGCATTGTGCCTTTTCTATTTAATTCCAATGTAATTTCTGTGTTTCACCTTCAATAGGAAGGTCAGAGGGTTACAGTAAACCTGAAGTGAAGCATCGGAATCTTTAACTAGTGTCACAGGAATGGTTCAAAACATAGACAGTAAAAAGAATCAGTCTTCTCGTACATAAGTCGGCATTGTGACTTTTCTATTTAATTCCGATGCAATTTCTGTGTTTCATCGTCAACAAGAAGGTCAGAGGGATACAGTAAACCTGAAGTGAAGCATTGGAATCTATAACTAGTGTCACAGGAGTGGTTCAAAACATAGACAGTAGGAAGAGTCATTCTTCTTGTACTTAAGTCGGCATTGTGCCTTTTCTATTTAATTCCGATGCCATTTCTGTGTTTCATCGTCAATAAGAAGATCAGAGGGAGACAGAAAAACCTGAAGTGAATCATCGGAATCTACAACTAGTGTCACAGGAATGGTTCAAAACATAGACAGTAGGAAGAGTCAGTCTACATGTACTTAAGTCGGCATTGTGCCTTTTGTATTTAATTCCGATGCAATTTCTGTGTTTCATCGTCAATACGAAGGTCAGAGGGATACAGTAAACCTGAAGTGAAGCATCAGAATCTATAACTAGTGTCACAGGAATGGTTCAAAACATAGACAGTAAGAAGAGTCAGTCTTCTTGTACTTCAGTCGGCATTGTGCCTTTTCTATTTAAATCCGATGTAATTTCTGTGTTTCACCTTCAATAGGAAGGTCAGAGGATTACAGTAAAACTGAAGTGAAGCATCGGAATCTTTATCTAGTGTCACAGGAATGGTTCAAAACATAGACAGTAAAAAGAATCAGTCTTCTTGTACATAAGTCGGCATTGTGCCTTTTCTATTTAATTCCGATGCAATTTCTGTGTTTCATCGTCAACAAGAAGGTCAGAGGGATACAGTAAACCTGAAGTGAAGCATCGGAATCTATAACTAGTGTCACAGGAATGGTTCAAAACATAGACAGTAGGAAGAGTCATTCTTCTTGTACTTAAGTCGGCATTGTGCCTTTTCTATTTAATTCCGATGCCATTTCTGCGTTTCATCGTCAATAAGAAGGTCAGAGGGAGACAGAAAAACCTGAAGTGAATCATCGGAATCTACAACTAGTGTCACAGGAATGGTTCAAAACATAGACAGTAGGAAAAGTCAGTCTACATGTACTTAAGTCGGCATTGTGCCTTTTGTATTTAATTCCGATGCAATTTCTGTGTTTCATCGTCAATACGAAGGTCAGAGGGATACAGTAAACCTGAAGTGAAGCATCAGAATCTATAACTAGTGTCACAGGAATGGTTCAAAACATAGACAGTAAGACGAGTCAGTCTACTTGTACGTAAGTCGGCATTATGCCTTTTGTATTTAATTCCGATGCAATTTCTGTGTTTCATCGCCAATAAGAAGGTCAGAGGGATACAGTAAACATATAGTGAAGCATCGGAATCTAAAACTGGTCTCACAGAAAATGTTCACAACATAGTCAGTAAGAAGAGTCAGTCTTCTTGTACATAAGTCGGCATTGTGCCTTTTGTATTTAATTCCCATGCAATTTCTGTTTTTAATCGTCAATAAGAAGGTCAGAGGGTTACAGTAAACCTGAAGTTAAGCATCGGAATCTTTAACTAGTGTCACAGGAATGGTTCAAAACATAGACAGTAAAAAGAATCAGTCTTCTTGTACATAAGTCGGCATTGTGCCTTTTCTATTTAATTCCGATGCAATTTCTGTGTTTCATCGTCAACAAGAAGGTCAGAGGGATACAGTAAACCTGAAGTGAAGCATCGGAATCTATAACTAGTGTCACAGGAATGGTTCAAAACATAGACAGTAGGAAGAGTCAATCTTCTTGTACTTGAGTCGGCATTGTGCCTTTTGTATTTATTTCCGTTGCAATTTCTGTGTTTCATCGTCAATAAGAATGTCAGAGAGATACAGAAACCTGAATTGAAGCATCGGAATCTATAACTAGTGTCACAGGAATGGTTCAAAACATAGACAGTAGGAAGAGTCATTCTTCTTGTACTTAAGTCGGCATTGTGCCTTTTCTATTTAATTCCGATGCCATTTCTGTGTTTCATCGTCAATAAGAAGGTCAGAGGTAGACAGAAAAACCTGAAGTGAATCATCGGAATCTACAACTAGTGTCACAGGAATGGTTCAAAACATAGACAGTAGGAAGAGTCAGTCTACATGTACTTAAGTCTGCATTGTGCCTTATGTATTTAATTCAGATGCAATTTCTGTGTTTCATCGTCAATACGAAGGTCAGAGGGATACAGTAAACCTGAAGTGAAGCATCAGAATCTATAACTAGTGTCACAGGAATGGTTCAAAACATAGACAGTAAGAAGAGTCAGTCTTCTTGTACTTCAGTCGGCATTGTGCCTTTTCTATTTAATTCCGATGTAATTTCTGTGTTTCACCTTCAATAGGAAGGTCAGAGGATTGCAGTAAAACTGAAGTGAAGCATCGGAATCTTTATCTAGTGTCACAGGAATGGTTTAAAACATAGACAGTTAAAAGAATCAGTCTTCTTGTACATAAGTCGGCATTGTGCCTTTTCTATTTAATTCCGATGCAATTTCTGTGTTTCATCGTCAACAAGAAGGTCAGAGGGATACAGTAAACCTGAAGTGAAGCATCGGAATCTATAACTAGTGTCACAGGAATTGTTCAAACGTAGACAGTAAGAAGAGTCAGTCTTCTTGTACTTAAGTCGGCATTGTGCCTTTTGTATTTAATTCCGATGAAATTTCTTTGTTTCATCGTCAATAAGAAGGTCCAAGGGATACAGTAAACCTGAAGTGTAGCATCGGAATCTATAACTAGTGTCACAGGAAAGGTTCAAAACATAGACAGTAAGAAGAGTAACTCTTCTTGTACCTAAGTCGGCATTGTGCCTTTTGTATTTAATTCTGATGCAATTTCTGTGTTTCATCATCGATACGAAGGCCATACGGATACAGTAAACCAGAAGTGAGCATCGGAATCTACAACTAGTGTCACAGGAATGGTTCAAAACATAGACAGTAAGATGAGTCAGTCTTCTTGTACATAAGTCGGCATTGTGCCTTTTCTATTTAATTCCGATGCAATTTCTGTGATTCATCGTAAATAAGAAGGTCCAAGGGATACAGCAAACCTGAAGTGAAGCATCGGAATCTATAACTTGTGTCACAGGAATGGTTCAAAACATAGACAGTAAGAAGAGTCAGTCTTCTTGTACTTCAGTCGGCATTGTGCCTTTTCTTTTTAATTCCGATGTAATTTCTGTGTTTCACCTTCAATAGGAAGGTCAGAGGGTTACAGTAAACCTGAAGTGAAGCATCGGAATCTTTAACTAGTGTCACAGGAATGGTTCAAAGCATAGACAGTAAAAAGAATCAGTCTTCTTGTACATAAGTCGGCATTGTGCCTTTTCTATTTAATTCCGATGCAATTTCTGTGTTTCATCGTCAATAAGAATGTCAGAGAGATACAGAAACCTGAATTGAAGCATCGGAATCTATAACTAGTGTCAAAGGAATGGTTCAAAACATAGACAGTAGGAAGAGTCATTCTTCTTGTACTTAAGTCGGCATTGTGTCTTTTCTATTTAATTCCGATGCCATTTCTGTGTTTCATCGTCAATAAGAATGTCAGAGGGAGACTGAAAAACCTGAAGTGAATCATCGGAATCTACAACTAGTGTCACAGGAATGGTTCAAAACATAGACAGTAGGAAGAGTCAGTCTACATGTACTTAAGTCGGCATTGTGCCTTTTGTATTTAATTCCGATGCAATTTCATTGTTTCATTGTCAATACGAAGGTCAGAGGGATACAGTGAACCTGAAGTGAAGCATCAGAATCTATAAGTAGTGTCACAGGAATGGTTCAAAACATAGACAGTAAGACGAGTCAGTCTACTTGTACTTAAGTCGGCATTGTGCCTTTTGTATTTAATTCCGATGCAATTTCTGTGTTTCATCGTCAACAAGAAGGTCCAAGGGATACAGTTCACCTGAAGTGAAGCATCGAAATCTATAACTAGTGTCACAGGAATGGTTCAAATCATAGACAGTAAGAAGAGTCAGTATTCTTGTAATTAAGTCAGCATTGTGCCTTTTCTATTTAATTCCGATGCAATTTCTGTGTTTCATCGTCAATAACAAGGTCAGAGGGATACATTAAAACTGAAGTGAAGCATCGGAATTTATAACTAGTGTCACAGGAATGGTTCAAAACATAGACAATAGGAAGGGTCAGTCTTCTCGTACTTAAGTCGGCATTGTGCCTTTTCTATTTAATTCCGATGCAATTTCTGTGTTTCATCGCCAATAACAAGGTCAGAGGGATACAGTCAACCTGAAGTGAGTCATCGGAATTTATAACTAGTGTCACAGGAATGGTTCAAAACATAGACAGTAGGAAGAGTCAGTCTACAAGTACACAGGAGTGGTTCAAAACATAGACAGTAAGAAGAGTCAGACTACTTGTACTTAAGTCGGCATTGTGCCTTTGGTATTTAATTCCGATGAAATTTCTGTGTTTCATCGTCAATAAGAAGGTCCAAGGGATACAGTACACCTGAAGTGAAGCACCGGATTCTATAACTAGTGTCACAGAAAATGTTCTCAACATAGTCAGTAAGAACAGTCAGTCTTCTTGTACTTAAGTCGGCATTGTGCCTTTTGTATTAATTTCCCATGCAATTTCTGTGTTTCATCGTCAATAAAAAGGTCAGAGGGATACAGTACACCTGAAGTGAAGCATCGGAAACTATAACTAGTGTCACAGGAATCGTTCAGAACATAGACAGTAAAAAGAGTAACTCTTCTTGTACCTAAGTCGGCATTGTGCCTTTTATATTTAATTCCGATGCAATTTCTGTGTTTCATCATCGATACGAAGGCCATAGGGATACAGTAAACCAGAAGTGAAGCATCGGAATCTATAACTAGTGTCACAGGAATGGTTCAAATCATAGATATTAAGAAGAGTCAGTCTTCTTGTAATTAAGTCAGCATTGTGCCTTTTCTATTTAATTCCGATGCAATTTCTGTGTTTCATCGTCGATAAGAACGTCCAAGGGATACAGTAAACCTGTAGTGAAGCATCGGAATCTATAACTAGTGTCACAGGAATTGTTGAAACATAGACAGTAAGGAGAGTCAGTCTACTTGTACTTAAGTAGGCGTTGTGCCTTTTGTATTTAATTCCGATGCAATTTCACTGTTTCATCGTCAATAAGAAGGTCCAAGGGATACAGTACACCTGAAGTTAAGCATCGGAATCTATAACTAGTGTCACAGGAATGGTTCAAAACATAGACATTAGGTAGAGTCAGACTTCTTGTACTTAAGTCGGCATTGTGCCTTTTCTATTTAATTCCGATGCAATTTCTGTGTTTCATCGCCAATAAGAAGGGCAGAGGGATACAGTCAACCTGAAGTGAGTCATCGGAATCTATAACTAGTGTCACAGGAATGGTTCAAAACATAGACAGTAGGAAGAGTCAGTCCACATGTACCTAAGTCGGCATTGTGCCTTTTGTATTTAATTCCGATGCAATTTCTGTTTTTAATCGTCAATAAGAAGGTCAGAGGGATACAGTAAACCTGAAGTGTAGCATCAGACTCTATAACTAGTGTCACAGGAGTGGTTCAAAACATAGACAGTAAGAAGAGTCAGACTGCTTGTACTTAAGTCGGCATTATGCCTTTGGTATTTAATTCCGATGCAATTTCTGTGTTTCATCGTCAATAAAAAGGTCCAAGAGATACAGTACACCTGAAGTGAAGCACCGGATTCTATAACTAGTGTCACAGGAATGGTTCAAATCTTAGACAGTAAGAAGAGTCAGTCTTCTTGTACTTAAGTCAGCATTGTGCCTTTTCTATTTAATTCCGATGCAATTTCTGTGTTTCATCGCCAACAAGAAGGTCAGAGGGATACAGTAAACATATAGTGAAGCATCGGAATCTAAAACTGGTCTCACAGAAAATGTTCACAACATAGTCAGTAAGAAGAGTCAGTCTTCTTGTACTTAAGTCGGCATTGTGCCTTTTGTATTTAATTCCCATGCAATTTCTGCGTTTCATCGTCAAAAAAAAGGTCAAAGGGATACAGTAAACCTGAAGTGAAGCATCGGAATCTATAACTAGTGTCACAGGAATCGTTCAAAACATAGACAGTAGGAAGAGTCAGTCTTCTTCTACTTGAGTCGGCATTGTGCCTCTTGTATTTATATCCGATGCAATTTCTGTGTATCATCGGCAAAAAGAAGGTCAGAGGGATACAGTAAACCTTAAGTGCAGCATCGGAATCTATAACTAGTGTCACAGGAATGGCTCAAAACATAGACAATACGAAGGGTCAGTCTTTTTAAACTTAAGTCGGCTTTGTGCCTTTTCTATTTAATTCCGATGCAATTTCTGTGTTTCGTCGTCAATAAGAAGGTTCAAGCGATACAGTAAACCTGAAGTGAAGCATCGGAATCTATAACTAGTGTCACATGAATTGTTCAAACATAGACAGTAAGAAGAGTCAGTCTTCTTGTACTTAAGTCGGCATTGTGCCTTTTGTATTTAATTCCGATAAAATTTCTTTGTTTCATCGTCAATAAGAAGGTCCAAGGGATACAGTAAACCTGAAGTGAAGCATCGGAATCTATAACTAGTGTCACAGGAAAGGTTCAAAACATAGACAGTAAGAAGAGTAACTCTTCTTGTACCTAAGTCGGCATTGTGCCTTTTGTATTTAATTCCGATGCAATTTCTGTGCTTCATCATCGATACGAAGGCCATAGGGATACAGTAAACCAGAAGTGAAGCATCGGAATCTATAACTAGTGTCATAGGAATGGTTCAAAACATAGACAGTAAGATGAGTCAGTCTTCTTGTACATAAGTCGGCATTGTGCCTTTTCTATTTAATTCCGATGCAATTTCTGTGATTCATCGTAAATAAGAAGGTCCAAGGGATACAGCAAACCTGAAGTGAAGCCTCGGAATCTATAACTTGTGTCACAGGAATGGTTCAAAACATAGACAGTAGGAAGAGTCACTCTTCTTGTACTTGAGTCGGCATTGTGCCCTTTGTATTTATTTCCGTTGCAATTTCTGTGTTTCATCGTCAATAAGAATGTCAGAGAGATACAGAAACCTGAATTGAAGCATCGGAATCTATAACTAGTGTCACAGGAATGGTTCAAAACATAGACAGTAGGAAGAGTCATTCTTCTTGTACTTAAGTCGGCATTGTGCCTTTTCTATTTAATTCCGATGCCATTTCTGTGTTTCATCGTAAATAAGAAGGTCAGAGGGAGACAGAAAAACCTGAAGTGAATCATCGGAATCTACAACTAGTGTCACAGGAATGGTTCAAAACATAGACAGTAGGAAGAGTCAGTCTACATGTACTTAAGTCGGCATTGTGCCTTTTGTATTTAATTCCGATGCAATTTCTGTGTTTCATCGTCAATACGAAGGTCAGAGGGATACAGTAAACCTGAAGTGAAGCATCAGAATCTATAACTAGTGTCACAGGAATGGTTCAAAACATAGACAGTAAGACGAGTCAGTCTACTTGTACTTAAGTCGGCATTGTGCCTTTTGTATTTAATTCCGATGCAATTTCTGTGTTTCATCGTCAATAAGAAGGTCCAAGGGATACAGTTCACCTGAAGTGAAGCATCGAAATCTGTAACTAGTGTCACAGGAATGGTTCAAATCATAGACAGTAAGAAGAGTCAGTCTTCCTGTAATTAAGTCAGCATTGTGCCTTTTCTATTTAATTCCGATGCAATTTCTGTGTTTCATCGTCAATAAGAAGGTCAGAGGGATACAGTAAACATATAGTGAAGCATCGGAATCTAAAACTGGTCTCACAGAAAATGTTCGCAACATAGTCAGTAAGAAGAGTCAGTCTTCTTGTACTTAAGTCGGCATTGTGCCTTCTGTATTTAATTCCCATGCAATTTCTGTGTTTCATCGTCAATAAAAAGGTCAGAGGGAGACAGTAAACCTGAAGTGAAGCATCGGAATCTATAACTAGTGTCACAGGAATCGTTCAAAACATAGACAGTAGGAAAAGTCAGTCTTCTTCTACTTGAGTCGGCATTGTGCCTCTTGTATTTATATCCGATGCAATTTCTGTGTATCATCGTCAAAAAGAAGGTCAGAGGGATACAGTAAACCTGAAGCGAAGCATCGGAATCTATAACTAGTGTCACAGGAATGGTTCAAAACATAGACAATACGAAGGGTCAGTCTTCTTGTACTTAAGTCGGCTTTGTGCCTTTTCTATTTAATTCCGATGCAATTTCTGTGTTTCGTCGTCAATAAGAAGGTTCAAGGGATACAGTAAACCTGAAGTGATGCATCGGAATCTATAACTAGTGTCACAGGAATTGTTCAAACATAGACAGTAAGAAGAGTCAGTCTTCTTGTACTTAAGGCGGCATTGTGCCTTTTCTATTTAATTCCGATGTAATTTCTGTGTTTCACCTTCAATAGGAAGGTCAGAGGGTTACAGTAAACCTGAAGTGAAGCATCGGAATCTTTAACTAGTGTCACAGGAATGGTTCAAAACATAGACAGTAAAAAGAATCAGTCTTCTTGTACATAAGTCGGCATTGTGCCTTTTCTATTTAATTCCGATGCAATTTCTGTGTTCCATCGTCAACAAGAAGGTCAGAGGGATACAGTAAACCTGAAGTGAAGCATCGGAATCTATAACTAGTGTCACAGGAATGGTTCAAAACATAGACAGTAGGAAGAGTCACTCTTCTTGTACTTGAGTCGGCATTGTGCCCTTTGTATTTATTTCCGTTGCAATTTCTGTGTTTCATCGTCAATAAGAATGTCAGAGAGATACAGAAACCTGAATTGAAGCATCGGAATCTATAACTAGTGTCACAGGAATGGTTCAAATCATAGACAGTAAGAAGAGTCAGTCTTCTTGTAATTAAGTCAGCATTGTGCCTTTTCTATTTAATTCCGATGCAATTTCTGTGTTTCATCGTCAATAAGAAGGTCAGAGGGATACAGTAAAGATATAGTGAAGCATCGGAATCTAAAACTGGTCTCACAGAAAATGTTCGCAACATAGTCAGTAAGAAGAGTCAGTCTTCTTGTACTTAAGTGCCTTCTGTATTTAATTCCCACGCAATTTCTGTGTTTCATCGTCAATAAAAAGGTCAGAGGGAGACAGTAAACCTGAAGTGAAGCATCGGAGTCTATAACTAGTGTCACAGGAATCGTTCAAAACATAGACAGTAGGAAAAGTCAGTCTTCTTCTACTTGAGTCGGCATTGTGCCTCTTGTATTTATATCCCATGCAATTTCTGTGTATCATCGTCAAAAAGAAGGTCAGAGGGATACAGTAAACCTGAAGCGAAGCATCGGAATCTATAACTAGTGTCACAGGAATGGTTCAAAACATAGACAATACGAAGGGTCAGTCTTCTTGTACTTAAGTCGGCTTTGTGCCTTTTCTATTTAATTCCGATGCAATTTCTGTGTTTCGTCGTCAATAAGAAGGTTCAAGGGATACAGTAAACCTGAAGTGATGCATCGGAATCTATAACTAGTGTCACAGGAATTGTTCAAACATAGACAGTATGAAGAGTCAGTCTTCTTGTACTTAAGTCGGCATTGTGCCTTTTGTATTTAATTCAGATGAAATTTCTTTGTTTCATCGTCAATAAGAAGGTCCAAGGGATACAGTAAACCTGAAGTGAAGCATCGGAATCTATAACTAGTGTCACAGGAAAGCTTCAAAACATAGACAGTAAGAAGAGTAACTCTTCTTGTACCTGAGTCGGCATTGTGCCTTTTGTATTAAATTCCGATGCAATTTCTGTGTTTCATCATCGATACGAAGGCCATAGGGATACAGTAAACCAGAAGTGAAGCATCGGAATCTATAACTAGTGTCACAGGAATGGTTCAAAACATAGACAGTAAGATGAGGCAGTCTTCTTGTACATAAGTCGGCATTGTGCCTTTTCTATTTAATTCCGATGCCATTTCTGTGTTTCATCGTAAATAAGAAGGTCAGAGGGAGACAGAAAATCCTGAAGTGAATCATCGGAATCTACAACTAGTGTCACAGGAATGGTTCAAAACATAGACAGTAGGAAGAGTCAGTCTACATGTACTTAAGTCGGCATTGTGCCTTTTGTATTTAATTCCGATGCAATTTCTGTGTTTCATCGTCAATACGAAGGTCAGAGGGATACAGTAAACCTGAAGTGAAGCATCAGAATCTATAACTAGTGTCACAGGAATGGTTCAAAACATAGACAGTAAGACGAGTCAGTCTACTTGTACTTAAGTCGGCATTGTGCCTTTTGTATTTAATTCCGATGCAATTTCTGTGTTTCATCGTCAATAAGAAGGTCCAAGGGATACAGTTCACCTGAAGTGAAGCATCGAAATCTATAACTAGTGTCACAGGAATGGTTCAAATCATAGACAGTAAGAAGAGTCAGTCTTCTTGTAATTAAGCCAGCATTGTGCCTTTTCTATTTAATTCCGATGCAATTTCTGTGTTTCATCGTCAATAAGAAGGTCAGAGGGATACAGTAAACATATAGTGAAGCATCAGAATCTAAAACTGGTCTCACAGAAAATGTTCGCAACATAGTCAGTAAGAAGAGTCAGTCTTCTTGTACTTAAGTCGGCATTGTGCCTTTTGTATTTAATTCAAATGCAATTTCTGTGTTTCATCGTCAACAAAAAGGTCAGAGGGAGACAGTAAACCTGAAGTGAAGCATCGGAATCTATAACTAGTGTCACAGGAATCGTTCAAAACATAGACAGTGGGAAAAGTCAGTCTTCTTCTACTTGAGTCGGCATTGTGCCTCTTGTATTTATATCCGATGCAATTTCTGTGTATCATCGTCAAAAAGAAGGTCAGAGGGATACAGTAATCCTGAAGTGAAGCATCGGAATCTATAACTAGTGTCACTGGAATGGTTCAAAACATAGACAATACGAAGGGTCAGTCTTCTTGTACTTAAGTCGGCTTTGTGCCTTTTCTATTTAATTCCGATGCAATTTCTGTGTTTCGTCGTCAATAAGAAGGTTCAAGGGATACACTAAACCTGAAGTGAAGCATCGGAATCTATAACTAGTGTCACCGGAATGGTTCAAAACATAGACAGTAAGAAGAGTCAGTCTTCTTGTACTTAAGTCGGCATTGTGCCTTTTGAATTTAATTCCGATGCAATTTCTGTGTTTCATCGTCAATAAGAAGGACCGAGGGATACAGTAACCCTGAAGTGAAGCATCGGAATCTATAACTGGCGTCACAGGAATGGTTCAAAACAAAGACAGTAATAAGAGTCAGTCTTCTTGTACTTAAGTCGGCATTGTGCCTTTTGTATTTAATTCCGATGCAATTTCTGTGTTTCATCGTCAATAGGATGGTAAGAGGGATACAGAAAACCTGAAGTGAAGCATCGGAGTCTATAACTAGTGTCACAGGAATGGTTCAAATCATAGAGAGTAGGAAGAGTCAGTCTTCTTGTACTTAAGTCAGCATTGTGCCTTTTGTATTTAATTCCGATGCAATTTGTTTCATCATCAATAAGAAGGACAGAGGGATACAGTAAACCTGAAGTCATGCATCGGAATCTATAACTAGTGTCACAGGAATGGATGAAAACATAGTCAGTAAGAAGAGTCAGTTTACTTGTACTTAATTCGGCATTGTGCCTTTTTATTTAATTCCGATGCAATATCTGTGTTTCATCGTCAATAAGAAGGTCCAAGGGATACAGTAAACCTGAAGTGAAGCTTCGGAATCTATAACTAGTGTCACAGAAATGATTCATAACATAGTCAGTAAGGAGAATCAGTCTTCTTGTACTTAAGTTGGCATTGTGCCTTTTCTATTTAATTCCGATGCAATTTCTGTGTTTCATCGTCAATAAGAAGGTCAGAGGGATGCAGTAAACATTAAGTGAAGCATCGGAATGTATAAGTAGTGTCACAGGAATGGTTCAAAACATAAACAGTAGGAAGAGTCACTCTTCTTGTACTTGAGTCGCATTGTGCCTTTTGTATTTATTTCCGTTGCAATTTCTGTGTTTCATCGTCAATAAGAATGTCAGAGAGATACAGAAACCTGAATTGAAGCATCAGAATCTATAACTAGTGTCACAGGAATAGTTCAAAACATAGACAGTAGAAAGAGTCAATCTTCTTGTACTTAAGTCGGCATTGTGCCTTTTCTATTTAATTCCGATGCCATTTCTGTGTTTCATCGTCGATAAGAAGGTCAGAGGGAGACAGAAAAACCTGAAGTGAATCATCGGAATCTACAACTAGTGTCACAGGAATGGTTCAAAACATAGACAGTAGGAAGAGTCAGTCTACATGTACTTAAGTCGGCATTGTGCCTTTTGTATTTAATTCCGATGCAATTTCTGTGTTTCATCGTCAATACGAAGGTCAGAGGGATACAGTAAACCTGAAGTGAAGCATCAGAATCTATAACTAGTGTCACAGGAATGGTTCAAAACATAGACAGTAGGAAGAGTCAGTCTACATGTACTTAAGTCGGCATTGTGCCTTTTGTATTTAATTCCGATGCAATTTCTGTGTTTCATCGTCAATACGAAGGTCAGAGGGATACAGTAAACCTGAAGTGAAGCATCAGAATCTATAACTAGTGTCAAAGGAATGGTTCAAAACATAGACTGTAAGATGAGTCAGTCTACTTGTACTTAAGTCGGCATTGTGCCATTTGTATTTAATTCCGATGCAATTTCTGTGTTTCATCGTCAATAAGAAGGTCCAAGGGATACAGTTCACCTGAAGTGAAGCATCGAAATCTATAACTAGTGTCACAGGAATGGTTCAAATCATAGACAGTAAGAAGAGTCAGTCTTCTTGTACTTAAGTCGGCATTGTGCCTTTTGTATTTAATTCCGATGCAATTTCTGTGTTTCTTCGTCAATAACGAGGACCAAGGGATACAGTAAACATATTGTGAATCATCGGAATTTAAAACTCGTCTCACAGGAAATGTTCACAACATAGTCAGTAAGAAGAGTCAGTCTTCTTGTACTTAAGTCGGCATTGTGCCTTTTGTATTTAATTCCGATGCAATATCTGTGTTTCATCGTCAATAAGAAGGTCAGAGGGATACAGTAAACCTGAAGTGAAGCATCGGAATCTATAACGAGTGTCACAGGAATGGTTCAAAACATAGACCGTAAGAAGAGTCAGTCTTCTTGTACTTAAGTTGGCATTGTGCCTTATGTATTTAATGCCGATGCAATTTCTGTGTTTCATCGTCGATAAGAAGGTCCAAGGGATACAGTAAACCTGAAGTGAAGCATCGGAATCTATAACTAGTGTCACAGGATTTGTTCAAACATAGAGAGTAAGAAGAGTCAGTCCTCTTGTACTTAAGTCGGCATTGAGCCTTTTGTATTTAATTCCGATGAAATTTCTTTGTTTCATCGTCAATAAGAAGGTCCAAGGGATACAGTAAACCTGAAGTGAAGCATCGGAATCTATAACTAGTGTCACAGGAATGGTTCAAAACATAGACAGTGAGAAGAGTCAGTCTTCTTGTACTTAAGTCGGAATTGTGCCTTGTGTATTTAATTCCGATGCAATTTCTGTGTTTCATCGTCAATAGGAAGGTCAGAGGGATACAGTAAACCTGGATTGAAGCATCTGAATCTATAACTAGTGTCACAGGAATGGTTCAAAACATACACAGTAAGATGGGTCAGTCTTCTTGTACATAAGTCAGCAATGTGCCGTTTCTATTTAATTCCGATGCAATTTCTGTGATTCATCGTCAATAAGAAGGTACAAGGGATACAGTAAACCTGAAGTGAAGCATGGGAATCTATAACTAGTGTCACAGGATTGATTCACAACATAGACAGTAAGTAGAGTCAGTCTTCTTGTACCTAAGTCAGCATTGTGCCTTTTCTATTTAATTCCGATGCAATCTCTGTGTTTCATCTTCAATTGGAAGGTCAGAGGGATACAGTAAACCTGAAGTGAAGCATCGGAGTCTATAACTAGTGTCACAGGAATGGTTCAAAGCATAGACAGTAAGAAGAGTCAGTCTTCTTGTACTTGTTCGGCATTGTACCTATTCTTATTAATTCCGATGCAATTTCTGTGTTTCATCGTCAATAAGAAAGTCCAAGGGATACAGTAAACCAGAAATGAAGCATCGGAATCTATAACTTGTGTCACAGGAATGGTTCAAAACATAGACAGTAGGAAGAGTCAGTCTTCTTGTACTTAAGTCGGCATTGTGCTTTGTCTATTTAATTCCTATGCAGTTTCTGTGTTCCATCGTCAATAAGAAGGTCCAAGGGATACAGTAAACCTGAAGTGAAGCATCGGAATCTAAAACAGGTCTCACAGGAATGGTTCAAAACATAGACAGTAAGATGAGTCAGTCTTATTGTACTTAAGTCAGCATTCCGCATTTGTATTTAACTCCGATGCAATTTCTGTGTTTCATCGTCAATAAGAAGGTCCAAGGAATACAGTAATCATGAAGTGAAGCATCGGAATCTGAAACTGGTCTCACAGGAAAGGTTAGAAACATAGACAGTAAGAAGAGTCAGTCATCTTGTACTTCAGTCGGCTTTGTGCCATTTGTATTTCATTCCGATGCAATCTCTGTGTTTCATCGTCAATATGAAGGTCCAAGGCATACAGTAAACCTGAGGTGAGGCATCGGAATCTAAAACCGATCTCACAAGGAAGGTTCCAATCATAGAATGTAAGATGGTCAGTTCTTATGTACTTAAGTAGGCATTGTGCCTTTTGCAATTAGTTCCGATGCAATTTTTGTGTTTCGTCGTCAATAAGAAGGTATACGGGATACAGTAAACCTGAGGTGAAGCATCATATTCTAAAACTGGTCTCACTGGAAAGGTTCAAAGCATAGACAGTAAGAAGAGTCAGTCTTCTTGTACTTAAGTCGGCAGTGTGCCTTTTGTATTACATTCAGATGCAATTTCTGTGTTTCATCGTCAATAAGAAGGTCCAAGGGATCCAGTAAACCTGAAGTGAAGCATCGGAATCTAAAACTTGTCTCACAGGAAAGGTTCAAAACGCAGACAGTAAGAAGAGTCAGTCTTCTTGTACTTAAGTCGGCATTCCGCCTTTTGTCTTTCATTCCGACGCAATTTCTGTGTTTCATCAACAATAAGAAGGTCCAAGGATACAGTAAACAAGAAGTAAAGCATCGGAATCTGAAACGGGTCTCACAGGAACGGTTAGAATCATAGACGGTAACAAGAGTCGGTCATCTTGTACTTAAGTCGGCTTTTGAATTTTGTATTTAATTCCGATGCAACTTCTGTGTTTCATCGTCAATAAGAAGGTCCAAGGGATACAGTAAACCAGAAGCGAAGCATCGGAATCCAAAACTGGCCTCACAGGAAAGGTTCAAAACATAGACAGTAAGAAAAGTCAGTCTTCTTGTACTTATGTCGGCATTGTGCCTTATGTATTTAATTCCGATGCAATTTCTGTGTTTCATCGTCAATAAGAAGATCTAACTGATACAGTAAACCTATGGTGAAGCATCGGAATCAAAAACTGGTCTCACACGAAAGGTTCAAATCATAGACAGTAAGAAGAGTCAGTCCTCTTGTACTTAAGTCAGCATGGTGCCTTTTGTATTAAATTCCGATGCAATTTCTGTGTTTCATCGTCAAAAAAAAGGTCCAAGGGATACAGTATACCTGAAGTGAAGCATTGGAATTTAAACTGGTCTCACAGGAATGATACAAAACATAGACAGTAAGAAGAGTTAGTCTTCTTGTACGTAAGTCGGCATTCTGCCTTTTGTATTTAATTCCGATGCAATTTCTGTTTTTCATCGTCAATAAGAAGGTCCAAGGGATACAGGTAACCTGAAGTGAATCATCGATATCTGAAACTGGTCTCACAGGAAAAGCTAAAATCATAGAATGTTAGAAGAGACAATCCTCATGTACTTAAGTCGGCATTGTGCCTTTTGTATTACATTCCGATGCAATTTCTCTGTCTCACCGTCAATAAGAAGGTCCAATGGATACGTTAAACCTGAAGCGAAGCATCGGAATCTAAAACTGGTCTCACTGGAAAGATTCAGAACATAGACAGTAAGAAGAGTAACACTTCTTGTACTTATGTCGGCATAGTGCCCTTTGTATTTAATTCCGATGCAATTTCTGTGTTTCATTGTCAAAATGAAGGTCCGAGGGATACAGTACACCTGAAGTGAAGCATCGGAATCTAAAACTGGTCCCACAGGAAAGGTTCAAAACAAAGACTGTAAGAAGAGTCAGTCTTCTTGTACTTCAGTCGGCATTTTGCCTTTTGTATTTAATTCCGATGCAATTTCTGTGTATCATCGTCAGTAAGAAGGTCCAAGGGATACAGAAAACCTGACGTGAAGCATCGATATCTAAAACTGGTCTCACAGGAAACGCTAAAATCATAGAATGTACGAAGAGACAGTCCTCTTTTACTTAAGTCGGCATTGTGCCTTTTGTATTTAATTCCGATGCAATTTCTGTGTTTCATCGTCAAAAAGAAGGTCCAAGGGATACAGTAAACCAGAAGTGAACCATCGGAATCTAAAACTGGTCTCACAGGAATGGTTCAAAACATAGACAGTAAGAAGATTCAGTCTTCTTGTACTTCTGTCGGCAATGTGCTTTTTGCATTTAATTCCGATGCGATTTCAGTGTTTCATCGTCGATATGAAGCTTCAAGGGATACAGTAAACCTGAAGTGAAGCATCGGAATCGAATACTGGTCTCACAGGAAAGGTTCAAAGCATACACAGTAAGAATAGTCAGTCTTCTTGTACTTAAGTCGGCATTGTGATTTTTGTATTTAATTCCTATACAATTTCTGTGTTTCATCGTCAATTACAAGGTCCAAGGGATACAGTAAACCTGAAGTTAAGCATCGATATCTAAATCTGGTGTTACAGGAAAGGTTCAAATCATAGAAGGTAAGAAGAGTCAGTCCTCTTGTACTTAAGTCGGCATTGTGCCTTTTGCATTTATGTCTGATGCAATTTCAGTGTTTCATCGTCAATAAGGCCCAAGGGATACAGTAAACCGGCAGTGAAGCATCTCAATCTAAAACTGGTCTCACAGAAAATGTTTAAACCATAGACAGTAAGAGGAGTCAGTCTTCTTGTACTTATGTCAGCATTGAGCATTTTGTATTTAATTCCGATGCAATTTCTGTGTTTCATCATCACTTAGTAGGTCCAAATTATACAGTAAACCTGAAGTGAAGTATCGGAATCTAAAGCTGGTCTAACAGGAAAGGTTCAAAACATAGACAGTAAGAAAAGTCAGTCTTCTTGTACTTATGTCAGCATTGTGCCTTATGAATTTAAATCCGATGCAATTTCTGTGTTTCATCGTCAATAAGAAGATCTAACTGATACAGTAAACCTATGGTGAAGCATCGGAATCGAATACTGGTGTCACAGGAAAGGTTCAAAGCATACTCGGTAAGAATAGTCAGTCTTCTTGTACTTAAGTCGGCTTTGTGAATTATGTATTTAATTCCGATGCAACTTTTGTGTATCATCGTCAATAAGAAGATCTAACTGATACAGTAAACCTATGGTGAAGCATCGGAATCAAAAACTGATCTCACACGAAAGATTCAAATCATAGACAGTAAGAAGAGTCAATCTTCTTGTACTTAAGTCAGCATGGTGCCTTTTGTATTAAATTTCGATGCAATTTCTGTGTTTCATCGTCAAAAAGAAGGTACAAGGGATACAGTAAACCTGAAATGAAGCATCGGAATCTAAAACTGGTCTCACAGGCAAGATACAAAACATAGACAGTAAGAAGAGTTAGTCTTCTTGTACTTAAGTCGGTATTCTGCCTTCCGTATTTAATTCAGATGCAATTTCTGTGTTTCATTGTCAACAAGAAGGTCCAAGGGATACAGGTAACCTGAAGTGAAGCATCGATATCTGAAACTGGTCCCACAGGAAAGGCTAAAATCATAGAATGTTAGAAGAGTCAATCCTCTCGTACTTAAGTCGTCATTGTGCCTTTTGTATTTAATTACGATGCAATTACTCTGTCTCATCGTCAATAAGAAGGTCCAATGGATACATTAAACCTGAAGCGAAGCATCGGAATCTAAAACTGGTCTCACTGGAAAAGCTCAAATCATAGACAGTAAGAAGAGTCACACTTCTTGTACTTAAGTCGGCACTGTGCCCTTTGTATTTAATTCCGATGCAATTTCTGTAATTCGTTGTCAAAACGAAGGTGCGAGGGATACAGTAAACCTGAAGTGAAGCATCGGAATCTAAAACTGGTCTCACAGGAAAGGTTCAAAACATAAACTGTAAGAAGAGTCTGTCTTCTTGTACTTAAGTCGGCATTGTGCCTTTTGTATTTAATTCCGATGCAATTTCTGTGTTTTATCGTAAAAAAGAAGGTCCAAGGGATACAGTAAACCTGAAGTGAAGCATCGGAATCTAAAACTGGTCTCACAGAAGAGGTTAAGAACGAAGTCACTAAGAAGAGTCAGACATCGTGTACTTAAGTCAGGATTGTGCCATTTTTATTTAATTCCGATGCAGTTATGTGTTTCATCGTCAATAAGAAGGTCCAAGGCATACAGTAAACCAGAAGTGAACTATCGGAATCTAAAACTGGTCTCACAGGAATGGTTCAAAACATAGACAGTAAGAAGAGTCAGTCTTCTTGTACTTCAGTCGGCAATGTGATTTTTGCATTTAATTCCGATGCGATTTCAGTGTTTCATCGTCGATATGAAGCTTCAAGGGATACAGTAAACCTGAAGTGAAGCATCGGATTCGAAAACTGGTCTCACAGGAAAGGTTCAAATCATACACAGTAAGAATAGTCAGTCTTCTTGTACTTAAGCCGGCATTGTGATTTTTGTATTTAATTCCGATGCAATATCTGTCTTTCATCGTCAATTAGAAGGTCCAAGGGATACAGTAAACCTGAAGTGAAGCATCGATATCTAAATCTGGTGTTACAGGAAAGGTTCAAATCATAGAAACTAAGAAGAGTCAGTCCTCTTGTACTTAAGTTGGCATTGTGCCTTTTGCATATATATCTGATGCAATTTCAGTGTTTCATCGTCAATAAGGTCCAAGGGATACAGTAAACCGGCAGTGAAGCATCGGAATCTAAAACTGGTCTCACAGGAAATGTTTAAACCATAGACAGTAAGAGGAGTCAGTCTTCTTGTACTTATGTCAGCATTGAGCATTTTGTATTTAATTCCGATGCAATTTCTGTGTTACATCATCACTTAGAAGGTCCAAATTATACAGTAAATCTGAAGTGAAGTATCGGAATCTAAAATTGGTCTAACAGGAAAGGTTCAAAACGTAGAAAATAAGAAAAGTCAGTCTTCTTGTACTTATGTCGGCATTGTGCCCTATGTATTTAATTCCGATGCAATTTCTGTGTCTCATCGTCAATAAGAAGATCTAACTGATACAGTAAACCTATGGTGAAGCATCGGAATCAAAAACTGGTCTCACACGAAAGGTTCCAATCATAGACAGTAAGAAGAGTGAGTCTTCTTGTACTTAAGTCGGCATTGTGCCTTTTGTATTAAATTCCGATGCAATTTCTATGTTTCATCGTCCATAAAAAGGTCCAAGGGATACAGTAAACCTGAAGTGAAGCATCGATATCTAAAACTGGTCCCACAGGAGAGGCTAATATCATAGAATGTAAGAAGAGTCAGACCTCTTGTACTTAAGTCGGTATTGTGCCTCTTGTATGTAATTCCATTGCAATTTCTGTGCTTCATCGTCAATATGAAGATCCAAAGGATTTAGTAAACCTGAAGTGAAGCACCGGAATCAAAACTGGTCTCACAGGATAGGGTCAAATCATTGAATGTAAGAAGAGTCAGTACTCTTGTCCTTAAGTCGGCATTGTGCCTTTTGTATCTATTTCCGATGCTATTTCTGTGTTTCATCGTCAATAAGAAGGTCCAAGGGATACATGAAACCTGAAATGAAGCATCGGAATCTAAAACTGGTCTCACAGGAAAGGTTCACAATATAGACCGAAAGAAGAGTCAGTCTTCTTGTACTTATGTCGCCATTGTGCCTCTTGTATTTAATGACGTTGCTATTTCTGTGCTACAACGTCAATACGAAGGTCCAAGGAACACAGTAAACCTGAAGTGAAGCACCGGAATCTAAAACTGGTCTCACAGGAAAGGTTCACAACATAGACAGTAAAAAGAGTTAGTCTTCATGTACTTAAGTCGGCATTGTGCATTTTTTATTTAGTTCCGATGCATTTTCTGTGTTTCATCGTTAATAAGAAGGTCCAAGGGATACCGTAAAACAGAAATGAAGGATCGGAAAATAAAACAGGTCTCACAGGAAAAGTTCAAAACATCGACTGTAAGAAGAGTCAGTCTTCTTGTACTTAAGTCGGCATTGTGCCTTTTGTATATAATTCCGATGCAATTTCTGTGTTTCATCGTCAATAAGAATACAGTAAACCTGACGTGAAACAGCGGAAACTAAAACTGGTCTCACAGGAAAGGTTCAAAACATAGACAGTGAGAAGAGTCAGCCTTCTTGTACTTAAATGGCCATTGTGCCTCTTGTATTTAATTCCGTTGCAATTTCTGTGCTACATCGTCAATACGAGGGTCCAAGGAACACACTAAACTTGAAGTGAAGCACCGGAATCTAAAACTGGTCTCACAGGAAAGGTTCACAACATAGACAGTAAAAAGAGTCAGTCTTCTTGTACTTAAGTCGGCATTGTGAGTTTTGTATTTAATTCCGATGCAATTTCTGTGTTTCATCGTCAAAAAGAAGGTCCAAGGAGTACAGTAAACCTGAAGTGAAGCATCGATATCTAAAACTGATCTCAGAGGTAAGGGTCAAATCGTAGAATGTAAAAAGAGGAATTCCTATTGTACTTATGTCGGCATCGTGCGTTTTGTATTTAATTCAGATGCAATTTCTGTGTTTTATCGTCAATTAGAAGGTTTAAGGGATACAGTATACCTGAAATGAAGCATCGGAATCGAAAACTAGACTCACAGGAAAGGTTCAAATCATAGAATGTAAGAAGAGACAGTCCTCTTGTACTTAAGTCGGCATTGTGCATTTAGTATTAAATTCCGATGCAATTTCTGTGTTTTATCGTCAATAATAAGGTCCAAGGGATACAGTAAACTTGAAGTAAAGCATCGGAATCTAAAACTGGTCTCACAGGAAAGGTTCAAATCATAGACAGTAAGAAGAGTCAGTCTTCTTGTTTTTATGTGGGCATTGTGCCTTTTGTATTTAATTCCGACGCAATTTCTGTGTTTCTTCGTCACCAAGAAGGTCCAAGGGATGCAGTAAACCTGAAGTAAGGCATCGGAATCTAAAACTGGTCTCACAGGAAGGGTTCAAAACATAGACGGTAAGAAGAGTCAATCTTAATGTACTTAAGTCAGCATTGTGCCCTTTGTAATTAATTCCGATGTAATTTCTGTGTTTCATCGTCAATATGAAGGTCCAAGGGATACAGTAAACATGAAGTGAAGCATCGGAATCAAAACTGGTCTCACAGGAAAGGTTCAAAACCTAGACAGCAAGAAGAGTCAGTCTGCTTGTACTTAAGTCGGCATTGTGCATTTTGTATTTAGTTCCGATGCAATTTCTATGTTTCATCGTCAATAAGAAAGTCCAAGGGATACAGTAAACTAGAAATGTAGCATAGGAATCTAATACTGGTCTCACAGGTAAGGTTCAAAATATAGACAGTAATAAGTCTCAGTCTTCTTATACTTAGGTCGGCATTGTGCCATATGTATTTAATTCCGATGCAATTTCTGGATTTCATCGTCAATATGAAGATCCAAGGGATACAGTAAACCTGAAATGGAGCATCGGAATCAAAACTGGTCTCACAGGAAAGGTTCAAAACATAGACTGTAAGAAGAGTCAGTCTTCTTGTACTTAATTCGGCATTGTGCATTTTGTATTTAATTCCGATGAAATTTCTGTGTTTCATCGTCAATAAGAAGGTCCAAGGGATACAGTAAACCTGAAGTGAAACACCGGAAACTAAAACTTGTGTCACAGGAAAGCTTCAAATCATAGACAGTAAGTGGAGTCAGTCTTCTTGTTTTTAAGTGGTCATTGTGCCTTTTGTATTTCATTCCGACGCAATTTCTGTGTTTCATCGTCAACAAGAAAGTCCCAGGGATACAGTAAACCCGAAGTAAAGCATCGGAATCAAAACTGGTCTCACAGGAATGGTTCAAAACATAGACACTAGAAGAGTCAGTCTTCTTGTACTTAAGTCGGCATTGTGCCTTTTGTATTTAATTCCGATGCATTTTCTGTGTTTCATTGTCAATAAGAAGGTCCAAGGGATACAGTATACCTGATATGAAGCATAGGAATCTAAAACTGGTCTCACACTAAAGGTTCAAATCATAGATAGTAAGAAAACTCAGTCTTCTTGTACTTAAGTCGGCATTGTGCTTTTTTTATTTAATTCCAACGCAATTTCTGTGTTTCATCGTCAGTCAGTAGGTCCTAGGGGAACATTAAACCTGAAGAGAAGCATCGTAATCTAAAACAGGTCTCACAGGAAATGTTCAAAACATCGACTGTAAGATGAGTCAGTCTTCTTGTACTTAAATCGGCATTGTGCCTTTTGTATATAATTCCGATGCTATTTCTGTGTTTCATCGTCAATAAGAATACAGTAAACCTGAAGTTAAGCATCGGAAACTAAAACTGGTCTCACAGGAAAGGATCACAACATAGGCAGTAAGAAGTGTCAGTCTTCTTGTTTTTAAGCGGACATTGTGCCTTTTGTATTTAATTCCGACGTAAATTCTGTGTATCATCGTCAACAAGAAAGTCCAAGGGATACAGTAAGCCCGAAGTAAAGCATCGGATTCAAAACTAATCTCACACGAATGGTTAAAACATAGACACTAAGAAGAGTCAGTCTTCTTGTTCTTAAGGCGGCATTGTGCCTTTTGTATTTAATTCCGATGCAATTTCTGTGTTTCATCGTCAATTAGAAGGACCAAGGGAGACAGTAAACCGGAAATAAAGCATAGGAATCTAACACTGGTCTCACTGGAAAGGTTCAAATCATAGACAGTAAGAAGACTCAGTCTTCTTGTACTTAAGTCGGCATTGTGCCTCTTATATTTAATTCCGAGCAATTTCTGTGTTTCTTCGTCAATATGAAGATCCAAAGGATACAGTAAACCTGAAGTGAAGCATCGGAATCAAAACTGGTCTCACAGGAAAAGTTCAAATCGTAGACAGTAAGAAGAGTCAGCCTTCTTGTACTTAAGTCGGCTTCGTGCGTTTTGTATTTACTTCCGATGCAATTTCTGTGTATCATCTTCAATAAGAAGGTCCAAGGGATACAGTAAACCTGAAGTGACGCATCGATATCTAAAACTGGTGCCGCAACAAAGGCTCTAATCATAGACAGTAAGAAGACTCAGACTTATTGTACTTATGTCAGCATTGTGATTTTTGTATTTAATTCCGATGCAATTTCTGTGTTTCATCGTCAATTAGAAGGACCAAGGGAGACAGTAAACCGGAAATGAAGCATCGTAATCTAAAACTGGTCTCACAGGAAAGGTTCAAATCATAGAATGTACGAAGGGTCCGTCCTCTTTTACTTAAGTCGGCATTGTGCCTTTAGAATTTCATTCCGATGCAATTTCTGTGTTTCATCGTCAATAAGAAGGTCCAAGGGATACAGCAAACCTGAAATGAAGCATCGGAAACTAAAACTTGTGTCACAGGAAAGGTTCAAAACATAGACTGTAAGAAGCGTCGGTCTTCTTGTACTTAAGTCGGCATTGTGCATTTTGTATTTAATTCCGATGAAATTTCTGTGTTTTATCGTCAATATTAAGGTCCAGGGGATACATGAAGCCTGAAATGGAGCATCGGAATCTAAAACTGTTCTCAAAGGAGAGGTTCAAAATGTAGACCGTAAGAAAAGTCAGTCTTCTTGTACTTCAGTCGGCATTGTGCCATTTTTATATAATTCCGATGCAATATCTGTGTTTCATCGTCATTATGAAGGTCCAAGGGATACAGTTGAATTGAAGCATCGGAATCTAGAACTGGTCTCATAGGAAAGGTTCAAATCAATGAAAGTAAGAAGAGTCAGTCCTCTTGTACTTAAGTCGGCATTGTGCTTATTGTATTTAATTCCGATGCAATTTTCGGGTTTTATCATCAATAAGAATGTCCAAGGGATACAGTAAACCTGAAGTGAAGCATCTGAATCTAAAACTGGTCTCAAAGGACAGGTTCTAAACATAGACAGTAAAACGAGTCAGTCTTCTTGCTTTTAAGTGGGCATTGTGCCTTTTGTATGTAATTCCGACGCAATCTCTGTGTTTCATCGTCAATAAGAAAGTCCAAGGGAGACAGTAAACCTGAAGTGAAACATCGGAATCTAAAACTGGTCTCACAGGAAACTTTCAAAGCATATATAGTATGAAGAGTCAGTCTTCCTGTACTTAAATCGGCATTGTGCTTTTGTATTAAATTCCGATGCAATATCTGTGTTTTATCTTCAAAAAAAGGGTCCAAGGCGTGCAGTAAACTTGAAGTAGAGCTTCGAAATCTAAAATTGGTCTCACAGGAAAGGTTCAAAACATAGACAGTAAGAAGAGTCAGTCTTCTTGTACTTCACTCGGCATTGTGCATTTTGTATTTACTTCCGATGTAATTTCTGTGTTTCTTCGTCAATACGATGGTCCAAGGGATACAGCTAACCTGAAGTGAAGCATCAGGATCAAAACTGGTCTCACATGAAAGGTTCAAAACATAGACAGTAAGAAGAGTCAGTCTTCTTGTACTTAAGTCGGCAGTGCGCCTTTTGCATTAAATTCCGATGCAATTTATGTGTTCCATCGTTAATAAGACGGTCCAAGGGATACAGTAACCCTTAGGTGAAGCATCGGAAACTAAAACTGGTCTCACAGGAAAGGTTCAAAACATAGACAGTAAGAAGGGTCAACCTTCTTGTAATTAAGTCGGCATTGTGCCTTTTGTATTTAATTCAGACACAATTTCTGTGTTTCATCGCCAATAAGATTGTCCAAGGGATACGGTAAACCTAAAGTGAAGCATCGGAATCAAAACTGGTCTCACAGGAATGGTTCAAAACATAGACAGTAAGAAGAGTCAGTCTTCTTGTACTAAAGTCGGCATTGTGCCTTTTGTATTTTATTCCGATGCAATTTCTGTGTTTCATCGTCAATAAGAAGGTCCAAGGGATACAGTAAACCTGATATGAAGCATAGGAATCTAAAACTGGTCTCACGCTAAAGGTTCAAATCATAGATAGTAAGAAGACTCAGTCTTCTTGTACGTAAGTCGGCATTGTGCCTTTTGTATTTCATTCCGATGCATTTTCTGTGTTTCATTGTCAATAAGAAGGTCCTAGGGATACAGTAAACCTGAAGTAAAACATCGGAATCTAAAACTGGTCACACAGGAAAGGTTCAAAACATAGACGGTAAGAAGAGTCAGTCTTCTTGTTTTTAAGTGGGCATTGTGCCTTTTCTATTTAATTCCGACACAATTTCTGTGTTTCATCGCCAATAAGATAGTCCAAGGGATACGGTAAACCTGAAGTGAAGCATCGGAATCAAAACTGGTCTGACAGGAATGGTTCAAAACATAGACAGTAAGAAGAGTCAGTCTTGTTGTACTAAAGTCGGCATTGTGCCTTTTGTATTTCATTCCGATCCAATTTCTGTGTTTCATCGTCAATAAGAAGGTCCAAGGGATACAGTAAAGCTGAAGTGACGCATCGTAATCTAAAACTGGTCTCACAGGACAGGTTCAAATCATAGAATGTAAGAAGAGTCAGTCCTCTTTTACTTAAGTTGGCATTGTGCCTTTTGTATTTAATTCCGATGCAATTTCTGTGTTTCATCGTCAATAAGAAGGTCCAAGGGATACAGTAACCCTAAAGTGAAGCATCGGTATCTAAAACTGGTCTCACAGGAAACTTTCAAATCATAGACAGCAAGAAGACTCAGTCCTCTTGTTCTTAAGTCGGCATTGTGCCTTTTGTATTTAATTCCGATGCAATTTCTGTGTTTCATCGACAATAAGCAGGTCCAAGGGATACAGTAAACCTGAAGTGAAGCATCGGAATCTAAAACTGGTCTCACAGGAAAGGTTCAAATCATAGAATGTAAGAAGAGTCAGTCCTCTTGTAATTAAGTCGACATTGTGCCTTTTGTATGTAATTCCGATACAATTTCTATGTTTTATCGTCAATAAGAAGGTCCAAGGGATACAGTAAACCTGAAGTAAGGCATTGGAATCTAAAACTGGTCACACAGGAAAGGTTCAAAACATAGACGGTAAGAAGAGTCAGTCTTCTTGTTTTTAAGTGGGCATTGTGCCTTTTGTGTCTAATTCCGACACAAATTCTGTGTTTCATCGTCAATAAGAAAGTCCCAGGGATACGGTAAACCTGAAGTGAAGCATCGGAATCAAAACTGGTCTCACAGGAATGGTTCAAAACATAGACTGTAAGAAGAGTCAGTCTTCTTGTACTAAAGTCGGCATTGTGCCTTTTGTATTTTACTCCGATGCAATTTTTGTGTTTCATCGTCAAAAAGAAGGTCCAAGGGATACAGTAAACCGGAAGTGAAGCTACGATTTCCAAATCAGGTCTCACATGAAAGGTTCATGACATAGACAGTATAAGAAGTCAGTCTTCTTGTACCTAAGAGGGCATTGTGCCTTTTGTATTTAATTCCGATGCAATTTCTGTGTTTCATCGTCAATAAGAAGGTCCAAGGGATACAGTAAACCTGAAGTAAAGCATCGGAATCTAAAACTGGTCTCTCAGGTAAGGTTCAAAACATAGACAGTAAGAAGAGTCATTCTTCTTGCTTTTAAGTGGTCATTGTGCCATTTGCATTTAATTCCGACGCAATTTCTGTGTTTCATCGTTAATAAGAAAGTCCAAGTTATACAGTAAACCTGAAGTGAAGTATCGCAATCTAAAACTGGTCTCACAGGATACTTTCAAAGCATAGCCAGTAAGAAGAGGCAGTCTTCTTGTACTTAAGTCGGCATTGTGCGTTTTGTATTTAATTCCGATGTAATTTCTGTGTTTCATCGACAATAAGAAGGTCCAAGGGATACAGTAAACCAGGAATTAAGCATCTCACAGGAAAGGTTCAAATCATAGACAGTAAGAAGAGTCAGTCGTCTTGTACTTAAGTCGGCAGTGTGCCTTTTGTATTTAATTCCGATGCAATTTCTGTGTTTCATCGTCAATAATCAGATCCAAGGGATACAGTAATCCTGAAGTGAAGCATCGGAATCTAAAATTGGTCTCACAGGAAAGGTTCAAATCATAGAACGTAAGAAGAGTCAGGCCTCTTGTACTGAAGTCGGCATTGTGCCTTTTGTATTTAATTCCGATGCAATTTCTGGGTTTTATCGTCAATAAGAAGGTCCAAGGGAAACAGTAAACCTAAAGTAAAGAATCGGAATCTAAAACTTGTCACACAGGAAAGGTTCAAAACACAGATTGTAAGAAGAGTCAGTCTTCTTGTTTTTAAGTGGGCATTGTGCCTTTTGTATTTAATTCCGCCGCAATTTCTGTGTTTCATCATCAATAAGAAAGTCCAAGGGATACGGTAAACCTGACGTGAAGCATCGGAATCAAAACTGGACTCACAGGAATGGTTCAAAACATAGGCAGTAAGAAGAGTCATTCTTCTTGTACTAAAGTCGACTTTGTGCCTTTTGATTTTATTATGATGCAATTTCTGTGTTTAATCGTCAATAAGCAGGTCCAAGGGATACAGTAAACCTGAAGTGAAGCATTGGAATCAAAACTGGTCTCACAGGATAGGTACAAATCATAGAATGTAAGAAGAGTCAGTCCTCTTGTATTTAAGTTGGCATTGTCCCTTTGGTATTTAATTCCGATGCCATTTCTGTGTTTCATCGTCAATAACAAGGTCCAAGAGATACTTTAAACCTGATATGAAGATTCGGTCTCTAAAACTGGTCTCACAGGAGAGGTTCAAAACATAGACCGTAAGAAGAGTCTGTCTTCTTGCACTTAAGTCGGCATTATGCCTTTTGAGTATAATTCCGACGCAATTTCTGTGTTTCATCGTCAATATGAAGGTCCAAGGGATACAGTAAACCTGAAGTAAAACATCGGAATCTAAAACTGGTCTCACAGGAAAGGTTCAAGATATAGACAGTAAGAAGAGTCAGTCTTCTTGTACTTAAGTCGGCATTTTGATTTTGTATTTAATTCCGATGCAATTTCTGTGTTTCATCGTCAATAAGAAGATCCAAATGACACAGTAAACCTGAAGTAGAGCATCGGAATCTAAAACTGGTCTCACAGTAAAGATTCAAAATATAGACAGTAAGAAGAGTCAGTCTTCATGTACTTAAGTCGGCATTGTGCATTTTGTATTTAATTCCAATGCAATTTCTGTGTTTCATCGTCAATAAGAAGGTCCAAAGGATACAGTAAACCAGAAATGAAGCATCGGAAACTAAAACTGGTCTCACAGGAAAGGTTCAAATCATAGAGAGTAAGAAGAGTCAGTCTTCTTGTACTTAAGTCGGCAGTGTGCCTTTTGTATTTAATTCCGATGCAATTTATGCGTTTCATCGTTGATAAGAAGGTCCAAGGGATACAGTAAACCTTAGGTGAAGCATCGGAAACAAAAACTGGTCTCACAGGTAAGGTTCAAAACATAGACAGTAAGAAGAGTCAGTCTTCTTGTACTTAAGTCGCCATTGTGCATTTTGTATTTAATTCCGATACAATTTCTGGGTTTTATCGTCAATAAGAAAGTCCAAGGGATACGGTAAACCTGATGTGAAGCATCGGAATCTAGACTGGTCTCACAGGAATGGTTCAAAACGTAGAAAGTAAGAAGAGTCAGTCTTCTTGTACTAAAGTCGGCATTGTGCATTTTGTATTTTATTCTGATGCAAGTTCTGTGTTTCATCGTCAATAAGAAGGTCCAAGGGATACAGTTAACCTGAAATGAAGCATAGGAATCTGAAACTGGTCTCACAGGAAAGGACCAAATCGTAGACAGTATGAAGAGTCAGTCTTCTCGTACTTAAATCGGCATTGTGCCTTTTGTACATAATTCCGATGTAATTTCTGTGTTTCATCGTCAATAAGAAGGTCCGACAGATACAGTAAACCTGAAGTGAAGCATCGGAATCTAACTGGTCTTACAGGAAAGGTTCAAAACGTGGACAGTAAGGAGAGTCAGTCTTCTAGTACTTAAGTTGGCATTGTGCATTTTGTATTTCATTCCGATGCAATTTCTGTGTTTCATCGCCAATAATAAGGTCCAAAGGATACAGTAAAGCAAATATGAAGCATCGGAAACTAAAACTGGTCTCACAGGAAAGGTTCAGAACATAGACAGTACGAAGAGTCAGTCTTCTTGTACTTAAGTCGGCATTGTGACTTTTGTATTTAATTCCGATGCAATTTCTGTGTTTCGCCGTCAAAAAGAAGGTCCAAGGGATACAGTAAACCTGAAGTGAAGCTTCGATTTCTAAATCTGGTCTCACATGAAAGGTTCATAACATAGACAGTAAAAAGAGTCTGTCTTCTTGTACCTAAGTTGGCATTGTGCCTTTTGTATTTAATTCCGATGCAAATTTCTGTGTTTCATCGTCAATAAGCAGGTCCAAGGGATACAGTAAACCTGAAGTGAAGCATCGGAATCTAAAACTGGCCTCACGGGAAAGGTACAAATCAAAGAATGTAAGAAGAGGCAGTCCTCTTGTACTTAAGTCGGCATTGTGCTTATTGTATTTAAATTCCGATGCAATTTCTAGGTTTTATCGTCAATAAGAAGGTCCAAGGGATACAGTAAACCTGAAGTAAAGCATCGGAATCTAAAACTTTTCTCCCAGGTAAGGTACCAATCATAGACAGTAAGAAGAGTCAGTCTTCATGTGCTTAAATCGGCATTGTGCGTATTGTGTTTAATTCCGAGGAAATTTCTGTGTTTCATCGTCAATAAGATGGTCCAAGGAATACAGTAAACCTGAAATGAAGCATCGGAGTCTAAAACTGGTCTAACAGGAAAGGTTCAAATCATAGAATGTAAGAAGAGTCAGTCCTCTTGTACTTAAGTCGGCATTGTGCCTTTTGCATTTAGTTCCGATGCAATTTCTGTGTTTCATCGTCAGTAAGAAGGTCCAAGGGATACAGTAAACCTGAAGTAAACCATCGGAATCTGAAACTGGTCTCACAGGAAGGGTTCAAATCATAGACAGTAAGAAGTGTCAGTCATCTTGTACTTCAGTCGGCATTGTGTTTTTTGTATTTAATTCCGATGTAATTTCTGTGTTTCATCGTCAATAAGAATGTCCAAGGGATACAGTAAATCTGAAGTGAAGCATCGGAATCAAAACTGGTCTCTCAGGAAAGGTTCAAAGCATAGACTGTAAGAAGAGTCAGTCTTCTTTTACTTAAGTCGGCATTTTTCATTTTGTATTTAATTCCGATGCAATTTCTGTGTTTCATCGTCAATACGAATGTCCAAGGGATACCGTAAACCAGAAATGAAGCATCGGAAACTAAAACTGGTCTCACAGGAATGGTTCAAAGCACAGACAGTAAGAAGAATCAGTCTTCTTGTACTAAAGTCGGCATTGTGCCTTTTTATTTAATTTCGATGCAATTTCTGTGTTTCATCGTCAATAAGAATGTCCAAGGGATACAGTAAACTAGAAATGAAGCATAGGAATCTAAATCTGGTCTCACAGGAAAGGTTCAAATCATAGAATGTAAGAAGAGTGAGTCCTCTTGTACTAAAGTCGGCATTGTGCCTTTTGTACTTAATTCCGATTAAATTTCTGTGTTTCATGGTCAATAAGAAGGTACAAGGGATACAGTAAACCTGAAGTGAAGCTTCGGAATCAATACTGGTCTCACAGCTAAGGTTCAAAACATCGACAGTAAGCAGAGTCAGTCTTCTTGTACTTAAGTCGGCATTGTGCATTTTTTATTTAGTTCCGATGCAATTTCTGTGTTTCATCGTTAATAAGAAGGTCCAAGGGATACCGTAAAACAGAAATGAAGGATCGGAAAATAAAACAGGTCTCACAGGAAAAGTTCAAAACATCGACTGTAAGAAGAGTCAGTCTTCTTGTACTTAAGTCGGCATTGTGCCTTTTGTATATAATTCCGATGCAATTTCTGTGTTTCATCGTCAATAAGAATACAGTAAACCTGACGTGAAACAGCGGAAACTAAAACTGGTCTCACAGGAAAGGTTCAAAACATAGACAGTGAGAAGAGTCAGCCTTCTTGTACCTAAGTGGCCATTGTGCCTCTTGTATTTAATTCCGTTGCAATTTCTGTGCTACATCGTCAATACGAGGGTCCAAGGAACACACTAAACTTGAAGTGAAGCACCGGAATCTAAAACTGGTCTCACAGGAAAGGTTCACAACATAGACAGTAAAAAGAGTCAGTCTTCTTGTACTTAAGTCGGCATTGTGAGTTTTGTATTTAATTCCGATGCAATTTCTGTGTTTCATCGTCAAAAAGAAGGTCCAAGGAATACAGTAAACCTGAAGTGAAGCATCGATATCTAAAACTGATCTCAGAGGTAAGGGTCAAATCGTAGAATGTAAAAAGAGGAATTCCTATTGTACTTATGTCGGCATCGTGCGTTTTGTATTTAATTCAGATGCAATTTCTGTGTTTTATCGTCAATTAGAAGGTTTAAGGGATACAGTATACCTGAAATGAAGCATCGGAATCGAAAACTAGACTCACAGGAAAGGTTCAAATCATAGAATGTAAGAAGAGACAGTCCTCTTGTACTTAAGTCGGCATTGTGCATTTAGTATTAAATTCCGATGCAATTTCTGTGTTTTATCGTCAATAATAAGGTCCAAGGGATACAGTAAACTTGAAGTAAAGCTTCGGAATCTAAAACTGGTCTCACAGGAAAGGTTCAAATCATAGACAGTAAGAAGAGTCAGTCTTCTTGTTTTTAAGTGGGCATTGTGCCTTTTGTATTTAATTCCGACGCAATTTCTGTGTTTCTTCGTCACCAAGAAGGTCCAAGGGATGCAGTAAACCTGAAGTAAGGCATCGGAATCTAAAACTGGTCTCACAGGAAGGGTTCAAAACATAGACGGTAAGAAGAGTCAATCTTAATGTACTTAAGTCGGCATTGTGCCCTTTGTAATTAATTCCGATGTAATTTCTGTGTTTCATCGTCAATATGAAGGTCCAAGGGATACAGTAAACATGAAGTGAAGCATCGGAATCAAAACTGGTCTCACAGGAAAGGTTCAAAACCTAGACAGCAAGAAGAGTCAGTCTTCTTGTACTTAAGTCGGCATTGTGCATTTTGTATTTAGTTCCGATGCAATTTCTATGTTTCATCGTCAATAAGAAAGTCCAAGGGATACAGTAAACTAGAAATGTAGCATAGGAATCTAATACTGGTCTCACAGGTAAGGTTCTAAATATAGACAGTAATAAGTCTCAGTCTTCTTATACTTAGGTCGGCATTGTGCCATATGTATTTAATTCCGATGCAATTTCTGGATTTCATCGTCAATATGAAGATCCAAGGGATACAGTAAACCTGAAGTGGAGCATCGGAATCAAAACTGGTCTCACAGGAAAGGTTCAAAACATAGACTGTAAGAAGAGTCAGTCTTCTTGTACTTAATTCGGCATTGTGCATTTTGTATTTAATTCCGATGAAATTTCTGTGTTTCATCGTCAATAAGAAGGTCCAAGGGATACAGTAAACCTGAAGTGAAACACCGGAAACTAAAACTTGTGTCACAGGAAAGCTTCAAATCATAGACAGTAAGTGGAGTCAGTCTTCTTGTTTTTAAGTGGTCATTGTGCCTTTTGTATTTCATTCCGACGCAATTTCTGTGTTTCATCGTCAACAAGAAAGTCCAAGGGATACAGTAAACCCGAAGTAAAGCATCGGAATCAAAACTGGTCTCACAGGAATGGTTCAAAACATAGACACTAGAAGAGTCAGTCTTCTTGTACTTAAGTCGGCATTGTGCCTTTTGTATTTAATTCCGATGCATTTTCTGTGTTTCATTGTCAATAAGAAGGTCCAAGGGATACAGTATACCTGATATGAAGCATAGGAATCTAAAACTGGTCTCACACTAAAGGTTCAAATCATAGATAGTAAGAAGACTCAGTCTTCTTGTACTTAAGTCGGCATTGTATTTTTTTTATTTAATTCCAACGCAATTTCTGTGTTTCATCGTCAGTCAGTAGGTCCTAGGGGAACATTAAACCTGAAGAGAAGCATCGTAATCTAAAACAGGTCTCACAGGAAATGTTCAAAACATCGACTGTAAGATGAGTCAGTCTTCTTGTACTTAAATCGGCATTGTGCCTTTTGTATATAATTCCGATGCTATTTCTGTGTTTCATCGTCAATAAGAATACAGTAAACCTGAAGTTAAGCATCGGAAATAAAAACTGGTCTCACAGGAAAGGATCACAACATAGGCAGTAAGAAGTGTCAGTCTTCTTGTTTTTAAGCGGACATTGTGCCTTTTGTATTTAATTCCGACGTAAATTCTGTGTATCATCGTCAACAAGAAAGTCCAAGGGATACAGTAAGCCCGAAGTAAAGCATCGGATTCAAAACTAATCTCACACGAATGGTTAAAACATAGACACTAAGAAGAGTCAGTCTTCTTGTTCTTAAGGCGGCATTGTGCCTTTTGTATTTAATTCCGATGCAATTTCTGTGTTTCATCGTCAATTAGAAGGACCAAGGGAGACAGTAAACCGGAAATAAAGCATAGGAATCTAACACTGGTCTCACTGGAAAGGTTCAAATCATAGACAGTAAGAAGACTCAGTCTTCTTGTACTTAAGTCGGCATTGTGCCTCTTATATTTAATTCCGAGCAATTTCTGTGTTTCTTCGTCAATATGAAGATCCAAAGGATACAGTAAACCTGAAGTGAAGCATCGGAATCAAAACTGGTCTCACAGGAAAAGTTCAAATCGTAGACAGTAAGAAGAGTCAGCCTTCTTGTACTTAAGTCGGCTTCGTGCGTTTTGTATTTACTTCCGATGCAATTTCTGTGTATCATCTTCAATAAGAAGGTCCAAGGGATACAGTAAACCTGAAGTGACGCATCGATATCTAAAACTGGTGCCGCAACAAAGGCTCTAATCATAGACAGTAAGAAGACTCAGACTTATTGTACTTATGTCAGCATTGTGATTTTTGTATTTAATTCCGATGCAATTTCTGTGTTTCATCGTCAATTAGAAGGACCAAGGGAGACAGTAAACCGGAAATGAAGCATCGTAATCTAAAACTGGTCTCACAGGAAAGGTTCAAATCATAGAATGTACGAAGGGTCCGTCCTCTTTTACTTAAGTCGGCATTGTGCCTTTAGAATTTCATTCCGATGCAATTTCTGTGTTTCATCGTCAATAAGAAGGTCCAAGGGATACAGCAAACCTGAAATGAAGCATCGGAAACTAAAACTTGTGTCACAGGAAACGTTCAAAACATAGACTGTAAGAAGCGTCGGTCTTCTTGTACTTAAGTCGGCATTGTGCATTTTGTATTTAATTCCGATGAAATTTCTGTGTTTTATCGTCAATATTAAGGTCCAGGGGATACATGAAACCTGAAATGGAGCATCGGAATCTAAAACTGTTCTCACAGGAGAGTTTCAAAATGTAGACCGTAAGAAAAGTCAGTCTTCTTGTACTTCAGTCGGCATTGTGCCATTTCTATATAATTCCGATGCAATATCTGTGTTTCATCGTCATTATGAAGGTCCAAGGGATACAGTAAACCTGAATTGAAGCATCGGAATCTAGAACTGGTCTCATAGGAAAGGTTCAAATCAATGAAAGTAAGAAGAGTCAGTCCTCTTGTACTTAAGTCGGCATTGTGCTTATTGTATTTAATTCCGATGCAATTTTCGGGTTTTATCATCAATAAGAATGTCCAAGGGATACAGTAAACCTGAAGTGAAGCATCTGAATCTAAAACTGGTCTCAAAGGACAGGTTCTAAACATAGACAGTAAAACGAGTCAGTCTTCTTGCTTTTAAGTGGGCATTGTGCCTTTTGTATGTAATTCCGACGCAATCTCTGTGTTTCATCGTCAATAAGAAAGTCCAAGGGAGACAGTAAACCTGAAGTGAAACATCGGAATCTAAAACTGGTCTCACAGGAAACTTTCAAAGCATATATAGTATGAAGAGTCAGTCTTCCTGTACTTAAATCGGCATTGTGCTTTTGTATTAAATTCCGATGCAATATCTGTGTTTTATCTTCAAAAAAGGGGTCCAAGGCGTGCAGTAAACTTGAAGTAGAGCTTCGAAATCTAAAATTGGTCTCACAGGAAAGGTTCAAAACATAGACAGTAAGAAGAGTCAGTCTTCTTGTACTTCACTCGGCATTGTGCATTTTGTATTTACTTCCGATGTAGTTTCTGTGTTTCTTCGTCAATACGATGGTCCAAGGGATACAGCTAACCTGAAGTGAAGCATCAGGATCAAAACTGGTCTCACATGAAAGGTTCAAAACATAGACAGTAAGAAGAGTCAGTCTTCTTGTACTTAAGTCGGCAGTGCGCCTTTTGCATTAAATTCCGATGCAATTTATGTGTTCCATCGTTAATAAGACGGTCCAAGGGATACAGTAACCCTTAGGTGAAGCATCGGAAACTAAAACTGGTCTCACAGGAAAGGTTCAAAACATAGACAGTAAGAAGGGTCAACCTTCTTGTAATTAAGTCGGCATTGTGCCTTTTGTATTTAATTCAGACACAATTTCTGTGTTTCATCGCCAATAAGATAGTCCAAGGGATACGGTAAACCTAAAGTGAAGCATCGGAATCAAAACTGGTCTCACAGGAATGGTTCAAAACATAGACAGTAAGAAGAGTCAGTCTTCTTGTACTAAAGTCGGCATTGTGCCTTTTGTATTTTATTCCGATGCAATTTCTGTGTTTCATCGTCAATAAGAAGGTCCAAGGGATACAGTAAACCTGATATGAAGCATAGGAATCTAAAACTGGTCTCACACTAAAGGTTCAAATCATAGATAGTAAGAAGACTCAGTCTTCTTGTACGTAAGTCGGCATTGTGCCTTTTGTATTTCATTCCGATGCATTTTCTGTGTTTCATTGTCAATAAGAAGGTCCTAGGGATACAGTAAACCTGAAGTAAAACATCGGAATCTAAAACTGGTCACACAGGAAAGGTTCAAAACATAGACGGTAAGAAGAGTCAGTCTTCTTGTTTTTAAGTGGGCATTGTGCCTTTTCTATTTAATTCCGACACAATTTCTGTGTTTCATCGCCAATAAGATAGTCCAAGGGATACGGTAAACCTGAAGTGAAGCATCGGAATCAAAACTGGTCTGACAGGAATGGTTCAAAACATAGACAGTAAGAAGAGTCAGTCTTGTTGTACTAAAGTCGGCATTGTGCCTTTTGTATTTCATTCCGATCCAATTTCTGTGTTTCATCGTCAATAAGAAGGTCCAAGGGATACAGTAAAGCTGAAGTGACGCATCGTAATCTAAAACTGGTCTCACAGGACAGGTTCAAATCATAGAATGTAAGAAGAGTCAGTCCTCTTTTACTTAAGTTGGCATTGTGCCTTTTGTATTTAATTCCGATGCAATTTCTGTGTTTCATCGTCAATAAGAAGGTCCAAGGGATACAGTAACCCTAAAGTGAAGCATCGGTATCTAAAACTGGTCTCACAGGAAACTTTCAAATCATAGACAGCAAGAAGACTCAGTCCTCTTGTTCTTAAGTCGGCATTGTGCCTTTTGTATTTAATTCCGATGCAATTTCTGTGTTTCATCGACAATAAGCAGGTCCAAGGGATACAGTAAACCTGAAGTAAGGCATTGGAATCTAAAACTGGTCACACAGGAAAGGTTCAAATCATAGACGGTAAGAAGAGTCAGTCTTCTTGTTTTTAAGTGGGCATTGTGCCTTTTGTGTCTAATTCCGACACAAATTCTGTGTTTCATCGTCAATAAGAAAGTCCAAGGGATACGGTAAACCTGAAGTGAAGCATCGGAATCAAAATTGGTCTCACAGGAATGGTTCAAAACATAGACTGTAAGAAGAGTCAGTCTTCTTGTACTAAAGTCGGCATTGTGCCTTTTGTATTTTACTCCGATGCAATTTTTGTGTTTCATCGTCAAAAAGAAGGTCCAAGGGATACAGTAAACCGGAAGTGAAGCTACGATTTCCAAATCAGGTCTCACATGAAAGGTTCATGACATAGACAGTATAAGAAGTCAGTCTTCTTGTACCTAAGAGGGCATTGTGCCTTTTGTATTTAATTCCGATGCAATTTCTGTGTTTCATCGTCAATAATCAGATCCAAGGGATACAGTAATCCTGAAGTGAAGCATCGGAATCTAAAATTGGTCTCACAGGAAAGGTTCAAATCATAGAACGTAAGAAGAGTCAGGCCTCTTGTACTGAAGTCGGCATTGTGCCTTTTGTATTTAATTCCAATGCAATTTCTGGGTTTTATCGTCAATAAGAAGGTCCAAGGGAAACAGTAAACCTAAAGTAAAGAATCGGAATCTAAAACTTGTCACACAGGAAAGGTTCAAAACATAGATTGTAAGAAGAGTCAGTCTTCTTGTTTTTAAGTGGGCATTGTGCCTTTTGTATTTAATTCCGCCGCAATTTCTGTGTTTCATCATCAATAAGAAAGTCCAAGGGATACGGTAAACCTGACGTGAAGCATCGGAATCAAAACTGGACTCACAGGAATGGTTCAAAACATAGGCAGTAAGAAGAGTCATTCTTCTTGTACTAAAGTCGACTTTGTGCCTTTTGATTTTATTATGATGCAATTTCTGTGTTTCATCGTCAATAAGCAGGTCCAAGGGATACAGTAAACCTGAAGTGAAGCATTGGAATCAAAACTGGTCTCTCAGGATAGGTACAAATCATAGAATGTAAGAAGAGTCAGTCCTCTTGTATTTAAGTTGGCATTGTCCCTTTGGTATTTAATTCCGATGCCATTTCTGTGTTTCATCGTCAATAACAAGGTCCAAGAGATACTTTAAACCTGAAATGAAGAATCGGTCTCTAAAACTGGTCTCACAGGAGAGGTTCAAAACATAGACCGTAAGAAGAGTCTGTCTTCTTGCACTTAAGTCGGCATTATGCCTTTTGAGTATAATTCCGACGCAATTTCTGTGTTTCATCGTCAATATGAAGGTCCAAGGGATACAGTAAACCTGAAGTAAAACATCGGAATCTAAAACTGGTCTCACAGGAAAGGTTCAAGATATAGACAGTAAGAAGAGTCCGTCTTCTTGTACTTAAGTCGGCATTTTGATTTTGTATTTAATTCCGATGCAATTTCTGTGTTTCATCGTCAATAAGAAGAACCAAATGACACAGTAAACCTGAAGTAGAGCATCGGAATCTAAAACTGGTCTCACAGTAAAGATTCAAAATATAGACAGTAAGAAGAGTCAGTCTTCATGTACTTAAGTCGGCATTGTGCATTTTGTATTTAATTCCAATGCAATTTCTGTGTTTCATCGTCAATAAGAAGGTCCAAAGGATACAGTAAACCAGAAATGAATCATCGGAAACTAAAACTGGTCTCACAGGAAAGGTTCAAATCATAGAGAGTAAGAAGAGTCAGTCTTCTTGTACTTAAGTCGGCAGTGTGCCTTTTGTATTTAATTCCGATGCAATTTATGCGTTTCATCGTTGATAAGAAGGTCCAAGGGATACAGTAAACCTTAGGTGAAGCATCGGAAACTAAAACTGGTCTCACAGGTAAGGTTCAAAACATAGACAGTAAGAAGAGTCAGTCTTCTTGTACTTAAGTCGCCATTGTGCATTTTGTATTTAATTCCGATACAATTTCTGGGTTTTATCGTCAATAAGAAAGTCCAAGGGATACGGTAAACCTGATGTGAAGCATCGGAATCTAGACTGGTCTCACAGGAATGGTTCAAAACGTAGATAGTAAGAAGAGTCAGTCTTCTTGTACTAAAGTCGGCATTGTGCATTTTGTATTTTATTCTGATGCAAGTTCTGTGTTTCATCGTCAATAAGAAGGTCCAAGGGATACAGTAAACCTGAAATGAAGCATAGGAATCTGAAACTGGTCTCACAGGAAAGGTTCAAATCATAGACAGTATGAAGAGTCAGTCTTCTCGTACTTAAATCGGCATTGTGCCTTTTGTACATAATTCCGATGTAATTTCTGTGTTTCATCGTCAATAAGAAGGTCCGACAGATACAGTAAACCTGAAGTGAAGCATCGGAATCTAACTGGTCTTACAGGAAAGGTTCAAAACGTGGACAGTAAGGAGAGTCAGACTTCTAGTACTTAAGTTGGCATTGTGCATTTTGTATTTCATTCCGATGCAATTTCTGTGTTTCATCGCCAATAATAAGGTCCAAAGGATACAGTAAAGCAAATATGAAGCATCGGAAACTAAAACTGGTCTCACAGGAAAGGTTCAGAACATAGACAGTACGAAGAGTCAGTCTTCTTGTACTTAAGTCGGCATTGTGACTTTTGTATTTAATTCCGATGCAATTTCTGTGTTTCGCCGTCAAAAAGAAGGTCCAAGGGATACAGTAAACCTGAAGTGAAGCTTCGATTTCTAAATCTGGTCTCACATGAAAGGTTCATAACATAGACAGTAAAAAGAGTCTGTCTTCTTGTACCTAAGTTGGCATTGTGCCTTTTGTATTTAATTCCGATGCAAATTTCTGTGTTTCATCGTCAATAAGCAGGTCCAAGGGATACAGTAAACCTGAAGTGAAGCATCGGAATCTAAAACTGGCCTCACAGGAAAGGTACAAATCAAAGAATGTAAGAAGAGGCAGTCCTCTTGTACTTAAGTCGGCATTGTGCTTATTGTATATAAATTCCGATGCAATTTCTAGGTTTTATCGTCAATAAGAAGGTCCAAGGGATACAGTAAACCTGAAGTAAAGCATCGGAATCTAAAACTTTTCTCCCAGGTAAGGTACCAATCATAGACAGTAAGAAGAGTCAGTCTTCATGTGCTTAAATCGGCATTGTGCGTATTGTGTTTAATTCCGAGGAAATTTCTGTGTTTCATCGTCAATAAGATGGTCCAAGGAATACAGTAAACCTGAAATGAAGCAACGGAGTTTAAAACTGGTCTAACAGGAAAGGTTCAAATCATAGAATGTAAGAAGAGTCAGTCCTCTTGTACTTAAGTCGGCATTGTGCCTTTTGCATTTAGTTCCGATGCAATTTCTGTGTTTCATCGTCAGTAAGAAGGTCCAAGGGATACAGTAAACCTGAAGTAAACCATCGGAATCTGAAACTGGTCTCACAGGAAGGGTTCAAATCATAGACAGTAAGAAGTGTCAGTCTTCTTGTACTTCAGTCGGCATTGTGTTTTTTGTATTTAATTCCGATGTAATTTCTGTGTTTCATCGTCAATAAGAATGTCCAAGGGATACAGTAAATCTGAAGTGAAGCATCGGAATCAAAACTGGTCTCTCAGGAAAGGTTCAAAGCATAGACTGTAAGAAGAGTCAGTCTTCTTTTACTTAAGTCGGCATTTTACATTTTGTATTTAATTCCGATGCAATTTCTGTGTTTCATCGTCAATACGAATGTCCAAGGGATACCGTAAACCAGAAATGAAGCATCGGAAACTAAAACTGGTCTCACAGGAATGGTTCAAAGCACAGACAGTAAGAAGAATCAGTCTTCTTGTACTAAAGTCGGCATTGTGCCTTTTGTATTTAATTTCGATGCAATTTCTGTGTTTCATCGTCAATAAGAATGTCCAAGGGATACAGTAAACTAGAAATGAAGCATAGGAATCTAAATCTGGTCTCACAGGAAAGGTTCAAATCATAGAATGTAAGAAGAGTCAGTCCTCTTGTACTTAAGTCAGCATTGTGCATTTGTATTTAATTCCGATGCAATTTCTGTGTTTCATCGTCAATAAGAAGGTCCAAGGGATACAGTAACCCTGAATTGAAGCATTGGAATCTGAAACTGGTCTCACAGGGAAGGTTCAAAACATAGACAGCAAGAAGAGTCAGTCTTCTTGTATTTACATCGTCATTGTGCCTTTTGTATTTAATTCCATTGCAATTTCTGTGTTTCATCGTCAATAAGAAGGTCCAAGTAATACAGTAAACCTGAAGTGAAGCTTCGGAATCAAAAATGGTCTCACAGCTAAGGTTCAAAACATAGACAGGAAGAAGAGTCAGTCTCCTTGTACTTAAGTAGGCATTTAGATTTTGTATTTAATTCCAAAGCAATTTCTGTGCCTCATCGTCAATAAGAAGGTCCAAGGGATACAGTAAAACTGAAGTAAACCATCGGAATCTGAAACTGGTCTCACAGGAAAGGTTCAAAGCATGGGCAGTAAGAAGAGTCAGTCTTCATGTACTTAAACCGGCATTGTGCCTTTTGTATTTAATTCCGGTGCAATTTCAGTGTTTCTTCGTCAATAAGAAGGTCCAATGGATACAGTAAACCGGAAATGAAGCATAGGAATCTGAAACTGGTCTCACAGGAAAAGTTCAAATCATAGACAGTAAGAAGTGTCAGTCTCCTTGTACTTCAGTCGGCATTGTGCCTTTTGTCTTTAATTCCGATGTAATTTCTGTGTTTCATCGTCAATAAGAAGGTCCAAGGGATACAGTAAACCAGAAATGAAGCATCGGAAACTAAAACTGGTATCACAGGAATGGTTCAAAACATAGACAGTAAGAAGAGTCAATCTTCTTGTGCTAAAGTCGGCATTGTGCCTTTTGTATTTAATTTCGATGCAATTCCTGTGTTTCATCGTCAATAAGATTGTCCAAGGGATACAGTAAACTAGAAATGAAGCATAGGAATCTAAATCTGGTCACACAGGAAAGGTTCAAAACATAGACAGCAAGAAGAGTCAGTCTTCTTGTTTTTAAGTGGGCATTGTGCCTTTTGTATTTAATTCCGACGCAATTTCTGTATTTCATCGTCAATAAGAAAGTCCAAGAGATACGTTAAACCTGAAGTGAAGCATCGGAATCAAAACTGGTCTCACAGGAATGGTTCAAAACATAGACAGTATGAAGGGTCTGTCTTCTTGTACTTAAGTCGGCATTGTGCTTTTTGTACTTAATTCTGATCCAATTTCTGTGTTTCATGGTCAATAAGTACGTCTGAGCGATACAGTAAACCTAAAGTGAAGCATCGGAATCAAAACTGGTCTCACAGGAAAGGTTCAAATTATAGACAGTAAGAAGAGTCAGTCTTCTTAGACGTAAGTCGGCATTGTGCCTTTTGCATTTAATTCCAATGCAATTTCTGTGTTTCATCGTCAATAAAGTGGTCCAAGGGATACAGTAAACCTGAAGTAAAGCATCGAAATCTAAAACTGGTCTCACTGAAAAGGATCAAACAATAGTCAGCAAGAAGAGTCAGTCTTCTTGTATTTAAAACGGCATTGTGCCTTTTGTATTTATTACCATTGCAATTTCTGTGTTTCATCGTCAATAAGAAGGTCCAAGGGATACAGTAAACCTGAAGTGAAGCCTCGGAATCAAAAATCGTCTCACAGCTAAGGTTCAAAACATAGACAGGAAGATGAGTCAGTCTTCTTGTACTTAAGTTGGCATTGTGCCTTTTGTATTTAATTCCGATGCAGTTTCTGTGTTTCATCGTCAATAAGCAACAGGGGATACAATAAACCTGAAGTGAAGCATCGGAATCTAAAACTGGTCAAATAGGAAAGGTTCAAATCAAAGAATGTAAGAAGAGTCAGTCCTCTTGTACTTAAGTCGGCATTGTGCTTATTGTGTTTAATTCCGATGCAATTTCTGGGTTTTATCGTCAATAACAAAGTCCAAGGGATACAGTAAACCTGAAGTGAAGCATCGGAATCTAAAACTGATCAAATAGGAAAGGTTCAAATCAAAGAATGTAAGAAGAGTTAGTCTTCTTGTACTTAAGTCGGCATTGTGCCATTTGTATTTAATTCCGATGCAAATTCTGTGTTTCATCGTCAATTAGAAGGTATAAGGGATACAGTAAAACTGAATTGAAGCTTCGATTTATAAAACTGGTCTCACAGGAAAGGTTCATAACATAGACAGCAAGAAGAGTCAGTCTTCTTGTACTTAAGTTGGCATTGTGCCTTTTGTATTTAATTCCGATGCAATTTCTGTGTTTCATCGTCAATAAGCAGGTACAAGGGATACAGTAAACCTGAAGTGAAGCATCGGAATCTAAAACTGGTCCTATAGGAAAGGTTCAAATCAAAGAATGTAAGAAGAGTCAGTCCTCTTGTACTTAAGTCGGCATTGTGCTTATTGTGTTTAATTCCGATGCAATTTCTGGGTTTTATCGTCTATAAGAAGGTCCAAGGGATACAGTAAACCTGAAGTAAATCAGCGGAATCTAAAACTGGAGTCACAGGAAAGGTTCAAAACATAGACAGTAAGAAGAGTCAGTCATCTTGTACTTAAGTCGGCATCGTGCTTTTGTATTTAATTCCGATGCAATTTCTGTGTTTCATCGTCAATAAGCAGATCCAAAGGATACAGTAATCCTGAAGTGAATAATCGGAATCTAAAACTGGTCTCGCAGGAAAGGTTCAAATCATAGAATGTAAGAAGCGTCATTCCTCTTGTACTTAAGTCGGCATTGCGCTTTTTGTATTTAATTCCGATGTAATTTCTGTGTTTTATCGTCAGTAAGAAGGACCAAGGGATACAGTAAACCTGAAGTGGAGCATCGGTATCAAAACTGGTCTCACAGGATAGGTTCAAATCATAGAATGTAAGAAGAATCAGTCCTCTTGTACTTAAGTCGGCATTGTGCTTTTGTATATAATTCCGATGCAATTTCTGTGTTTCATCGTCAATATGAGGGTCCAACGGATACAGTAAACCTAAGGTAAATCATCGGAATCTATAACTGGTCTCAGAGGAAATGTTCAAAGTATAGACAGTAAGAAGAGACAGTCGTCTTGTACTTATGTCGGCATTTTGATTTTGTATTTAATTCCGACCAATTTCTTTGTTTCATCGTCAAAAAGAAGGTCCACGGGATACAGTAAACCTGAAGTGAAGCATCGGAATCTAAAACTGGTCCCACAGGAAAGGTTCAAAGCATAGACAGTAAGAAGAGTCCGTCTTCTTGTACTTAAGTCGGAATTGTCCCTTTTGTGTTTAATTCCGATGCAATTTCTGTGATTCATCGTCAATGAGAAGGTCCGGGATACAGTAAATCTGAAGTGAAGCATCGGAATCTAAAACTGATCTCACAGGAAAGGTTCAAGTTATAGAATGTAAGAAGAGTCAGTCTTCTTGTTTTTAAATCGGCATTGTGCCTTTTGTATTTAATTCCAATGCAATTTCCGTGTTTCATCGTCAATAAGAAGGTCCAAGGGACACAGTAAACCTGAAGTGAAGCATCGGAATCTAAACCTGGTCTCACAGTAAAGGTTCAAAACATAGATAGTAAGAAGAGTATGTCTCTTGTACTTAAGGCGGCATTGTGAATTTTGTATTTAATTCCAATGCAATTTCTGTGTTTCATCGTCAATAACAAGGTCCAAGGGATACAGTAAACCTGAAGTGAAGCATCAGAATCAAAACTGGTCTCACAGGAATGGTTCAAAACATAGACAGTAAGAAGAGTCAGTCTTCTTGTACTAAAGTCGGCATTGTGCCTTTTGTATTTAATTTCGATGCAATTTCTATGTTTCATCTTCAATACGAATGTCCAAGGGATACAGTAAACTAGAAATGAAGCATAGGAATCTAAATCTGGTCTCACAGGAATGGTTCAAATCTTAGAATGTAAGAAGAGTCAGTCCTCTTGTACTGAAATCGGCATTGTGCCTTTTGTATTTAATTCAGATGCAATTTCTGGGTTTTATTGTCAATAAGAAGGTCCAAATGACACAGTAAACCTGAAGTAAAGCATCGGAATCTAAAACTGGTCACACAGGAAAGGTTCAAAACATAGACAGTAAGAAGAGTGAGTCTTCTTGTTTTTAAGCGGGCATTGTGCCTTTTGTATTTAATTCCGACGCAAATTCTGTGTTTCATCGTCAACAAGAAAGTCCAAGGGATACGGTAAACCTGAAGTGAAGCATCGGAATCAAAACTGGTCTCACAGGAATGGTTCAAAACATAGACAGTAAGAAGAGTCAGTCTTCTTGTACTAAAGTCGGCATTGTGCCTTTTGTAATTAATTCCGATGCAATTTCTGTGTTTCATCGTCAATAAGAAGGTCCAAGGGATACAGTAAACCTGAAGGAAAGCATCGGAAGCTAACACTGGTCTCACAGGAAAGGTTCAAAGCATAGACAATTAGAAGAGTCTGTCTTCTTGTACTTAAGTCGGCATTGTGGTTTTTTTATTTAATTCCGATGCAATTTCTGTGTTTCATCGTCAATATGAAGGTCCAAGGCATATAGTAAACCTGAAGTAAAGCATCGGAATCTAAAACTGGTCTCACACTAGAGATTCAGAACATAGACAGTAAGAAGAGTCAGTCTTCTTGTACTTAAGTCGGAATTGTGCCTTTTGTATTTAATCCCGATGCAATATCTGTGGTTCATCGTCAATAAGAAGGCCCTAGGGATTCAGTAAACCTGAAGTGAAGCATCGGAAACTAAAACTGGTCTCAAAGTAAAGGTTCAAAGCATAGACAGTATGAAGAGTCTGTCTTCTTGTACTTAAGTCGGCATTGTGCCTTTTGTACTTAATTCCGATCCAATTTCTGCGTTTCACGGTCAATAAGTAAGTCTGAGGGATACAGTAAACCTAAAGTGAAGCATCGGAATCAAAACTGGTCTCACATGAAAGGTTCAAATTATAGACAGTAAGAAGAGTCAGTCTTCCTAGACGTAAGTCGGCATTGTGCCTTTTGCATTTAATTCCAATGCAATTTCTGTGTTTCATCGTCAATAAGGTGGTCCAAGGGATACAGTGAACCTGAAGTAAACCATCGGGATCTAAAACTGGTCTCACTTAAAAGGATCAGAACATAGTCAGCAAGAAGAGTCAGTCTTCTTGTATTTAAATCGGCATTGTGCCTTTTGTATTTAATTCCAATGCAATTTCTGTGTTTCATCGTCAACAAGAAGGTCCAATGGATACAGTAAACCTGAAGTGAAGCTTCGGAATCAAAACTGGTCTCACAGCTAAGGTTCAGAACATAGACAGTAAGAAGAGTCGGTCTTCTTGTACTTAAGTCGGCATTGTGCTTTTGTATTTAATTCCGATGCAATTTCTGTATTTCATCGTCAATAAGAAGGTCCAAGGGATACAGTAACCCTGAATTTAAGCATTGGAATATGAGACTGGTCTCACAGGGAAGGTTCAAAACATAGACAGCAAGAAGAGTCAGTCTTCTTGTATTTACATTGTCATTGTGCCTTTTGTATTTAATTCCATTGCAATTTCTGTGTTTCATCGTCAATAAGAAGGTCCAAGGGATACAGTAAACCTGAAGTGATGCCTCGGAATCAAAAATCGTCTCACAGCTAAGGTTCAAAACATAGACAGGAAGAAGAGTCAGTGTCCTTGTACTTAAGTAGGCATTTAGATTTTGTATTTAATCCCGATGCAATTTCTGTGTTTCATCGTCAATAAGAAGGTCCAAGGGATACAGTAAACCTGAATTCAAGCATAGGAATCTAAAACTGGTCAAACAGGGATGGTTCAAAACATAGACAGTAAGAAGAGTCAGTCTTCTTGTACTTAAGTTGGCATTGTGCTTTTTGTATTTAATTCCGATGCAATTTCTGTGTTTCATCGTCAATATGCAACAAGGGATACAGAAAACCTGAAGTGAAGCATCGGAATCTAAAACTGGTCAAATAGGAAAGGGTCAAATAAAAGAATGTAAGAAGAGTCAGTCCTCTTGTACTTAAGTCGGCATTGTGCTTATTGTGTTTAATTCCGATGCAATTTCTGGGTTTTATCGTCAATAACAAAGTCCAAGGGATACAGTAAACCTGAAGTGAAGCATCGGAATCTAAAACTGGTCAAATAGGAAAGGTTCAATTCAAAGGATGTCAGAAGAGTCAGTCTTCTTGTACTTAAGTCGGCATTGTGCCTTTTGTATTTAATTCCGATGCAAATTCTGTGTTTCATCGTTAATTTGAAGGGCCAAGGGATACAGTATACCTGAAGTGAAGCATCGGAATCTAAAACTGGTCTCAGAGGAAACGTTCTAAATATAGACCATAAGAAGAGTCAGTCCTCTTGTATTTAAGTCGGCATTGTGCCTTTTGTATTTAATTCCGATGCAATTTCTGTGTTTCATCGTCAATTAGAAGCTATAAGGGATACAGTAAAACTGAAGTGAAGCTTCGATTTATAAAACTGGTCTCACAGGAAAGGTTCATAACATAGACAGTAAGAAGAGTCAGTCTCCTTGTACTTAAGTAGGCATTGTGCCTTTTGTATTTAATTCCGATGAAATTTCTGTGTTTCATCGTCAATAAGCAGGTACAAGGGATACAGTAAACCTGAAGTGAAGAATCGGAATCTAAAACTGATCCTATAGGAAAGGTTCAAATGAAAGAATGTAAGAAGAGTCAGTCCTCTTGTACTTAAGTCGGCATTGTGCTTATTGTGCTTAATTCCGATGCTACTTCTGGGTTTTATCGTCAATAAGAGGGTCCAAGGGATACAGTAAACCTGAAGTAAATCAGCGGAATCTAAAACTGGAGTCACAGGAAAGGTTCAAAACATAGACAGTAAGAAGAGTCAGTCAATTTTTACTTAAGTCGGCATTGCGCTTTTTGTATTTAATTCCGATGTAATTTCTGTGTCTAATCGTCAGTAAGAAGGAACAAGGGATACAGTAAACCTGAAGTGGAGCATCGGTATCAAAACTGGTCTCACAGGATAGGTTCAAATCATAGAATGTAAGAAGAGTCAGTACTCTTGTACTTAAGTCGGCATTGTGCTTTTGTATATAATTCCGATGCAATTTCTGTGTTTCATCGTCAATATGAGGGTCCAACGGATACAGTAAACCTAAAGTAAAGCATCGGAATCTACAACTGGTCTCAGAGGAAATGTTCAAAGTATAGACAGTAAGAAGAGTCAGTCGTCTTCTACTTATGTCGGCATTTTGATTTTGTATTTAATTCCGACGCAATTTCTGTGTTTCATCGTCAAAAAGAAGGTCCAAGGGATACAGTAAACCTGAAGTGAAGCATCGGAATCTAAACCTGGTCTCACAGTAATGGTTCAAAACATAGACAGTAAGAAGAGTCAGTCTTCTTGTACTTAAGTTGGCATTGTGCCTTTTGTATTTAATTCCGATGCAATTTCTGTGTTTCATCGTCAATAAGCAGGTACAAGGGATACAGTAAACCTGAAGTGAAGCATCGGAATCTAAAACTGGTCCTATAGGAAAGGTTCAAATCAAAGAATGTAAGAAGAGTCAGTCCTCTTGTACCTAAGTCGGCATTGTGCTTATTGTGTTTAATTCCGATGCAATTTCTGTGTCATCGTCAATATGAAGGTCCAAGGGATACAGTAAACCTGAAGTGAAGCATCGGAATCTAAAACTGGTCTCACAGTAAAGATTCAAACCATAGACATTAAGAAGAGTCAGTCTTCTTGTACTTAAGTCGGCATTGTAACTTTTGAATTTAATTCCGATGCAATTTCTGTGTTTCATCGTCAATAACAAAGTCCAAGGGATACAGTAAACCTGAAGTGAAACATCGGAATCTAAAACTGGTCTCACAGGAAAGGTTCGAGTCATAGAATGTAAGAAGCGTCAGTCCTCTTGTACTTAAGTCGGCATTGTGTCTTTTGTAATTAATTCCGATGCAATTTCTGTGTTTCATCGTCAATAAGATGGTCCAAGGCATACAGTAAACCTAAAGTAAAGCATCGGAATCTAAAACTGGTCTCACAGTAAATATTCAAATCATAGACAGTAAGAACAGACCGTCTTCTTGTACTGAAATCGGTATTGTGCCTTTTGTATTTAATTCAGATGCAATTTCTGGATTTTATCGTCAATAAGAAGGTCCAAATGACACAGTAAACCTGAAGTAAAGCATCGGAATCTAAAACTGGTAACACAGGAAAGGTTCAAAACATAGACAGTAAGAAGAGTGAGTCTTCTTGTTTTTAAGCGGGCATTGTGCCTTTTGTATTTAATTCCGACGCAAATCCTATGTTTCATCGTCAATAAGAAAGTCCAAGGGATACGGTAAACCTGAAGTGAAGCATCGGAATCAAAACTGGTCTCACAGGAATGGTTCAAAACATAGACAGTAAGAAGAGTCAGTCTTCTTGTACTAAAGTCGGCGTTGTGCCTTTTGTATTTAATTCCGATGCAATTTCTGTGTTTCATCGTCAATAAGAAGGTCCAAGGGATACAGTAAACCTGAAGGTAAGCATCGGAACTTAACACTGGTCTCACAGGAAAGGTTCAAAACATAGACAATTAGAAGAGTCGGTCTTCTTGTACTTAAGTCGGCATTGTGCTTTTGTATTTAATTCCGATGCAATTTCTGTATTTCATCGTCAATAAGAAGGTCCAAGGGATACAGTAACCCTGAATTTAAGCATTGGAATCTGAGACTGGTCTCACAGGGAAGGTTCAAAACATAGACAGCAAGAAGAGTCAGTCTTCTTGTATTTACATTGTCATTGTGATTTTTGTATTTCATTCCATTGCAATTTCTGTGTTTCATCGTCAATAAGAAGGTCCAAGGGATACAGTAAACCTGAAGTGAAGCCTCGGAATCAAAAATCGTCTCACAGCTAAGGTTCAAAACATAGACAGGAAGAAGAGTCAGTGTCCTTGTACTTAAGTAGGCATTTAGATTTTGTATTTAATCCCGATGCAATTTCTATGTTTCATCGTCAATAAGAAGGTCCAAGGGATACAGTAAACCTGAATTCAAGCATAGGAATCTAAAACTGGTCTCACAGGGATGGTTCAAAACATAGACAGTAAGAAGAGTCAGTCTTCCTGTACTTTAGTTGGCTTTGTGCCTTTTGTATTTAATTCCGATGCAATTTCTGTGTTTCATCGTCAATAAGCAACAAGGGATACAGTAAACCTGAAGTGAAGCATCGGAATCTAAAACTGGTCAAATAGGAAAGGTTCAAATCAAAGAATGTAAGAAGAGTCAGACTTCTTGTTCTTAAGTCGGCATTGTGCCTTTTGTATTTAATTCCGATGCAAATTCTGTGTTTCATCGTTAATTTGAAGGGCCAAGGGATACAGTATACCTGAAGTGAAGCATCGGAATCTAAAACTGGTCTCAGAGGAAAAGTTCTAAATATAGACTTTAAGAAGAGTCAGTCCTCTTGTATTTAAGTCGGCATTGTGCCTTTTGTATTTAATTCCGATGCAATTTCTGTGTTTCATCGTCAATTAGAAGGTATATGGGATACAGTAAAACTGAAGTGAAGCTTCGATTTATAAAACTAGTCTCACAGGAAACGTTCATAACATAGACAGTAAGAAGAGTCAGTCTTCTTGTACTTAAGTTGGCATTGTGCCTTTTGTATTTAATTCCGATGCAATTTCTGTGTTTCATCGTCAATAAGCAGGTACAAGGGATACAGTAAACCTGAAGTGAAGCATCGGAATCTAAAACTGGTCCTATAGGAAAGGTTCAAATCAAAGAATGTAAGAAGAGTCAGTCCTCTTGTACCTAAGACAGCATTGTGCTTATTGTGTTTCATTCCGATGCAATTTCTGTGTCATCGTCAATATGAAGGTCCAAGGGATACAGTAAACCTGAAGTGAAGCATCGGAATCTAAAACTGGTCTCACAGTAAAGATTCAAACCATAGACAGTAAGAAGAGTCAGTCTTCTTGTACTTAAGTCGGCATTGTAACTTTTGAATTTAATTCCGATGCAATTTCTGTGTTTCATCGTCAATAACAAAGTCCAAGGGATACAGTAAACCTGAAGTGAAACATCGGAATCTAAAACTGGTCTCACAGGAAAGGTTCGAGTCATAGAATGTAAGAAGCGTCAGTCCTCTTGTACTGAAGTCGGCATTGTGTCTTTTGTAATTAATTCCGATGCAATTTCTGTGTTTCATCGTCAATAAGATGGTCCAAGGCATACAGTAAACCTAAAGTAAAGCATCGGAATCTAAAACTGGTCTCACAGTAAATATTCAAATCATAGACAGTAAGAACAGACCGTCTTCTTGTACTTAAGTCGGCATTGTGCCTATTGTATTTAATTCCGATGCAATTTCTGTGTTTCATCGTCAATAAGAAGGTCCAAGGGATACAGTAACACTGAAATGAAGCATAGGAATCTAAAACTGGTCTCACAGAGAAGGTTTAAACATAGACAGTAAGAAGATTCAGTCTTCTTGTACTTAAGTCGGCATTGTGACATTTGATTTTAATTCCGATGCAATTTCTGTGTTGCATCGCCAATATGAAGGTCCAAGGGATACATTAAACCTGAAGTGAAGCATCGGAATCTAAAACTGATCTCACTGGAAAGGTATAAATCATAGAATGTAAGAAGAGTCAGTCCTCTTGTACTTGAATCGGCATTGTGCCTTTTGTATTTTATTCCGACGCAATTTCTGTGTTTCATCGTCAATACGCAGGTCCAAAGGATACAGTAAACCTGAAGCGAAGCATCGGAATCCAAACTGGTCTGACAGGAATGGTTCAAAACATAGACAGTAAGAAGAGTCAGTCTTCTTGTACTTAAGTCGGCATTGTGCCTTTTGTATTTAATTCCGATGCAATTTCTGTGTTTCATCGTCAATAAGAAGGTCCAAGGGATACAGTAAACCTGAATTGAAACATAGGAATCTGAAACTGCACTCACAGGAAAGGTTCAAATCATAGACAGTAAGAAGAGTCAGTCTTCTTGTACTGAAGTTGGCATTATGCCTTTTGTATTTAATTCCGATGCAATTTCTGTGTTTCATCGTCAATGTGAAGATCCAAGAGATACAGTAAACCTGATGTGAAGCATCGGAATCAGAACTGGTCTCTCACGAAAGGTAAAAATCGCAGAATGTAACAAGGGTTAGTCTTCTTGTACTTAAGTCGGCATTGTGCCTATTGTATTTAATTCCGATGCAATTTCTGTGTTTTATCGTCTGTAAGAAGGTCCAAGGGATACAGTAATGCTGAAGTGAAGCATCGGAAACTAAAACTGGTCTCACAGGAAAGGTTCACAACATAGACAGTAAGAAGAGTCTGTCGTCTTGCACTTAAGCCGCCATTGTGCCTTTTGTATTTAATTCAGATGTAATATCGGTGTTTCATCGACAATAAGAAGGTCCAAGGGATACAGTAAACAGGAAATGAAGCACAGGTACCTGAAACTGGTCTCACAGGGAAGGTTCAAAACATAGACAGTAAGAAAAGTCAGTCATCTTGTACTTAAGTCGGCATTGTGCCTTTTGTATTTAATTCCGATGCAATTTCTGTGTTTCATCGTACAAAAGAAGGTCCTAGGGTTTCAGTAAACCTGAAATGAAGCATAGGAATCTAAAACTGGTCTCACAGGAGAGGTTCAAATCATAGCCAGTAAGTAAACTCAGTCATCTTGTACTTAATTCGGCATTATGCTTGTTGTATTTAATTCCGATGCAATTTCTGTGTTTTATGGTCAATAAGAAGGTCCAAGGGATACAGTATACCTGAAGTGAAGCATCGGAAACTAAGACTGGTCTCACAGGAAAGGTTCAAAACATAGACAGAAAGAAGAGTCAGTCTTCTTGTACTTAAGTAGGCATTGTGCCTTTTGTATTTACTTCCGATGCAATTTCTGTGTTTCATTATCAAATAGAAGATCCAAGGCATACATTAAACCTGATATGAAGCATCGGAATCTAAAACTGGTCTCACAGGAAAGATTCAAAACATAGACCGTAGTAAGAGTCAGTTTTCTTGTACTTAAGTCGGCATTGTGCATTTTGTATATTATTACGATGCAATTTCTGTTTTTCATCGTCAATAAAAAGGTCCAAGGGATACAGTAAACAGGAAATGAAGCACAGGAACCTAAAACTGGTCTCACAGGGAAGGTTCAAAACATAGACAGTAAGAAGAGTCAGTCATCTTGTACTTAAGTCGGCATTGTGTCTTTTGTATTTAATTCCGATGCAAATTCTGTGTTTCATCGTCAATATGAAGGTCCAAGGTATACAGTATACCGAAAGTGAAGCATCGGAATCAAAAACTGGTCTCACAGGAAAGGTTCAAACCATAGACCGCAAGTAGAGTCAGTCTTCTTGTACTTAAGTCGGCATTGTGCTCTTTGTATTTAATTCCGATGCAATTTCTGTGTTTCATCGTCAATTAGATGGTCCAAGGGATACAGTAAACCCGACGTAAAGCATCGGAATCCAAAACTGGTCTCACAGGAAAGGTTCAAAACATAGACAGTAAGAAGAGTCGGTCTTCTTGTCTTTAAGTCGGCATTGTGGCTTTTGTATTTAATTCCGATGCAATTTCTGTGTTTCATCGTCAATAAGTAACTCTGCGGGATACAGTAAACCTGCAGTGAAGCATCGGAATCAAAACTAGTCTCACAAGAAAGGTTTAAAACGTAAACAGTAAGAGGAGTCAGTCTTCTTGAACTCAAGTCGGCACTGTGCTTTTCGTAATTAATTCCGATGCAAATTTTGTGTTTCATCGTTAATACGTACGTCTGTTGGATACAGTAAACCTGATGAAAAGCATCGGAATCTAAAACTGGTCTCACAGGAAAGGTTCAAATCATAGACAGTAAGAAGAGTCAGACTTCTTGTACTTAAGACGGCATTATACGTTTTGTATTTAATTCCGATGCAATTTCTGTGTTTCATCGTCAATAAGAAGGTCCAAGGGATACAGTAACCCCGAAGGGAAGCATCGGAAACCAAAACTGGTCTCACAGGAATGGTTCACAACATAGACAGTAAGAAGAGTCTGTCGTCTTGCACTTAAGTCGCCATTGTGCCTTTTGTATTTAATTCCGATGTAATATCGGTGTTTCATCGACAATAAGAAGGTCCAAGGGATTCGGTAAACCTGATGTGAAGCACCCGAATCAAAACTGGTCTCACAGGAAACGTTTAAAACATAGACTGTAAGAGGAGTTAGTCTTATTGTACTTAAGTCGGCATTGTGCCTTTTGTAATTAATTCCGATGCAATTTCTGTGTTTCATCGTCAATAAGATGGTCCAAGGCATACAGTAAACCTAAAGTAAAGCATCGGAATCTAAAACTGGTCTCACAGTAAATATTCAAATCATAGACAGTAAGAACAGACCGTCTTCTTGTACTTAAGTCGGCATTGTGCCTATTGTATTTAATTCCGATGCAATTTCTGTGTTTCATCGTCAATAAGAAGGTCCAAGGGATACAGTAACTTTGAAATGAAGCATAGGAATCTAAAACTGGTCTCACAGAGAAGGTTTAAACATAGACAGTAAGAAGATTCAGTCTTCTTGTACTTAAGTCGGCATTGTGACATTTGATTTTAATTCCGATGCAATTTCTGTGTTGCATCGCCAATATGAAGGTCCAAGGGATACATTAAACCTGAAGTGAAGCATCGGAATCTAAAACTGGTCTCACTGGAAAGGTATAAATCATAGAATGTAAGAAGAGTCAGTCCTCTTGTACTTGAATCGGCATTGTGCCTTTTGTATTTTATTCCGACGCAATTTCTGTGTTTCATCGTCAATACGCAGGTCCAAAGGATACAGTAAACCTGAACCGAAGCATCGGAATCCAAACTGGTCTGACAGGAATGGTTCAAAACATAGACAGTAAGAAGAGTCAGTCTTCTTGTACTTAAGTCGGCATTGTGCCTTTTGTATTTAATTCCGATGCAATTTCTGTGTTTCATCGTCAATAAGAAGGTCCAAGGGATACAGTAAACCTGAATTGAAACATAGGAATCTGAAACTGCACTCACAGGAAAGGTTCAAATCATAGACAGTAAGAAGAGTCAGTCTTCTTGTACTGAAGTTGGCATTATGCCTTTTGTATTTAATTCCGATGAAATTTCTGTGTTTCATCGTCAATGTGAAGATCCAAGAGATACAGTAAACCTGATGTGAAGCATCGGAATCAGAACTGGTCTCTCACGAAAGGTAAAAATCGCAGAATGTAACAAGGGTTAGTCTTCTTGTACTTAAGTCGGCATTGTGCCTATTGTATTTAATTCCGATGCAATTTCTGTGTTTTATCGTCTGTAAGAAGGTCCAAGGGATACAGTAATGCTGAAGTGAAGCATCGGAAACTAAAACTGGTCTCACAGGAAAGGTTCACAACATAGACAGTAAGAAGAGTCTGTCGTCTTGCACTTAAGCCGCCATTGTGCCTTTTGTATTTAATTCAGATGTAATATCGGTGTTTCATCGACAATAAGAAGGTCCAAGGGATACAGTAAACAGGAAATGAAGCACAGGTACCTGAAACTGGTCTCACAGGGAAGGTTCAAAACATAGACAGTAAGAAAAGTCAGTCATCTTGTACTTAAGTCGGCATTGTGCCTTTTGTATTTAATTCCGATGCAATTTCTGTGTTTCATCGTACAAAAGAAGGTCCTAGGGTTTCAGTAAACCTGAAATGAAGCATAGGAATCTAAAACTGGTCTCACAGGAGAGGTTCAAATCATAGCCAGTAAGTAAACTCAGTCATCTTGTACTTAATTCGGCATTATGCTTGTTGTATTTAATTCCGATGCAATTTCTGTGTTTTATGGTCAATAAGAAGGTCCAAGGGATACAGTATACCTGAAGTGAAGCATCGGAAACTAAGACTGGTCTCACAGGAAAGGTTCAAAACATAGACAGTAAGAAGAGTCAGTCTTCTTGTACTTAAGTCGGCATTGTGCCTTTTTTAATTAATTCCGACGCAATTTCTGTGTCTCATCGTCAATAAGAAAGTGCAAGGGATACAGTAAACCTGAAGTGAAGCATCGGACTCTGCAACTGGTCTCACACGAAAGGTTCAAATCATAGAATGTAAGAATAGTCAGTCCTCTTGTACTTAAGTCGGCATTGTGCCTTTTGTATTCGATTCCGATGCACTTTCTGTCTTTCATCGTCAATAAGAAGGTCCAAGGGATACAGTAAACCTGAAGAGAACCATAGGAATCTAAAACTGGTCTCACAGGAAAGGATCAAAACATAGACAGTAAGAAGAGTCGGTCTTCTTGCACTTAAGTCGGCTTTGTGCCTTTTGTATTTAATTCCGATGCTAATTCTGTGTTTCATCGTCAATATGAAGGTCCAAGGGATACAGTAAACCCGAAGTGAGGCGTCGGAAACTAAACTGGTCTCACAGGAAAGGTTCACAACATAGACAGAAGAAGATTCAGCCTTCTTGTACTTAAGACGGCATTGTGCCTTTTGTATTCAATTGCAATGCAATATGTGTGTTTCATCGTCAATTAGAAGGTCCAAGGGATACAGTAAACCTGAAGTGAAGCATCGGAATCTAAAACTTCTCTCACAGGAAAGGTTTAAATCATAGACAGTAAGAAGAGTCAGTCTTTTTGTACTTAAGTCGGCTTTGTGCCTTTTGTATTTAATTCCGATGCTAATTCTGTTTTTCATCGTCAATAAGACGGTCCAAGGGATACAGTAAACCCGAAGTGAAGCATCGGAAACTAAAACTGGTCTCACAGGAATGGTTCACAACGTAGACAGTTAGAAGAGTCAGTCTTCTTGTACTTAAATCGGCATTGTGCCTTTTGTATTTAATTCCGATGCAATATCTGTGTTTCATCGTAAATAAGAAGGTCCAAGGGATACAGTAATCCTGAAGTGAAGCATCGGAATCTAAAAATAGTCTCACGGGAAAGGTTCAAATCATAGAATGTTAGAAGAGTCAGTCCTCTTGTACTTAAGTCGGCATTGTGCCATTTGTATTTAATTCCGATGCAATGTCTGTGTTCCATCGTCAATAAGAAGGTCCAAGGGATACAGTAAACCGGAAGTAAAGCATCGGAATCTAAAGCCGGTCTCACAGGAAAGGTTCAAATCATAGACAGTAAGAAGAGTCAGTCTTCTTGTTTTTAAGTTGGCATTGTGCCTTTTGTATTTCATTCAGACGCAATTTCTGTGTTTCATCATTAATAAGAAGGTCCATGTTATACAGTAAACCTGAAAGGAAACACAGGAATCTGAAACTGGTCTCACAGGAAAGGTTCAAATCATAGACAATAAGAAGAGTCAGTCTTCTTGTACTTAAATCGGCATTGTGCCTTTTGTATATAATTCCGATGCTATTTCTGTGTTTCATCGTCAATAAGAATACAGTAAACCTGAAGTTAAGCATCGGAAACTAAAACTGGTCTCACAGGAAAGGATCACAACATAGGCAGTAAGAAGCGTCAGTCTTCTTGTCTTTAAGCGGACATTGTGCCTTTTGTTTTTAATTCCGACGCAAATTCTGTGTTTCATCGTCAACAAGAAAGTCCTAGGGATACAGTAAGCCCGAAGTAAAGCATCGGATTCAAAACTAATCTCACAGGAATGGTTAAAACATAGACACTAAGAATGAGTCAGTCTTCTTGTTCTTAAGGCGGCATTGTGCATTTTGTATTTACTTCCGATGCAATTTCTGTGTATCATCTTCAATAAGAAGGTCCAAGGGATACAGTAAACCTGAAGTGACGCATCGATATCTAAAACTGGTGCCGCAGCAAAGGCTCTAATCATAGACAGTAAGAAGAGTCAGACTTATTGTACTTATGTCAGCATTGTGCCTTTTGTATTTAATTCCCATGCAATTTCTGTGTTTCATCGTCAATTAGAAGGACCAAGGGAGACAGTAAACCGGAAATAAAGCATCGTAATCTAAAACTGGTCTCACAGGAAAGGTTCAAATGATAGAATGTACGAAGGGTCCGTCCTCTTTTACTTAAGTCGGCCTTGTGCCTTTAGAATTTCATTCCGATGCAATTTCTGTGTTTCATCGTCAATAAGAAGGTCCAAGGGATACAGCAAACCTGAATTGAAGCATCGGAAGCTAAAACTTGTGTCACAGGAACGGTTCAAAACATAGACTGTAAGAAGAGTCGGTCTTCTTGTACTTAAGTCGGCATTGTGCATTTTGTATTTAATTCCGATGAAATTTCTGTGTTTTATCGTCAATATTAGGGTCCAGGGGATACATGAAACCTGAAATGGAGCATCGGAATCTAAAACTGGTCTCACAGGAGAGGTTCAAAATGTAGACCGAAAGAAAAGTCAGTCTTCTTGTACTTAAGTCGGCATTGTGCCATTTTCATATAATTCCGATGCAATATCTGTGTTTCATCGTCATTGTGAAGGTCCAAGGGATACAGTAAACCTGAATTGAAGCATCGGAATCTAGAACTGGTCTCACAGGAAAGGTTCAAATCAATGAAAGTAACAAGAGTCAGTCCTCTTGTACTTAAATCGGCATTGTGCTTTTGTATTAAATTCCGATGCAATATCTGTGTTTTATCTTCAAAAAAAAGGTCCAAGGCGTGCAGTAAACTTGAAGTAGAGCTTCGAAATCTAAAATTGGTCTCACAGGAAAGGTTCAAAACATAGACAGTAAGAAGAGTCAGTCTTCTTGTACTTCACTCGGAATTGTGCATTTTGTATTTACTTCCGCTGTAATTTCTGTGTTTCTTCGTCATTACGATGGTCCAAGGGATACAGCTAACCTGAAGTGAAGCATCGGGATCAAAACTGGTCTCACAGGAAAGGTTCAAAACATAGACAGTAATAAGAGTCAGTCTTCTTGTACTTAAGTCGGCTGTGCGCCTTTTGTATTAAATTCCGATGCAATTTATGTGTTCCATCGTTAATAAGACGGTCCAAGGGATACAGTAAACCTTAGGTGAAGCATCGGAAACTAAAACTGGTCTCACATGAAAGGTTCAAAACATAGACAGTAAGAAGGGTCAACCTTCTTGTAATTAAGTCGGCATTGTGCCTTTTGTATTTCATTCCGATGCATTTTCTGTGTTTCATTGTCAAGAAGAAGGTCCTAGGGATACAGTAAACCTGAAGTAAAACATCGGAATCTAAAACTGGTCACACAGGAAAGATTCAAAACATAGACGGTAAGAAGAGTCAGTCTTCTTGTTTTTAAGTGGGCATTGTGCCTTTTCTATTTAATTCCGACACAATTTCTGTGTTTCATCGCCAATAAGATAGTCCAAGGGATACGGTAAACCTGAAGTGAAGCATCGGAATCAAAACTGGTCTCACAGGAATGGTTCAAAACATAGACAGTAAGAAGAATCAGTCTTGTTGTACTAAAGTCGGCATTGTGCCTTTTGTATTTTATTCCGATGCAATTTCTGTGTTTCATCGTCAATAAGAAGGTTCAAGGGATACAGTAAAGCTGAAGTGACGCATCGTAATCTAAAACTGGTCTCACAGGACAGGTTCAAATCATAGAATGTAAGAAGAGTCAGTCCTCTTTTACTTAAGTTGGCATTGTGCCTTTTGTATTTAATTCCGATGCAATTTCTGTGTTTCATCGTCAATAAGAAGGTCCAAGGGATACAGTAACCCTAAAGTGAAGCATCGGTATCTAAAACTGGTCTCACAGGAAACTTTCAAATCATAGACAGCAAGAAGACTCAGTCCTCTTGTTCTTAAGTCGGCATTGTGCCTTTTGCATTTAATTCCAATGCAATTTCTGTGTTTCATCGTCAATAAGGTGGTCCAAGGGATACAGTGAACCTGAAGTAAACCATCGGGATCTAAAACTGGTCTCACTTAAAAGGATCAGACCATAGTCAGCAAGAAGAGTCAGTCTTCTTGTATTTAAATCGGCACTGTGCCTTTTGTATTTAAATCCAATGCAATTTCTGTGTTTCATCGTCAACAAGAAGGTCCAATGGATACAGTAAACCTGAAGTAAAGCTTCGGAATCAAAACTGGTCTCACAGCTAAGGTTCAAAACATAGACAGTAAGAAGAGTCGGTCTTCTTGTACTTAAGTCGGCATTGTGCTTTTGTATTTAATTCCGATGCAATTTCTGTATTTCATCGTCAATAAGAAGGTCCAAGGGATACAGTAACCCTGAATTTAAGCATTGGAATATGAGACTGGTCTCACAGGGAAGGTTCAAAACATAGACAGCAAGAAGAGTCAGTCTTCTTGTATTTACATTGTCATTGTGCCTTTTGTATTTAATTCCATTGCAATTTCTGTGCTTCATCGTCAATAAGAAGGTCCAAGGGATACAGTAAACCTGAAGTGAAGCCTCGGAATCAAAAATCGTCTCACGGCTAAGGTTCAAAACATAGACAGGAAGAAGAGTCAGTGTCCTTGTACTTAAGTAGGCATTTAGATTTTGTATTTAATCCCGATGCAATTTCTGTGTTTCATCGTCAAAAAGAAGGTCCAAGGGATACAGTAAACCTGAATTCAAGCATAGGAATCTAAAACTGGTCTCACAGGGATGGTTCAAAACATAGACAGTAAGAAGAGTCAGTCTTCTTGTACTTAAGTTGGCATTGTGCCTTTTGTATTTAATTCCGATGCAATTTCTGTGTTTCATCGTCAATAAGCAACAAGGGATACAGAAAACCTGAAGTGAAGCATCGGAATCTAAAACTGGTCAAATAGGAAAGGTTCAAATAAAAGAATGTAAGAAGAGTCAGTCCTCTTGTACTTAAGTCGGCATTGTGCTTATTGTGTTTAATTCCGATGCAATTTCTGGGTTTTATCGTCAATAACAAAGTCCAAGGGATACAGTAAACCTGAAGTGAAGCATCGGAATCTAAAACTGGTCAAATAGGAAAGGTTCAATTCAAAGAATGTCAGAAGAGTCAGTCTTCTTGTACTTAAGTCGGCATTGTGCCTTTTGTATTTAATTCCGATGCAAATTCTGTGTTTCATCGTTAATTTGAAGGGCCAAGGGATACAGTATACCTGAAGTGAAGCATCGGAATCTAAAACTGGTCTCAGAGGAAACGTTCTAAATATAGACCATAAGAAGAGTCAGTCCTCTTGTATTTAAGTCGGCATTGTGCCTTTTGTATTTAATTCCGATGCAATTTCTGTGTTTCATCGTCGATTAGAAGGTATAAGGGATAAAGTAAAACTGAAGTGAAGCTTCGATTTATAAACCTGGTCTCACAGGAAAGGTTCATAACATAGACAGTAAGAAGAGTCAGTCTTCTTGTACTTAAGTTGGCATTGTGCCTTTTGTATTTAATTCCGATGAAATTTCTGTGTATCATCGTCAATAAGCAGGTACAAGGGATACAGTAAACCTGAAGTGAAGAATCGGAATCTAAAACTGATCCTATAGGAAAGGTTCAAATCAAAGAATGTAAGAAGAGTCAGTCCTCTTGTACTTAAGTCGGCATTGTGCTTATTGTGTTTAATTCCGATGCAATTTCTGTGTTTCATCGTCAATATGAGGGTCCAACGGATACAGTAAACCTTCAGTAAAGCATCGGAATCTATAACTGGTCTCAGAGGAAATGTTCAAAGTATAGACAGTAAGAAGAGTCAGTCGTCTTGTACTTATGTCGGCATTTTGATTTTGTATTTAATTCCGACGCAATTTCTGTGTTTCATCGTCAAAAAGAAGGTCCAAGGGATACAGTAAACCTGAAGTGAAGCAACGGAATCTAAAACTGGACCCACAGGAAAGGTTCAAAGCATAGACAGTAAGAAGAGTCCGTCTTCTTGTACTTAAGTCGGAATTGTGCCTTTTGTGTTTAATTCCGATGCAATTTCAGTGACTCATCGTCAATGAGAAGGTCCGCGATACAGTAAATCTGAAGTGAAGCATCGGAATCTAAAACTGATCTCACAGGAAAGGTTCAAGTCATAGAATGTAAGAAAAGTCAGACTTCTTGTTTTTAAATCGGCATTGTGCCTTTTGTATTTAATTCCAATGCAATTTCTGTGTTTCATCGTCAATAAGAAGGTCCAAGGGATACAGTAAACCTGAAGTGAAGCATCGGAATCTAAACATGGTCTCACAGTAAAGGTTCAAAACATAGACAGTAAGAAGAGTATGTCTTCTTGTACTTAAGGCGGCATTGTGAATTTTGTATTTAATTCCAATGCAATTTCTGTGTTTCATCGTCAATAACAAGGTCCAAGGGATACAGTAAACCTGAAGTAAAGCATCGGAAACTAAAACTGGTCTCACAGGAAAGGTTCAAAACATAGACAGTAAGAAGAGTCAGTCTTCTTGTACTTATGTCGGCATTTTGATTTTGTATCTAATTCCGATGCAATTATTGTGTTTCATCGTCAATAAGAATGTCCAAGGGATACAGTAAACCTGAAGTGAAGCATCGGAATCTAAAACTGGTCAAACAGTAAAGATTCAAAACATAGACAGTTAGAAGAGTCAGTCTTCATGTACTTAAATCGGCATTGTGCCTTTTGTATTTAATTCCGGTGCAATTTCTGTGTTTCTTCGTCAATAAGAAGGTCCAATGGATACAGTAAAACGGAAATGAAGCATAGGAACCTGAAACTGGTCTTACAGGAAAGGTTCAAATCATAGACAGTAAGAAGTGTCAGTCTTCTTGTACTTAAATCGGCATTGTGCATTTTGTATTTAATTCCGGTGCAATTTCTGTGTTTCTTCGTCAATAAGAAGGTCCAATGGATACAGTAAAACGGAAATGAAGCATAGGAATCTAAATCTGGTCTCACAGGAGAGGTTCAAATCATAGAATGTAAGAAGAGTCAGTCCTCTTGTACTGAAATCGGCATTGTGCCTTTTGTATTTAATTCCGATGCAATTTCTGTGTTTCATCGTCAATAAGAAGGTCCAAGGGATACAGTAAACCTGAATTCAAGCATAGGAATCTAAAACTGGTCTCACAGGGATGGTTCAAAACATAGACAGTAAGAAGAGTCAGTCTTCCTGTACTTAAGTTGGCATTGTGCCTTTTGTATTTAATTCCGATGCAATTTCTGTGTTTCATCGTCAATAAGCAACAAGGGATACAGTAAACCTGAAGTGAAGCATCGGAATCTAAAACTGGTCAAATAGGAAAGGTTCAAATCAAAGAATGTAAGAAGAGTCAGTCCTCTTGTACTTAAGTCGGCATTGTGCTTATTGTGTTTAATTCCGATGCAATTTCTGGGTTTTATCGTCAATAACAAAGTCCAAGGGATACAGTAAACCTGAAGTGAAGCATCGGAATCTAAAACTGGTCAAATAGGAAAGGTTCAAATCAAAGAATGTAAGAAGAGTCAGACTTCTTGTTCTTAAGTCGGCATTGTGCCTTTTGTATTTAATTCCGATGCAAATTCTGTGTTTCATCGTTAATTTGAAGGGCCAAGAGATACAGTATACCTGAAGTGAAGCATCGGAATCTAAAACTGGTCTCAGAGGAAACGTTCTAAATATAGACTTTAAGAAGAGTCAGTCCTCTTGTATTTAAGTCGGCATTGTGCCTTTTGTATTTAATTCCGATGCATTTTCTGTGTTTCATCGTCAATTAGAAGGTATAAGGGATACAGTAAAACTGAAGTGAAGCTTCGATTTATAAAACTGGTCTCACAGGAAACGTTCATAACATAGACAGTAAGAAGAGTCAGTCTTCTTGTACTTAAGTTTTCATTGTGCTTATTGTGTTTAATTCCGATGCAATTTCTGTGTCATCGTCAATATGAAGGTCCAAGGGATACAGTAAACCTGAAGTGAAGCATCGGAGACTAAAACTGGTCTCACAGGAGAGATCCCAAACTTAGCCAGTAAGAAGAGTCAGTCATCTTGGACTTAAGTCGGCATTGTGCTTTTTGTATTTAATTCCGATGCGTTTCTGTGTTTTATCGTCATCAAGTAAGTCAGAGGGATTCAGTAAACCTGAAGTGAAGCATCGGAATCAAAACTAGTCTCACAGGAAAGGTTCGAAACGTAGACTTTAAGAAGATTCAGTCTTCTTGTACTTAAGTCGGCATTGTGACATTTGATTTTAATTCCGATGCAATTTCTGTGTTGCATCGCCAATATGAAGGTCCAAGGGATACATTAAACCTGAAGTGAAGCATCGTAATCTAAAACTGGTCTCACTGGAAAGGTATAAATCATAGAATGTAAGAAGAGTCAGTCCTCTTGTACTTGAATCGGCATTGTGCCTTTTGTATTTTATTCCGACGCAATTTCTGTGTTTCATCGTCAATACGCAGGTCCAAAGGATACAGTAAACCTGAAGCGAAGCATCGGAATCCAAACTGGTCTGACAGGAATGGTTCAAAACATAGACAGTAAGAAGAGTCAGTCTTCTTGTACTTAAGTCGGCATTGTGCCTTTTGTATTTAATTCCGATGCAATTTCTGTGTTTCATCGTCAATAAGAAGGTCCAAGGGATACAGTAAACCTGAATTGAAACATAGGAATCTGAAACTGCACTCACAGGAAAGTTTCAAATCATAGACAGTAAGAAGAGTCAGTCTTCTTGTACTGAAGTTGGCATTATGCCTTTTGTATTTAATTCCGATGCAATTTCTGTGTTTCATCGTCAATGTGAAGATCCAAGAGATACAGTAAACCTGATGTGAAGCATCGGAATCAGAACTGGTCTCACACGAAAGGTACAAATCGCAGAATGTAACAAGGGTTAGTCCTCTTGTACTTAAGTCGGCATTGTGCCTATTGTATTTAATTCCGATGCAAGTTCTGTGTTTTATCGTCTGTAAGAAGGTCCAAGGGATACAGTAATGCTGAAGTGAAGCATCGGAAACTAAAACTGGTCTCACAGGAAAGGTTCACAACATAGACAGTAAGAAGAGTCTGTCGTCTTGCACTTAAGCCGCCATTGTGCCTTTTGTATTTCATTCAGATGTAATATCGGTGTTTCATCGACAATAAGAAGGTCCAAGGGATACAGTAAACAGGAAATGAAGCACAGCTACCTGAAACTGGTCTCACAGGGAAGGTTCAAAACATAGACAATAAGAAAAGTCAGTCATCTTGTACTTAAGTCGGCATTGTGCCTTTTGTATTTAATTCCGATGCAATTTCTGTGTTTCATCGTACAAAAGAAGGTCCTAGGGTTTCAGTAAACCTGAAATGAAGCATAGGAATCTAAAACTGGTCTCACAGGAGAGGTTCAAATCATAGCCAGTAAGTTAACTCAGTCATCTTGTACTTAATTCGGCATTATGCTTGTTGTATTTAATTCCGATGCAATTTCTGTGTTTTATGGTCAATAAGAAGGTCCAAGGGATACAGTATACCTGAAGTGAAGCATCGGAAACTAAGACTGGTCTCACAGGAAAGGTTCAAAACATAGACAGTAAGAAGAGTCAGTCTTCTTGTACTTAAGTAGGCATTGTGCCTTTTGTATTTACTTCCGATGCAATTTCTGTGTTTCATTATCAAATAGAAGATCCAAGGCATACATTAAACCTGATATGAAGCATCGGAATCTAAAACTGGTCTCACAGGAAAGATTCTAAACATAGACCGTAGTAAGAGTCAGTCTTCTTGTACTTAAGTCGGCATTGTGCTTTTTGTATATTATTACGATGCAATTTCTGTGTTTCATCGTCAATAAAAAGGTCCAAGGGATACAGTAAACAGGAAATGAAACACAGGAACCTAAAACTGGTCTCACAGGGAAGGTTCAAAACATAGACAGTAAGAAGAGTCAGTCATCTTGTACTTAAGTCGGCATTGTGTCTTTTGTATTTAATTCCGATGCAAATTCTGTGTTTCATCGTCAATATGAAGGTCCAAGGTATACAGTATACCGAAAGTGAAGCATCGGAATCAAAAACTGGTCTCACAGGAAAGGTTCAAACCATAGACCGTAAGAAGAGTCAGTCTTCTTGTACTTAAGTCGGCATTGTGCCCTTTGTATTTAATTCCGATGCAATTTCTGTGTTTCATCGTCAATTAGATGGTCCAAGGGATACAGTAAACCCGACGTAAAGCATCGGAATCCAAAACTGGTCTCACAGGAAAGGTTCAAAACATAGACAGTAAGAAGAGTCGGTCTTCTTGTCTTTAAGTCGGCATTCTGGCTTTTGTATTTAATTCCGTGCAATTTCTGTGTTTCATCGTCAATAAGTAACTCTGCGGGATACAGTAAACCTGCAGTGAAGCATCGGAATCAAAACTAGTCTCACAAGAAAGGTTTAAAACGTAAACAGTAAGAGGAGTCAGTCTTCTTGAACTCAAGTCGGCACTGTGCTTATCGTAATTAATTCCGATGCAAATTTTGTGTTTCATCGTTAATACGTACGTCTGTGGGATACAGTAAACCTGATGAAAAGCATCGGAATCTAAAACTGGTCTCACAGGAAAGGTTCAAATCATAGACAGTAAGAAGAGTCAGACTTCTTGTACTTAAGACGGCATTATACGTTTTGTATTTAATTCCGATGCAATTTCTGTGTTTCATCGTCAATAAGAAGGTCCAAGGGATACAGTAACCCCGAAGGGAAGCATCGGAAACCAAAACTGGTCTCACAGGAATGGTTCACAACATAGACAGTAAGAAGAGTCTGTCGTCTTGCACTTAAGTCGGCTTTGTGCCTTTTGTATTTAATTCCGATGCTAATTCTGTGTTTCATCGTCAATATGAAGGTTCAAGGGATACAGTAAACCCGAAGTGAGGCATCGGAAACTAAACTGGTCTCACAGGAAAGGTTCACAACATAGCCTGAAGAAGATTCAGCCTTCTTGTACTTAAGACAGCATTGTGCCTTTTGTATTCAATTGCAATGCAATATGTGTGTTTCATCGTCAATTAGAAGGTCCAAGGGATACAGTAAACCTGAAGTGAAGCATCGGAATCTAAAACTTGTCTCACAGGAAAGGTTCAAATCATAGACAGTAAGAAGAGTCAGTCTTTTTGTACTTAAGTCGGCTTTGTGCCTTTTGTATTTAATTCCGATGCTAATTCTGTTTTTCATCGTCAATAAGACGGTCCAAGGGATACAGTAAACCCGAAGTGAAGCATCGGAAACTAAAACTGGTCTCACAGGAATGGTTCACAACGTAGACAGTTAGAAGAGTCAGTCTTCTTGTACTTAAGTCGCCATTGTACCTTTTGTATTTAATTCCGAGGTACTTTCTGTGTTTCATCGTCAATAGGAAGGTCCAAGGGATACAGTAAACCTGAAGTAAAGCATCGGAATCTAAAACTGGTCTCACAGGAAAGGTTCAAATCATAGAATGTAAGAAGAGTCATTCCTCTTGTACTTAAGTCAGCATTGTGCCATTTTTATTTATTTCCGATGCAATGTCTGTGTTTCATCGTCAATAAGAAGGTCCAAGGGATACAGTAAACCTGAAGTGAAGCATCGGACTCTAAAACTGGTCTCACAGTAAAGGTTCATAGCGTAGACAGCAAGAAGAGTCAGTCTTCTTGTACTGAAGTCGGTAGTGTGCCTTTTGTATTTAATTCCAATTCAATTTCTGTGTTTCTTCGTCAACAATAAGGTCCAACTGGTACAGTATACCTGAAGTGAAGCATCGTAATCTAAAATTGGACTCACAGGAAAGGCTCAAAACATAGACAGTAAGAAGAGTCAATCTTTTTGGACTTAAATCGGCATTGTGCCTTTTGTATTCAATTCCGATGCGATTTCTGTGTTTCATCGTCAATAGGAAGGTCCAAGGAATACAGTAAACCTGAAGTAAAGCATCGGAATCTAAAACAGGTCTCACAGGAAAGGTTCAAATCATAGAATGTAAGAAGAGTCGTTCCTCTGTACTTAAGTCGGCATTGTGCCATTTTTATTTATTTCCGATGCAATGTCTGTGTTTCATCGTCAATAAGAAGGTCCAAGGGATACAGTAAACCTGAAGAGAAGCATCGTAAACTAAAACTGGTCTCACAGGAAAGGTTCAAATCATAGACAGTAAGAAGAGTCAGTCTTCTTGTTTATAAGTTGGCATTGTGCCTTTTGTATTTCATTCCGACGCAATTTCTGTGTTTCATCATCAATATGATGGTCCATGGGATACAGTAAACCTGAAATGAAGCATAAGAAACTGAAACTGGTCTCACAGGAAAGGTTCAAATCATAGAATGTAAGAATAGTCAGTCCTCTTGTACTTAAGTTGGCGTTGTGCCTTTTGTATTAAATTCGGATGCAATTACTGTGTTTCATCGTCAATAAGAAGGACCAAAGGATACAGTAAACCTGAAATGAAGCATCGGAATCTAAAACTGGTCTCACAGGAAAGGTTCAAATCATAGATTGTAAGAAGAGTCAGTCCTCTTGTACTTAAGTCGGCATTGTGCCTTTTGCATTTAATTCCGAAGCAATTTCTGTGTTTCATCGTCAATAAGAAGGTCCAAGGGATACAGTAAACCTGAAGTAAAGCATCGGAATCTAAAATTGGTCTCACCCTAAAGGTTCAAAACATAGACAGTAAGAAGAGTCAGTCTTCATGTACTTAGGTCGGCATTGTGCCTTTTGTATTTAATTCCGATGCAATATCTGTGTTTCATCGTAAATAAGAAGGTCCAAGGGATACAGTAAACCTGAAATGAAGCATAGGAATCTGAAACTGGTCTCACAGGAAAGGTTAATATCCTAGACAGTAAGAAGAGTCAGACTTCTTGTACTTAAGTCCGCATTGTGCCTTTTGTATTTAACTCCGATGCAATTTCTGTGTTTCATCGTCAATTAGAAGGTCCAAGGGATACAGTAAACCTGATGAGAGCCATCGGAATCTAAAACTGGTCTCACAGGAAAGGTTCAAAACATAGACAGTAAGAAGAGTCAGTCTACTTGTACTTAAGTCAGCATTGAGCCTTTTGTATTTAATTCCGATCATATTTCTGTGTTTCATCGTGAATAAGAAGGTCCAAGGGATACAGCAAACCTGATGTCAAGCACCGGAATCTAAAACTGGTCTCACAGGAAAGGTTAAAATCATAGACAGTAAGAAGAGTCAGTCTTCTTGTACTTAAGTCGGCATTGTGCCTTTTGTATTTAATTCCGATGTAATTTCTGTGTTTCGTCGTCAATAAGAAGGTCCAAGGGATACAGTAAATCTGAAGTGTAGCATCGGAAACTAAAACTGGTCTCACAGGAAAGGTTCACAACATAGACAGTAAGAAGAGTCTGTCGTCTTGCACTTAAGCCGCCATTGTGCCTTTTGTATTTCATTCAGATGTAATATCGGTGTTTCATCGACAATAAGAAGGTCCAAGGGATACAGTAAACAGGAAATGAAGCACAGCTACCTGAAACTGGTCTCACAGGGAAGGTTCAAAACATAGACAGTAAGAAAAGTCAGTCATCTTGTACTTAAGTCGGCATTGTGCCTTTTGTATTTAATTCCGATGCAATTTCTGTGTTTCATCGTACAAAAGAAGGTCCTAGGGTTTCAGTAAACCTGAAATGAAGCATAGGAATCTAAAACTGGTCTCACAGGAGAGGTTCAAATCATAGCCAGTAAGTTAACTCAGTCATCTTGTACTTAATTCGGCATTATGCTTGTTGTATTTAATTCCGATGCAATTTCTGTGTTTTATGGTCAATAAGAAGGTCCAAGGGATACAGTATACCTGAAGTGAAGCATCGGAAACTAAGACTGGTCTCACAGGAAAGGTTCAAAACATAGACAGTAAGAAGAGTCAGTCTTCTTGTACTTAAGTAGGCATTGTGCCTTTTGTATTTACTTCCGATGCAATTTCTGTGTTTCATTATCAAATAGAAGATCCAAGGCATACATTAAACCTGATATGAAGCATCGGAATCTAAAACTGGTCTCACAGGAAAGATTCTAAACATAGACCGTAGTAAGAGTCAGTCTTCTTGTACTTAAGTCGGCATTGTGCTTTTTGTATATTATTACGATGCAATTTCTGTGTTTCATCGTCAATAA